>NW_026045861.1:0-300000 GCF_023898315.1 Schistocerca nitens
CTCTGTCACACACTCTCTCTCTCTCTCTCTCTGTCACACTCTCTCTCTCTCTCTCTCTCTGTCACACTCTCTCTCTCTCCTCTCTCTCTCTCTCTCTCTCTCTCTCTCTCTCTGTCACACCTCTCTCTCTCTCTCTCCTCTGTCACCACACACTCTCTCTCTCTCTCTCTCTCTCTCTCTGTCACACTCTCTCTCTCTCTCTCTGTCACACTGTCACACTCTCTCTCTCTCTCTCTGTCACTCTCTCTCTCTCTCTGTCACACCTCTCTCTCTCTCTGTCACACTCTCTCTCTCTCTCTGTCACACTCTCTCTCTCTCTGTCACACTCTCTCTCTCTCTCTGTCACACTCTCTCTCTCTCATGTCACACTCTCTCTCTCTCTGTCACACTCTCTCTCTCTCTGTCACACTCTCTCTCTCTCCATTTCTCTTACCTGGATCTCGCTGAAGTCACAGCAATCAGCCGACTCACTTCGACAACATCTTTAGGGTGGCTGCGCACCGCGTCAGCCCACCCCTGCGTGGCCAAGACCTGGGAGTTGGCCTCGACAAAGGCGACGGCCACTTCGGTGAGCCTGGGGCAGCAGTGCCTGACGGCGAGCACCGCCGTGGCCGCCGCGCTCTCCACGGCCAGCTCGGCGGCCAGCTGCCGCTCGCAGTGGGCCTTCAGCTCCAGCAGGCCGTACTTGTCGGCGGCCGCTAGCAGCTGCGCAGCCGTGCCGGGCGCGCTGGGGGCCCGCAGCGTGTACACGTAGGCCACCAGCTGCCTCAGCGCCGCGCCCTCCACGTCCGCGATGCTCACCACGCCGCTGCTGGCCTCCAGCGTGTCGTGGCGGAACATGGCTTCGAAGACGGGGCTCCTGGCTGCGAGGACGGCCCGGTGCACCACCAGCCGCGTCCGCCCCGCCACCAGCGTCACCAGCGCGCCGTCCTCCGCGTCCAGCAGCGCCCCCAGGTCCTCGGCTGCCGCCTCCTGGGCTTTCTTGCTGCCTGCCATGGTCGCCAGTTCTGCAAAACGGCGCCACTGAGCAGCCCTCTGTCCTTACATCTACACCTATGGTCTACAGACCAATATGAAGTGCGTCGCACAAGGAACATACCATTGTTCCAGTTATTAGGGATTGACAACCTGCTTATTGGCTCCTGTCTCGGGTTCTTCGGCCAACGTTCGGCTGATGATTTTTCTGACGTTTCGCCAGCACGAGTGGCTGGCATTGTCAAAGCTTCACCCTCCATTGCCGGTGGTGAACTGGAGCCGAGCTCGCGGCTGCAGACTATATACACAGGGTGTTACAAAAAAGTATGGCCAAACTTTCAGAAAACATTCCTCACACACAAATAAAGAAAATATGTTAAGTGGACATGTGTCCGGAAACGCTTACTTTCCACGTTAGAGCTCATTTTAGTTTCGTCGGTATGTACTGTACTTCCTCGATTCACCGCCATGATTTCATACGGGATACTCTACCTGTGCTGCTAGAACATGCCCCTTTACAAGTAGGACACAACATGTGGTTCATGCACGATGGAGCTCCTGCACATTTCAGTCCAAGTGTTCGTACGCTTGTCCGCAGCTCGTGGTCGTGCGGTAGCGTTCTCGCTTCCCATGCCCGCGTTCCCGGGTTCGATTCCCGGTGGGGTCAGGGATTTTCTCTGCCTCGTGATGACTGGGTGTTGTGTGATGTCCTTAGGTTAGGTTTAAGTAGTTGTAAGTTCTAGGGGACTAATGACCTCAGATGTTAAGTCCCATAGTGCTCAGAGCCATTTTTTTTGTTTGTACGCTTCTCAAGAACAGATTCGGTGACCGACGGATTGGTAGAGGCCGACCGATCCCGTGGCCTCCACGCTCTCCTGACCTCAACCCTCTTGACTTTCATTTATGGAGGGATTTGAAAGCTCTTGTCTACGCAACCCCGGTACCAAATGTAGAGACTCTTCGTGCTCGTATTATGGACGGCTGTGATACAATACGCCATTCTCCAGGGCTGCATCAGCGCATCAGGGATTCCGTGCGACGGAGGGTGGATGCACGTATCCTCGCTAACGGAGGACATTTTGAATATTTCCTGTAACAAAGTGTTTGAAGTCACGCTGGTACGTTCTGTTGCTGTGTCTTTCCATTCCACGATTAATGTGATTTGAAGAGAAGTAATAAAATGAGCTCTAACATGGGAAGTAAGCGTTTCCGGACACATGTCCACATAACATCTTTTCTTTATTTGTGTGTGTGAGGATTGTTTCCTGAAAGTTTGGCCGTACCTTTTTGTAACACCCTGTATGTACCTGGCGCGCCAACGTCCGAGGGCTGCTCCGCAGTCATTTCCGGTGCAGTTCTCCTCTTGCTACCTGCGACGGTCGTTCGCTCCAGTACGGAAAGTCAGGATCCGTTTACTGTGGAACTAGAAAAGGACAAGAAACTGCCATTTCTAGATGTGCTGGTCACAAGGGACGGCGGAAACCTGGGATACAGCGTGTATCGAAAACCGACACACACACGGACCGGTACATGCACAAACTGCCAAACCACCACCCCAGCCAGAAAAGAGGCATGATTAGTAAGCTCGTAACGAGAGCAGGACGAATATGTGAGCCGCAACACCTCAAACGAGAAATGCAACACCTGGAAACTGTCCTGAGGAGCAATGGGTACTGCACAAATTATATTAGAAGTGTAACAGAGCCAAACACTCGACGATGTAAGGAACCAGAAAATGAAATGTCGGGTACGGCCTTTCTGCCATACATTCCCAGAGTGACGGACAGAATCGGCCGTATATTGCGCAAACATGGCGTAAAGACGATTTTCAAACCGATACAGAAGATCGGCGAAGGAGAAAAGAGACCCACTTGCAATGTCGGGAATATACCGTATACCGTGCACATGCGGAAAAGTCTATGTCGGAATGACTGGACGATCAATTAACACCAGGATCAAAGAGCATAAGCGACACTGCAGGTTGGGGCAGGTGGAGAAATCGGCCGTGGCAGAGCACGCACTGAATGAGACCGACCACGTAATAAAATTCGCCGACACGGAAGTTCTGGCTGTAGAGAAGCACTATCACACGTGCTTGTACAGAGAAGCTGGAGAAATACAAAAACACGCGAAAAGTTTCAACAAGAAAGAGGAAAGCCTTAAGGTAAACGGATCCTGGCTTCCCGTACTGCAGCGAATGACTGCCGCACGTAGCAAGAGGAGAACCGCACCGGACGTTGGCGCGCCAGGTACATGTAGTCTGCGCCCGCGAGCTGGACTCCAGTTCACTATCGGCGATGGAGGGTGAAGTTTGGACAGTGCCAGCCACTCGTGCTGGCGAAACGTCAGAAAAAGCATTATATGAACGTCGACCGAAGAACCCGAGTCAGAAGCCAATAGGCAGTTTGTCAACAAGTGGCCACGAAAGCCTTAAGAGTTTTGTATTAGGGATTCTTCCCATTCCATTCACGTATCCAGCACTGCAAGAATGACTGACTGCCTCTGTGCATGCAGCAATTATTCTTATGTTATCCTCACGGCACCTATGTGAGGGATACATAGGGGGTTGTAGTAAAGGGTCATTATAATCATAAACTTACAAGTCCGGACGGGGTGGCCGAACTCTTCTAGGCGCTTCAGTCTGGAACCGCGTGACTGCTATGATCGCAGGTTCGAATCCTGCTTCGGACATGGATGTGTGTGACGTCCTTAGGTTACTTAGGTTTAAGTATTTCTAAGTTCTAGGGGACTGATGACCTCAGATGTTAAGTCCCATAGTGCTCAGAGCCAATTGAACCATAAACTTTCAAAACGCTGTAGAAATAACACCACTGGTCAGAATGACGTCAAACTGCAACAGAATATTATAGGAGAAGGGGGAAATGTACGGCAGAAGAAAAAAGTGTGAAAATTGATGAATAGATGGCGCTGTATGTGTCAGAATACACACACTACTCGCGATTAACATTGCTACACCACGAAGGTGACATGCTACAGACGCGAAATTTAACCGACAGGAAGAAGATGCAGTGAAATGGAAGTGATTAGCTTTTCAGAGAATTCACACAAGGTTGGCGCCGGTGGCGACACCTGCAACGTGCTGACATGAGGAAAGTTTCCAACCAATTTCTCATACACAAACAGCACTTGACTGGCGTTGCCTGATGAAACGTTGTTGTGATGCCTCGTGTAAGGAGGAGAAATGCGCACCATCACGTTTCCGACTTTGATAAAGGTCGGATTGTAGCCCATCGCGATTCCGGTTCATCGTATCGTGACATTCTTGCTCGCGTTGTTCGATATCCAATGACTGTTAGCAGAATATGGTATCGGTGGGTTCAGGAGGGTAATACGGAACGCCGTGCTGTAGCAGTCGAGATGACAGGCATCTTATCCGCATGGCTGTAACGGATCGTGCAGCCACGTCTCGATCCCTGAGTCAACAGATGGGGACGTTTGCAAGACGACAACCATCTGCACGAACAGTTCGACGACGTTTGCAGCAGCACGGACTATCAGCTCGGAGACCGTGGCTGCGGTTACCCTTGACGCTGCATCACAGACAGGAGCGCGTGCGATGGTGTACTCGACGACGAACCTGGGTGCACGAATGGCAAAACGTCATTTTTTCGGATGAATCCAGGTTCTGTGATGGTCGCATCCGTGTTTGGCGACATCGCGGTGAACGCACATTGGAAGCGTTTATTTGTCATCGCCATACTGGCGTATCACTCGGCGTGATGGTATGGGGTGCCATTAGTTACACGTCTCGGTCACCTCTCGTTCGCATTGACGGCACTTTGAACAGTGGACTTTACATTTCACATGTGTTACGACCCGTGGCTCTACCCTTCATTAGATCCCTGCGAAACCCTACATTTCAGCAGGATAATGCACGACCGCATGTTACAGGTCCCGTATGGGCCTTTCTGCATACAGAAAATGTTCGACTGCTGCCCTGGTCAGCACATTCCTCAGATCTCTCACCAACTGAAAATGTCTGGTCAATGGTGGCCGAGCAACTGGCTCGTCACAATACGCCAGTCTCTACTGTTGATGAACTGTGGTACCGTGTTGAAGCTAAATGGGCAGCTGTATCTGTACACGCCATCCGAGCTCTGTTTGACTTAATGCCCAGGCGTATCAAGGCAGTTAATACCGCCAGAAGTGGTTGTGTCTATTGCTGCTTCACCTCTTCATGCAATAATAGATAACTGTTTGGTTACTCAGTGCCAACTGAAGTATTGTCTGTATGTGAATTGCTCGTGTCACTGAAGGAACTTATTATTAGGAAAGGAATAGAATGAAGTTGACATTAACTGTGACATTAACTGTCTTGTATTAAAGTGATGTATTTCTATTCCTTCGAAAATCTTCGAAAATCAGGTAAAGTTTTGGAAATTTGTGGTAAGGTCTTACGGGACATCGGTCAATAAGCTTACCCACTACTTAAGCTAACTTAAAGTAACACACACCCATGCCCGAGGGACGACTCGACCCTCCAACAGGGGGTGCCGTGACAAGGTGCCGTGACAAGGTGCCGTGACAAGGTGCCGTGACAAGGTGCCGTGACAAGGTGCCGTGACAAGGTGCCGTGACAAGGTGCCGTGACAAGGTGCCGTGACAAGGTGCCGTGACAAGGTGCCGTGACAAGGTGCCGTGACAAGGTGCCGTGACAAGGTGCCGTGACAAGGTGCCGTGACAAGGTGCCGTGACAAGGTGCCGTGACAAGGTGCCGTGACAAGGTGCCGTGACAAGGTGCCGTGACAAGGTGCCGTGACAAGGTGCCGTGACAAGGTGCCGTGACAAGGTGCCGTGACAAGGTGCCGTGACAAGGTGCCGTGACAAGGTGCCGTGACAAGGTGCCGTGACAAGGTGCCGTGACAAGGTGCCGTGACAAGGTGCCGTGACAAGGTGCCGTGACAAGGTGCCGTGACAAGGTGCCGTGACAAGGTGCCGTGACAAGGTGCCGTGACAAGGTGCCGTGACAAGGTGCCGTGACAAGGTGCCGTGACAAGGTGCCGTGACAAGGTGCCGTGACAAGGTGCCGTGACAAGGTGCCGTGACAAGGTGCCGTGACAAGGTGCCGTGACAAGGTGCCGTGACAAGGTGCCGTGACAAGGTGCCGTGACAAGGTGCCGTGACAAGGTGCCGTGACAAGGTGCCGTGACAAGGTGCCGTGACAAGGTGCCGTGACAAGGTGCCGTGACAAGGTGCCGTGACAAGGTGCCGTGACAAGGTGCCGTGACAAGGTGCCGTGACAAGGTGCCGTGACAAGGTGCCGTGACAAGGTGCCGTGACAAGGTGCCGTGACAAGGTGCCGTGACAAGGTGCCGTGACAAGGTGCCGTGACAAGGTGCCGTGACAAGGTGCCGTGACAAGGTGCCGTGACAAGGTGCCGTGACAAGGTGCCCTAGACCGCGTTGCTACCCGTGTTGCCAAAAATCAGGTTTTCTGCCAGTAATTTGCGTCGTACTTGCACTATGTTTCGACCGTATAACCCGCAATCTCCATCAGCTGGTACGCCTGGGAAATACTACGGGAGTGTCGTAGGACCGTTGCTGTTCACAGTATACATAAATGACCTTGTGGACGACATCGGAAATTCACTGAGGCTTTTTGCGGATGATGCTGTGGTATATCGAGAGGTTTTAACAATGGAAAATTGTAGTGAAATGCAGGAGGATCTACAGCGAATTGACGCATGGTGCAGGGAATGGCAATTCAATCTCAAGGTAGACAAGTGTAATGTGCTGCGAATACATAGAAGGAAAGATCCCGTATCATTTAGCTACAATATAGCAGGTCTGCAACTGGAAGCAGTTAATTCCATAAATTATCTGGCAGTACGCTTTAGGAGTGATTTAAAATGGAATGATCATATAAAGTTGATCGTCGGTAAAGCAGATGCCAGACAGATTCATTGGAGGAATCGTAAGGAAATGCAATCCGAAAACAAAGGAAGTAGGTTACAGTACGCTTGTTCGCCCACTGCTTGAATACTGCTCAGCAGTGTGGGATCCGTACCAGATACGGTTGATAGGAGAGAGAGAGAGAGAAGATCCAACGGAGAGCAGCGCGCTTCGTCACAGGATCATTTAGTAATCGCGAAGGCGTTACGGAGATGATAGATAAACTCCAGTGGAAGACTCTGCAAGAGAGACGCTCAGTAGCTCGGTACGGGCTTTTGTTGAAGTTTCGAGAACATACCTTCACCGAAGAGTCAAGCAGTTTATTGCTCCCTCCTACGTGTATCTCGCGAAGAGAACGTGACGATAAAATCAGAGAGATTAGAGCCCACACAAAGGCATACCGACAATCCTTCTTTCCACGAACAATAAGAGACTGGAATAGAAGGGAGAACTGATAGAGGTACTCAAGGTACCCTCCGCCACACACCGTCAGGTGGCTCGCAGAGTATGGATGTAGATGTAGATGTTGCTGCTACTGGCCAACACGTAACTTCGGACGGAGCACTCGACGCAACGCGGGAGCGATGACGTACGGCCTAGCCTCAAATAGACGTAAATACTGGACCCAGCCCACACTGAATTCAGCCTCAGGGAGCACCTGATGAAGATTGCGAATTATGTGATAGAAACATCGTCCAATTACGACGCAGATTACAGGCAGAAAACCCGATTTTCCAAGATGACAACCCCAGAGTAATTTAAAGTGACAACAGGGAACGATCTATTGATACGTAATCAGCATGGTTCTTGTGCAACGCAGCTAGCTCTTTATTCGCACGAAGTATTGGCCGCTATCGACAGGGGATCTCAGGTTGATTCCTTATTTCTAGATTTCCGGAAAGCTTTTGACACGGTTCCTCACAAGCGACTTCTAGTCAAGCTGCGGGCCTATGGGGTATCGTCTCAGTTGTGCGACTGGATTCGTGATTTCCCGTCAGGAAGGTCGCAGTTCGTAGTAACAGACGGCAAATCGTCGAGTAAAACTGAAGTGATATCAGGTGTTCCCCAGGGAAGCGTCCTGGGACCTCTGCTGTTCCTGATCTATATAAATGACCTGGGTGACAATCTGAGCAGTTCTCTTAGATTGTTCGCAGATGAAGCTGTAATTTACCGTCTAGTAAGGTGATCCGAAGACCAGTATCAATTGCAAAGCGATTCAGAAAAGATTGCTGTATGGTGTTGCAGGTGGCAGTTGACGCTAAATAACGAAAAGTGTGAGGTGATCCACAGGAGTTCGAAAAGAAATCCGTCGGAATTCGATTACTCGATAAATAGTACAATTCTCAAGGCTGGCAATTCAACTAAGTACCTGCGTGTTAAAATTACGAACAACTTCAGTTGGAAAGACCACATAGATAATATTCTAGGGAAGGCGAGCCAAAGGTTGCGTTTCATTGGCAGGACACTTGGAAGATGCAACAAGTCCACTAAAGAGACGGCTTACACTACACTCGTTCGTCCTCTGTTAGAATATTGCTGCGCGGTGTGGGATCCTTACCAGGTGGGATTGACGGAGGACATCGAAAGGGTGCAAAAAAGGGCAGCTCGTTTTGTATTATCACGTAATAGGGGAGAGAGTGTGGCAGATATGATACGCGAGTTGGGATGGAAGTCATTAAAGCGAAGACGTTTTTCGTCGCGGCGAGATCTATTTACGAAATTTCAGTCACCAACTCTCTCTTCCGAATGCGAAAATATTTTGTTGAGCCCAACCTACATAGGTAGGAATGATCATCAAAATAAAATAAGAAAAATCAGAGCTCGAACAGAATGGTTTAGGTGTTCGTTTTTCCTGCGCGCTGTTCGGAATGGTAGAGAGATAGTATGATTGTGGTTCGATGAACCCTCTGCCAAGCACTTAAATGTGAATTACAGAGTAGTCATGTAGATGTAGATGTGCAAATTTCTCTTATATGCTCATTACCTACAAAGAATATCGTAGTGAATCACATGATTAGTACCGTTGAGCTCTTTACGAGTTCATATACAGAACGCTTTCATTCGTTAAAAAATGGCTTGGCAGTAAGAGAGATGTAGTCACCGACAACAGACCCACTTCAAGAAAGGCTCCAATAGTTACTTTGTGACAAACTGTCATTCCCCAATCGCTCATTCAGCCGTGGGGCAAAACACAAATTTCGGTGAGTAGTTGTAACAGCAACCTCAACACGTGTGGCAAGCAAAAGCTGGCAAAAGTTGTCCATCACAGGTGAACTACAACACCAAGATATCCGTTCTACGTCCAATTCGTGGCATAGGTTAGTTGGCACAAACGATCAACAACACAGTTTTCAAGATTTCGCTTTTTATTGCAGCACCTTCATTTTGCAGAACATGTCTTCAGAAGGGGCTGAGACCTAATTTCTTTAATTTCTAGCTGCAAAGCAGTGTGGATCATGAAGGCTTTCAAAACAGACATCTAACGCAATATTAGGAGGGGCTTGTGAAGCAACAACCTCCTGCAGCATTACTTTTCCTCAACAGAAGTTCTCGATACCATTATTATTTTTCGAATTGTGGACAGGTCAGTATTATCTCAGTCGCTTTTCTGAAAACTTTCATATAATTTTATACGCATTATGTTATATTTCAAGCTAAAATTTATGAAAATGAATTGCTTTATGAAACGTTTTAGTCTGTGTTATAATCGATAAGTACTAGTTCTGAATATACAGCTCAAATTATTTTTTTTACAAACAGTTGAAATTACGAACCCCTGGCACACTGAAATTTCTGTTATTAATTACGCAGTACTGTACTACTGTGTTTGTTTCTGGATTCATTTATGGAACAATAACTGAAAATAACAAACTACTAGAAATTCTTTTGTTAAGAAAAATTGTAAACTCTTTGGAATATGGTTATTTCCGCAGAGTGCGAGCGTCGTAAGCATGCCTCTGATGTGATCGGACGTATTTTTGTATTTTGTGCGGAAACTGTAATTTCAGCATTGTTAACATAAAAAAAAGACTGCATGACATACTAAAATGTGAGAAAAATATATTAACGTAAGAACAAAAATTCTGCAGCAAAAGTCTTCAAATTTTATGAATCCAACCGTGAGGATATAAAATATGACATTTTCAACTTCAAGAATCGGACCTCTAGACAACAAGAACTGGAGCCATCTCAACATGACAAGCTAAGTAAACTTGAAAGTTTATTGTAATCTTCGCTCCTCTCAAATCTTCATAAAAGACTAATGTGGACAATAGATGGAATTAGCAAGCAGGGGGGAGATTACAGACTGCAGGAACTAAAGTCGAGCTAAAAGACTTAGGCTTCAAATCACTGCATGTATGTAGAAACACGACCAGATTTTACGACTGGAATCTGTATTACTCCGCTCTTAATGACTAGTCCTGTGTGTTGTTATGCAGAAGTTGGCATACACAATTAACCATCTGCTAATGAAGCCTTGGTAACTGCTCAATGAATGGTTCTCTGTAGTGAATCAGGAAGATCGGTCGTAATTTGTTATGGTTTGTAAATTGAATTTGCTATTATTTTATTCCTTAGGTTACAGTTCAACTACACAGTTCGAATTTTCGCCAGAATCGGAAATACGACATACGAGGGTCACTCCAAAAGAAATGCACACTATTTTTGTAAAATACAGTTTTCATTCTGCATGTGTGAAAGTTTTACAGTGTGTAGATACATCCTTCCCGCTTGTTTTCAAACTTAGTTCAACTTGTTCCCGTGAGTGGCGCCGTCACAGCATGTCTTCAAGACGGCTGCTACACTTGACGCTCGTCAGAAGCAACGTGCTGTCATAGAACTCCTGTGCTGTGAAAACGGGGCAGTGGGAAACATCCACAAGAGGTTGAATAAGGTGTATGGAGATGCTGTCGATCGCAGTACAGTTAGTCGGTGGGCAAGCAGGTTACGTGACGAAAGCGGGCACGGCAATATTGAGGATTGTCCTCGCAGCGGCAGGCCTCGTACTGCACACACTCCAGACAACGTGCAGAGAGTTAACGAATTGGTGACTGCTGACAGGCGCATCACAGTGAACGAATTGTCACACTACGTTGGGATAGGGGAGGGAAGTGTTTGCAGAACACTGAAAGTGTTGGCGTTAAAAAAGGTTTGTGCCAGGTGGGTTCCCACTATGTTGACAGTGGCTCACAAGGAAACAAGAAAAACGGTATGCAGCGAACTTTTGGAACACTACGAGAATGGTGGAGATGAATTTCTTGGAAGAACTGTGACAGGTGATGAAACATGGCTCCATCATTTTTCACCACAGACGAAGAGGCAATCAATGGAGCGGCGTCATGCAAATTCACCAGAGAAAAAAAATTCAAAACCACGCCCTCTGCTGGAAAAGTTATGGCTACGGTGTTTTTCGATTCCGAAGGACTCTTGCTTGTGGACATCATGCCAAGTGGAACCACCATAAATTCTGATGCATATGTGAAGACACAGAAGAAACTTCAAGCTCGACTGAGTCGTGTTCAACCACATCGGCAAAAGCAGGATGTTTTGCTGTCGCACGACAATGCACGGCCACATGTCAGTAAAAAATTACATGGAAGCGATCACAAAACTCGGATGGACAACACTGAAACACCCACCTTACAGTCCTGACCTGGCTCCATGTGACTATCATCTCTTTGGAAAACTGAAAGACACTCTTCGTGGAACAAGGTTTGAAGATGATGACTGCCTTGTGCACGCTGCCAACAGTAGCTCCAACAGGTTGGTCCAGAATTTTACCGTGCGGGTATACAGGCTCTGGTTCCAAGATGGGGTAAGGTAGTTGAGAGGGACGGAAATTATGCGGAGAAATGAAAATATTGTTCCTAAAGGATGTATCTACACACTGTAAAACTTTCAAACATGTAGAATAAAAAAAGCACTCCGTCTTCAGACCACAAGTGGCCCATCGGGACCATCCGAGCGCCGTGTCATCCTCACAAGGGAACGTCCCCATCGCACCCCCCTCAGATTTAGTTATACGTTGGCACAGTCGATAGGCCTTGAAAAACTGAACACAGATCAATCGAGAAAACAGGAAGAAGTTGTGTGGAACTATGAAAAAATAAGCAAATTATACAAACTGAGTAGTCCATGCGCAAGATAGGCAACACAATGGGTTGGGTAAACACACGAGCGCCGTGGTCCCGTGGTTAGCGTGAGCAGCTGAAGAACGGGAGGTCCTTGGTTCAAGTCTTCCCTCGAGAGAAAAGTTTACTTTTTTTTAAAGTTATGATCTGTCCGTTCGTTCACTGGCGTCTCTGTTCACTGTAATAAGTTTAGCGTCTGTGTTTTGCGACCGCACCGCAAAACCGTGCGATTAGTGGACGAAAGGACGTGCCTGTCCAATGGGAACCGAAAACATTTGATCGCAAGGTCATAGGTCAACCGATTCCTCCACAGGAAATCACGTCTGATATATTCTATACGACAATGGTGACGGCATGTGCGTCACATGACAGCAATATGTTGTCGACCCACCTAACTTGTACACTTGGTGAATGGGTAAAAAGATTCTTCTACCTTGCCCGATTTAGGTTTTCTTGTGGATGTGATAATCACTCCCAAAAAAGTGATGAAAACATGAGTTTGTCACATAAACTGCAACAAATGAATGCAACAGTTTCACAGTCGCACTGTTTTCCCTGTGCTCTGTCAAAACATGTTTTTAACGTTTTCAAATTTTTTCGTGCTGCATATGTCCAAGGAAATCTGAACATGTCCTGGAATATTGGAGAGCGAATTTGATTGTGTGTGAGCGCCTGAACTTTGATAATTGTCTGAAAATAAATAATTAAACTTTACATTCGAGGGAAGACTTGAACCAAGGACCTCTCGTTACGCAGCTGCTCACGCCAACCACGGGACCACGGCGCTCCTGTGTTTACATAAGCCATTATGTGGCCTATCTTGCACATGGACTACTCAGTTTCTAGTTTCTATATTTTGCTTATTTTTTCACAGTTCCACAGAACTTCTTCCTGTTTTCTCGATTGATCTGTGTTCAGTTTTTCAAGACCTATCCACTGTGCCAACTTATAACTAAATCTGAGGGGGGTGCGATGGGGAGGTTCCCTTGTCAGCTGAGGATGCGGATAGGAGGGGCGTGTGGTCAGCACACCGCTCTCCCGGTGGTTTTCTTTGACCAGACTGTAGAATAAAAGATGGAAATAAAAAAAAAATAGTGTCCATTTCTTTTGGAGTGACCCTCGTACATTACTGCAATCTTAATTTTGTGTTGAGATTGGCTGGCTCACATTCTAACGTGAACTAGTCTCGTGCTTTGCTACATGTTATTCTGTCAGACCATCTAATTTCTTCCCGCTCTGCATATAGAAATCAACTGTAATCAGTTTGCATGTTCGGCCGAAAGAAATCTATGCATTCAGCGATTGTCATCTGCTACTCACAACCGACCTATGTATGATTCATCGTTTCGACTTTCCCTCGTCCACCGCGTGCCGATAACAGACTACGGAGCGTTCAGCAGCTGTCTCAATGCGCGCCATGTTGTGTGAACTGCGCTATCTTAATGTCTACTTTCCGTCTGTGTCCGTTGCGAGTGTGTGACAAGTTACTGCACTGGCTTGTCCGTACAAAATGTCCGAAAATGAGAAGCAGGGTCGTCTTAGAATGCACAGTCCGGAATTTATCTTAGAACAAAGTCAGATAAGGAACACCATTGCGAAGCAATCACGTTAATAACGTAAGACAATATTTTCGGATGGAAAGGCAGAATGCAGGGCCTCTTATTTCCATTAATAAGGTAGCCGAGAGGACTCCAGTGGCGTTAAGAGTAACCAGAACAACCGTTATAAATATAGGCAAGGAACAAAATGAAAAACTGAATACACATTCCGGACCACCAAATCTTAAATTCAGGACCGCCACGTATTGGAACTCTAGGAAGCAAACGATGCGTATAGAATTCACTTGAACAGCCAAATACTGAATGTAACTAAAACCTATAAATCTTGCAAGGGAAAGGTATTGAGGGAGGTAAGACTATAGAATAAAAATTTGCACCGGACTGGCAGCGAAACTTGCCAATTTTTCACGGGTTGTGATAGCAGCTCGTAACACAGTGCTGCTTTTAATAGTTGAGGAGCGCCGGAACAAAACCCGATCTGTATCCACTTTTGCTGTATTCGCGTGTTTGAGCTGTAGGGGGAAATGATGTTGTGGTCTTCAGTCCTGAGACTGGTTTGATGCAGCTCTCCACGCTACTCTATCCTGTGCAAGCTTCTTCATCTCCCAGTACCTACTGCAACCTACATCCTTCTGAATCTGCTTAGTGTATTCATCTCTTGGTCTCCCTCTACGATTATTACCCTCCACGTTGCCCTCCAATGCTAAATTGGTGATCCCTTGATGCCTCAGAACATGTCCTACCAACCGGTCCCTTCTTCCTGTCAAGTTGTGCCACAAACTTCTCTTCTCCCCAATCCTATTTAATACCTCCTCATTAGTTATATGATCTACCCACCTTATCTTCAACATTCTTCTGTAGCACCACATTTCGAAAGCTTCTATTCTCCTGTTGTCCAAACTATTTATCGTCCATGTTTCACTTCCATACATGGCCACACTCCATACAAATACTTTCAGAAACGACTTCCTGACACTCAAATCTATACTCGACGTTAACAAATTTCTCTTCTTCAGAAACGATTTCCTTGCCATTGCCAGTCTACATTTTATATCTTCTCTACTTCGACCATCATCAGTTATTTTGCTCCCCAAATAGCAAAACTCCTTTACTACTTTAAGTGTCCCATTTCCTAATCTAATTCCCTCAGCATCACCCGACTTAATTCGACTACATTCCATTATCCTCGTCTTGCTTTTGTTGATGTTCATCTTATACCCTCCTTTCAAGACACTGTCCATCGCGTTCAACTGCTCTTCCAAGTCCTTTGCTGTCTCTGACAGACAATGTCATCGGCGAACCTCAAAGTTTTTATTTCCTCTCCATCGATTTTAATACCTACTCCGAACTTTTCTTTCGTTTCCTTTACTGCTTGCTCAATATACAGATTGAATAACATCGGGGATAGGATACGACCCTGGCTCACTCCCTTCCCAACCACTGCTCCCCTTTCGTACCCCTCGACTCTTATAACTGCCATCTGGTTTCTGTACAAATTGTAAATAGCCTTTCGCTCCCTGTATTTTACCCCGGCCACCTTCAGAATTTGAAAGAGGGTATTCCAGTCAACACTGTCAAAAGCTCTCTCTAAGTCTACAAATGCTAGAAACGTAGGTTTCCCTTTTCTTAATCTTTCTTCTAAGATAAGTCGTAGGGTCAGTATTGCCTCACGTGTTCCAACATTTCTACGGAATGCAAACTGATCTTCCCCGAGGTCGGCTTCGACCAGTTTTTCCATTCGTCTGTAAAGAATTCGCGTTGGTATTTTGCAGCTGTGACTTATTAAACTGATACTTCGGTAATTTTCACGTCTGTGAAGACTTGCTTTCTTTGGACGGGAGTATTAGTACATGCTGGCACAAAATAACATTCAGCACAACGCGACATCAAGTGTTTTATGGTGTGTTTCTTCTTTTTATAGCTTGTGGAGCTTTTTAGAGATCACTATTTGTTACCTTCTGCATTAACAGCAAATCAGGATTTTTCCGTTTTTTGCTCCGGCGCTCCTCAATCCTGGGTACAGTTTGTTGTAGCAAATAAAAAAAACTGGTGCTTCGATATTCAAAAGTAGTTGTAAAATGCAGATTCCTTTTCCTCCAGCTCCTTGTAGTGCGTGTGAAATTATTCTTCTGTTCCAGGCAATGACAAGTTTTGGACGCACACATTTTTGCCTCGGCTTGTACTTCTGTCATCCTTCTCTAATATACAAGCTATCCCTGCTGGCTGCAAACCCATTTGAGTCCGATAAATGTCATTTTCGTACAAACGTGGACTCCAGCATCCACGTAGATACGCTACCGCGCTGTGAATGTGTACTTGGCGTGCGATTACACTTGAGAAAATAACGTTAGGAAGGTGGCAATTCCCGCGGAGGAACAGTTGATATCACGTGACAAGAACTGACTAGACGCGTCGTGCCGTCACGGACAGGGTGAATTGGCCTTTGCGGTGTGTGGCGGAGGGCACTTGGAGCTCCACTGTAATTCTGCGCCCCACTGTTGCGTCAGGCTGGCTCCCACACATTTCCCTCCCTCCTTCCCCCTCCCCTCTCCCCCACCTACCCAGCCGGCAGGTTTCGGCGAGTCTAACTGCATTGCGTCAGCTGCGAGGCGAAGTCAAGGTCTCACCGACTGCACGCATGTGTGTGCCGGCGAAATTCGCGATCAAGTTTGCGTTGCAAGTAAACGCCACGGGGGCATTTATGTGCCAGATACTCACGAAGCCTCACATCAGACACAGTAATGACAAACCGGAAATCACAATGACTACGTATTGCTTTTTGATTTGTAATCACGTAAAACACACTGCAAAACTGAACACGGATTACCGTGTATCGATAAGCGCCAAAGAACCTCGCACCATTACCTTAACGGGTTCCAACAATTTCACATAATGTACAAGGTCTTTTACGATTCATGTCACACACTTCTAGACGTATACTCTGTTCTTCATAAGAATAAACCGGATGTAAACATTACGCCATGCATTCTTCCGCGTTTGCTCGAATCTCGTTGGATTTCGTTTCACGTGGAGCGAAAGCCAGGCTGTGACCAGTACAGTCAAGTACAATCGCAAGGATGCGTTTTATGCAGTGTTGCACGCACATAGACTGAGCGATAATGTGCAGGAAACAGGTTTACTGCGCGTTAAACTTGGACAGCACTGGCTAACCGACGGTCCATCTAGCCTGCAATGATGTGAGCGGTTGCAGTTCAGATGTAAAACGAGACGGGCAAAGAAAGAACCTAGTTTCCAATATCATTTAATTTTTAAAAAGAATGGAATAATATTCGGCGAAACACCAGCGCTATTACGCGCTTCTACATCTCCGTCTACGTGATTACTCTGCTATTGACAAAGTGCCTGGCAGAGGGTTCAGTGAACCACCTTCATGCTGTCTCAACCGTTCCTCTCTCGAACGGCACGCGGGAAAAACTAGCACTTAAATTTTTCTGTGCAAGCCCCGATTTCTCTTATTTTATCGTGCTGATCATTTATTCCTATGTATGTGGGTGCCAACAGAACGTTTTCGCGATCGGAGTAGAAAACTGGTGATTGAAATTTCATGAGAAGATCCTGTCGCAACGAAAACGCCTTTGTTTTAATGGTAGCCCCTCCAATCGACGTATCATGCCTGCGGCACTCTCTGCCCTATTTCGCGATAATACAAAACGAGCCGTCCTTCTTTGTATTTTTCGATGTCATCCGTCAGTCCCACCTGATGCGGATCCCACACCGCACAGCAGTACTCTAGAATAGGGCGGACAAGCGTGGTGTAAGCAGTCTCTGTAGTAGACCTGTTGCACCTTCTAAGTGTTCTGCCAATGAATCGCAGTCTTTGGTTTGCTATACCCACAATATTATCTATGTGATCGTTCCAATTTAGTTTATTTGTAATTCCTAAGTATTTAGTTGAATTTACAGCGCTCAGATTTGTGTGACTTATCGCGTAATCGAAATTTAGCTGATTTCTTTTATTACTCGTGTGAATAACTTCACACTTTTCTTTGTTCAGGGTCAATTGCCACTTTTCGCACTATACAGATATCTTATCTAAATGATTTTGATTATCTGATGACTTTACGAGACGGTAAATGACAGCATCATCTACAAATAATCTAACACGGATACTCACATTGTCTTCTATGTCGTTAATATACATCAGGAAGAATAGAGGGCCTAGAACACTTCCTTGTGGAACGCCGGATATCACTTCTGTTTTACTCGATGACTTTCCGTCTATTACTACGAACTGTGACCTGTGTCAGGAAATCACGAATCCAGTCGCACAACTGAGGCGATACTCCATAGGCACGATGTTTGGTTAGAAGAAACGTGTAAGGAACTGTGTCGAATGCCTTCTGGAAATCTAAAAATATGGAATCAGTTTGACATCCCCTGTCGATAGCACTCATTACTTCATGAGTATAAAGAGGTAGTTGTGTTTCACAAGAACGATATTTTCCGAATCCGTGCTGACTATATGTTAATAAATCGTTTTCTTAGAGGTACTTCATGATGTTCGAATACAGTATATGTTCTAAAACCCTACTGCAAATCGACGTTAGTGATATAGGCCTGTAATTCAGCGGATTACTCCTACTTTCCGTTTTGGGTATTGATGTGACTTGAGCAATTTTCCAGTCTTTAGGCACGGATCTTTCTGTGAGCGAGTGGTTGTATATAATTGCTAAATACGGAGCTATTGTATCGGTATACTCTGAGAGGAACATGTCTGGTATACAATCTGGACCGGAGACCTTGCCTTTATTAACTGATTTAAGCTGCTTTGTTACACCGAGGATATCTACTATGTTTATCATCTTGGCAATTGTTCTTGATGGGAATTCGGGAATATTTACTTCGTCTTTTTTGGTGAAGGAGTTTCGGAAAACCGTGTTTAATAACTCTGCTTTAGTGGCACTGTCATCAGTGACTTCACCGTTGTTATCGCGCAGTGAAGGTACTGATTGCGTCTCGCCACTGGTATGCTTTATGTATGACCTGAATCTCTTTGGGTTTTCTGCCAGATTTCGAGACAGAATTTCGTTGTGGAAATTATTAAAAGCATCTCGCATTGAGGTACGCGCCATATTTCGAACTTCTGTAAAACTTTGCCAATCTTGGGGATTTTGCGTTCTTTTAAATTTGGCATCCGTTTTTCGTTGCTTCTGCAACAACGATCTAACCCGTTTTGTCTACCATCAGTTATTAATTTATGTGGTACATATCTCTCAATTGCTGTTGATACTATCTCTTTGAAAACATTCCACAACTTTTCTACACTCACATGATCAGATCGGAAGGAGTGAAAACTGTCTGTTAAAAAGACGTTATGAGCATTTTTATCAGCTTTTTAAAATAGATATACTTCGCGTTTCTTTTTGGTGGTTGTAGGTGTTACGGTATTCAGCCTAGCAGCAACTGCCTTGTGGTCGCTAATGCTTGTATTCGTCACAATACTCACTAATTGTGCAGGATTATTTGTTGCCAAAAGGTCAAGTATGCTTTCGCAACCATTTACGCTTGGAGTGGGCTCATGAACTAACTGTTCAAAATAATTTTCTGAGAAAGCATTCAGTACAATTTCGGATGACGTTTTATGCTTGCCGCCGGCTTTAAACGTATAATTTTTCCAGCATATCGAGGGTAGATTGAAGTCACCACCGACTATAGTTGTATGAGCGGGGTACTTATTTGAAATGAGACAAGTTTTCTTTGAACTGTTCAGCAACTATGCCTTCTGAGTCGGGGGGTCGGTAAAACGATCCAATTAATAGTTTAGTCCGATTGTCAGGTATAACCTCTACCTATGCTATTTCACACGAACTATCTACTTCAATTTCGCTACAAGGTAAACTACCTCTGACAGCAATAAATCCTCCACCACGAACTGCATTTAATCTATCCTTTCTGAACACTGTTAGATCGTTTGAAAAAATTTCGGCTGAACGTATTGCCGGCTTTAGCCAGCTCTGTGTACCTACAACTATTTGAGCTTCAGTGCTTTCTATTACGGCTCGGAGCCCTGGTTCTTTCCCAACACAGCTACGACAATTTAAGATATCAATCGTTTCTGCACCTACCTTACTGTGTTTTACCTGCCCACTTTTAGACGGACGTCCCTTCTGTGGCCCCCTGAGACACTCTAACCTAAAAAACCGCCCAGTCGCTTCCACAGAGTCCCGGCTACCCGTGTAGCCGCCTCCTGTGTGTAGTGGACTCCTGACCTGTTCAGCGGATCCCGGAAACCCACCAGCAGACGCTTCTAATCACAAGAACCCCTTCAGTGGTCCAGTCTTCCTTTATTTTCACACGTAGAGTGCCATTCTCGTAAATGTAGCGGATCAAGTTGATACATCTGTAATAAATGTCGACATCGAATTCTGATTACAAACAAGAGTGATGAAAATTCCTAACTTAAACGCAGTGTAATTTTTATGAGCGAGCTATGAGTGATGCTAAAGCATACTGCAGGGATTTCGCCGTACTGTTGAATACTGAAGCTACTGAAGGTATTAATTGAAGGGCTTATTTCAATAGTGGTACAAGTCCGTAACCTCCACTTTTCTGCCTATAATGCTTCTGAATTAATGATCCAAACAAACAGAAAGAAAGGTTCATTTCTAGTAACAAGCCATATGCTTGAATATTACTGGTATCTCAACTGCAGATTTTTCAGCGTTCATTTAACTTTAGGACTCTGTATCTGACAATGAACAAAAATGGACTTGTACCACTATTGAAATAAGCCCTTCAATTACAGTCAGTCCAAAAGAAATTCACACTACTTTTTTTTAAATCCATCTTTTATTCTACATGTTTAAAAGTTTTACAGTGTACAGATACATCCTTCAGGAACAATATTTTCATTTCCCCACATAATTCCCATGCATGCAGAGCTGCATCAAACCAGTCTCAGGACTGAAGGCCACAACAACAACATAATTTCCATCCGTCTCAACTGCCTTATGCCATCTTGGAACCAGAGCCTATATAACCGCACGGTAAAATTCTGGACCAACCTGTTGGAGCCACTGTTTGGCAGCGTGCACAAGGGAGTCATCATCTTCAAACCTTGTTCCACGAAGAGAGTCTTTCAGTTTCCCAAAGAGATGGTAGTCACATGGAGCCAGGTCACGACTGAAGGCGGGTGTTTCAGTGTCGTCCATCCAAGTTTTGTGATCGCTTCCACGGTTTTTTCACTGACATGTGGCCGTGCATTGTCGTGCAACAGCAAAACAGCCTGCTTTTGCCGGTGTGGTCGAACACAGTCGAGCTTGAAGTTCCCTCAGTGTCGTCACATACGCATCAGAATTGGCACGATGTCCACAACCAAGAGTCGTTCGGAATCTAAAAACACCGCAGCTTTAACTTTTCCAGCAGAAGGTGTGGTTTTGAATTTTTTTTTCCTTGGGTCAATTTGCATGATGCCACTCCACTGATTGCCTCTTTGTGTCTGGTGAAAGATGGAGTCATGTTTCATCACCTGTCACAATTCTTCCAAGAAATTCATCTCCACCATTCTCGTAGTGTTCCAAAAGTTCGCTGCATACCGTTTTTCTTGTTTCCTTGTGAGCCACTGTCAACATAGTGGGAACTCACCTGGCACAAACCTTTTTTAACGCCAACACTTTCAGTGTTCTGCAAACACTTCCCTCCCCTATCCCAACGTAGTGTGACAATTCGTTCACTGTGATGCGCCTGTCAGCAGTCACCAATTCGTTAACTCTCTGCACGTTGTCTGGAGTGTGTGCAGTACGAGGCCTGCCGCTGCGAGGACAATCCTCAATATTGCCGTGCCCGCTTTCGTCACGTAACCTGCTTGCCCACCGACTAACTGTACTGCGATCGACAGAAGCATCTCCGTACACCTCTTTCAACCTCTTGTGGATGTTTCACACTGTCTCGCTTTCACAGCACAGGAATTCTATCACAGCACGTTGCTTCTGACGAACGTCAACTGTAGCAGCCATCTTGAAGACATGCTGTGACGGCGCCACTCACGGGAACAGGTTGAACTAAGTTTGAAAACAAGCGGGAAGGATGTATCTACACACTGTAAAACTTTCACACATGCAGAATGAAAACTGTATTTTTACAAAAATAGTGTGCATTTCTTTTGGAGTGACCCTCGTAATTGTATAATGGTTCAAATGGCTCTGAGCACTACGGGACTTAACTTCTCAGGTCATCAGTCCCCTAGAACTTAGAACTACTTAAACCTAACTAACCTAACGACATCACACACATCCACGCCCGAGGCCGGATTCGAACCTGCGACCGTAGCGGTCGCGCAGTTCCAGACTGAAGCGCCTAGAACCGCTCGGCCACTCAGGCCGGCCAATTGTGTTGAAAGTTTGCATGATTTAATGTAATGCTTTAGAGGTATTTTCAAACTACTTTCAATATTTGAAAAAGTAAGAACAATAAATACTCTGAATTTATACAAATTTTTCTTACTAATACCTTAATTCAGTATTAGTCTACCTAAGGCAAAAAAAAAAGTTATGAGGCTAGAGTTAAAAAAAATCGAAAACTTAAGGTTTTATGGGGTAAGTCATATAAAAGTTAAAAGGGAAACTAGAAAGGGTTGTTTGGAAGAAAGGTATTCTTGTAAACATATTCGTAGCATTTAAGTCATAAACCAAATAGTGTAACGTGCCAATGTGAACATGAAATGTATCAACTACTGATACAGCTAAGTACAAAATGGCTCTGAGCACTATGGGACTTAACATCTGTGGTCATCAGTCCCCTAGAACTTAGAACTACTTAAACCTAACTAACCTAAGGACATCACACAACACCCAGTCATCACGAGGCAGAGAAAATCCCTGACCCCGCCGGGAATCGAACCCGGGAACCCGGGCGTGGGAAGCGAGAACGCTACCGCACGACCACGAGCTGCGGACGGTGCAGCTAAGTACAGCTTATGATAAGAAATGACATCCTTATCTGCAGACTTCTAATTGCACTTGCCAACGATGTATGCGTTTTGCCAAGGTACTGATCCTTCCACAGAAGTAGTTGCAAAACGTGTCTCTGATGTCACAACCACGGTTGCTACCTCCTAGTCCCACGTTTTCCATAGTTTCCAGAGAACAGGTTAAAGTATTTTCCAACCGATAGCCATCAAGCTTCCACATAGAGTTATGCAGCACGCAACAAATTTTCATGATACTTTCAGCCAGGTTAATATTAACACGTATGGCCGTGTGGAAAATTCGCCACTTGTTAGCAAAGATGCCAAACGAACATTGTACTACACGCCTTGCTCTACACAGCCTATAATTAAAAACTCTTCTCGAGAATGTGAGTCATTTGCTTGCAAAAGGACGCATCAAGTGTGTATCGAGAGCAAAACCTTCGTCACCTATAAGTACGAAAGGCACATTTTCATTGTTTCGTTCATTAGTCAAAGGCTTCGCGTCTGGAAGAGGCAACCTTCCGAAGTTAGTTCCTTGTAAAATATTGGAATCACCATTGTGTACATATCCTCCTATATCAACGTATCGGAAGCAATAGTCACTATCAGCAATTGCCATAAGCACTACGGAATGAAACTGTTTATCACAGAAAATTCACTTCCATTACTCCAAGGCTTCAATAGCCGCACGTGCTTACCGTCAATGGCACCTACGCAGTGATGAAAATCGGTAGTTTTCTCAATATTCAGAGCTATTTCTTGTTAAGTCCTTTATCGTTGGCATTGTCACGCACTTTGGTTGTAAGCAGTAGCGAATTTCTCTCCGTGTATCTTCAATTACAGATGCAATAGTTGAGTAGCCTAGTATGAGTAAAAACAAATCTTGCAGAGCCTTCTGGAGCATCCCGTTCGAGTATACCTGTTATAAATGAGATGAGTATAAAACCCAACACCAGGTTGATAGAAATTAATCAACTTCAATGATCAGATGTAAGAAAAATTATTTTTAACGTCCCTACAGGAAAAGAAGTACAAAAACGGTGGAAGAATATGTGTGATGCATATAGTCGCAGCCTGAAAGAATTCTTGTTGTTGTGGTCTTCAGTCCAGAGACTGGTTTGATGCAGCTCTCCATGCTACCCTATCCTGTGCAAACTTCTTCATCTCCCAGTACCTACTGCAACCTACATCCTTCTGAATCTGTTTAGTGTATTCATCTCTTGGTCTCCCTCTACGATTTTTACCCTCCACGTTGCCCTCCAATACTAAATTGGAGAGCCCTTGGTGCCTCAGAATATGGCCTACCAACCGATCCCTTCTTCTGGTCAAGTTGTGCCACAAATTCCTCTTCTCCCCAATCCTATTCAGTACCTCCTCATTAGTTACGTGATCTACCCATCTAATCTTCAGGACTCTTCTCCTGCACCACATTTCGAAAGCTTCTATTCTAATCTTGTCTAAACTATTTATCGACCACGTTTCACTTCCATGCATGGTTACACTCCATACAAATACTTTCAGAAACGACTTCCTGACACTTAAATCTATACTCGACGTTATCAAATTAGTGTTGTTCAAAAACGCTTTCCTTGCCATTGCCGGTCTACATTTTATATCCTCTATACTTCGACCATCATCAGTTATTTTGCTCCCCAAATAGCAAAACTCCTTTACTACTTTAAGTGTCCCATTTCCTAATCCAATTCCCTCAGCATCACCCAACTAAATTCGACTACATCCCATTATCCTCGTTTTGCTTTTGTTGATGTTCATCTTATATCCTTCTTTCAAGACACTGTCCATTCCGTTCAGCTGCTCTTCCGGGTCGTTTGTCGTCTCTGACAGAATTACAATGTCATCAGCCAACCTCAGAGTTTTAATTTCTTCTCCATAGATTATAATTCCTACTCCAAATGTTTCTTTTGTTTCCTTTACTGCTTGCTCAATACACAGATTGAATAGCATTGGGGAGAGGCTACAACCCTGTCTCACTCCCTTTCCAACCACTGCTTCCCTTTCATTCCCTTCGGCTCTTATAACTGCCATTTGGTTTCTATACAAACTGTAAATAGCCTTTCGATCCCTGTATTTTACCCCTGCCACCTTCAGAATTTGAAAGAGTATTCCACTCAAAATTGTCAAAAGCTTTCTGTAAGTCTACAAATGCTAGAAACGTAGGTTTGCCTTTCCTTAATCTATTCTCTTAGATAAGTTGTAGGGTTAGTATTACAAAAAGATAAAAAGAGTGGCAAAGCAACGGCTGAAAAAAAAAAAGAACGAAACATGTGTGTCTATCAAAGACAGATGTGTTCCCTGCAAGAAGCCATGGTACTGAGGCAGTAAGTAAAAACTTTAACATTTTGTAACATTTAAATGTATTTCCCATGGATATGATAATTACCTTCTCGATACCGAATTACTATATACTTATCACATCACAAACATTTCCACAGTACAAAGTGGCATGTGGGTTTCTCCAAAAATGTTTCCTTTAATTTCAGGACCTCAGGAAATATGAATGATGCCTCTATTCTTGACGATGATGAAGCGGAAAAGCATAATGAAGACAGTTCACCGCCACCTAACATTGCTGTAAAGCCTTCCACTGCTGAAGCAAGTAAAAGGAAACTTCAGGAACCATTTGAAAGAGAGTTGATATGATTTTTGACGCACAGTTCAACTTGTGCTGTACCACAAAAATATCCTGATGACTTGTTTTGGACATCTCTTTTGCCTTACTTAAAAGAATTGACTACCGACGATTAACTAGACTTTCAAATAAAAACATAACAATTAATAAAATCTTACAGCCCAAAGACTGTACAGAGCAGAACTACTACTGACTCCTTCATAGCTCCTGCGCCGTCAGGTACGCCGACATAGACAACCACACAGAGCCCTGCACCTGGGACTAAGTTCTAGGGGACTGACGACCTCAGTAGTTGAGACCCATAGTGCTCATAGCCATTCGAACCATTTTGAACCAACCGATTTCTCATACACAAACAGCAGTTGACCGGTGTTGCCCCGTGAAACGTTGTTGTGATGCCTCGTGTAAGGAGGAGGAATGCGTAACATCACGTTTCCGACTTTGATAAAGGTCCGATTGTAGCCTATTGCGATTCCGGTTTATCGTATCGCGACATTGCTGCTCGCGTTGGTCGAGATCCGATCACTGTTAGCAGAATATGGAATCGGTGGGTTCAGGAGGGTAATACGGAACGCCCTGCTGGATCCCAACGGCCTCGTATCACTAGCAGTCGAGATGACAGGCATCTTATTCGAATGGCTGTAACGTCTCGATCCTTGAGTCAACAGTTGGGGACGTTTGCAAGACAACAACCATCTGCACGAACAGTTCGACGACGTTTGCAGCAGCACGGACTATCATCTCGGAGACCACGGCTGCGGTTACCCTTGACGCTCCATCACAGACAGGAGCGCCTGCGATGGTGTACTCGACGACGAACCTGGGTGCACGAACGAATCCAGGTGATGGTCGCATCCGTATTTGGCGACATCGCGGTGAACGCGCATTGGAAGCGTGCATTCGTCATCGCCATACTGGAGTATCACCCAGGGTGATGGTACGGGGTGCCATCGGTTACACGTCTCGGTCACCTCCTGTTCGTATTGACGGCACTTTGAACAGTGGACGTTACATTTCAGATGTGTTACGACCAGTGGCTCTACCCTTCATTCGATCCCTGCGAAACCCTACATTTCAGCAGGATAATGCACGACCGCATGTTGCAGGTCCTGTACGGGCCTTTCTGGGTACAGAAAATGTTCGACTGCTGCCCTGGCCAGCACATTCTCCAGATCTCTTACCAATTGAAAATGTCTGGTCAATGGTGCCGGAGCAACTGGCTCCTCACAATACGCCAGTCACTGCTCTTGATGAACTGTGGTATCGTGTTGAAGCTGCATGGGCAGCTGTACCTGTACACGCCATCCAAGCTCTGTTTGACTCAATGCCGAGGCGTATCAAGGCCGTTATTACGGCCAGAGGCGGTTGTTCTGGGTACTGATTTCTCAGGATCTATGCACCCAATTTGCGTGAAAATGTAATCACATGTCAGTTGTAGTATAATATATTTGTCCAATGAATACCCGTTTATCACCTGCATTTCTTCTTGGTGTAACAATTTTAATGGCCAGTAGTGTAACTGGATAAATCCACCATTTTCGTTGGCGGTTACGCCTTCTGTGACGTCAAACTATATATAATGCTATTGCAGTTAAATATTTCAGTTTTGAATGACAGGCCATCCATCATGCATGGTGTGTCTCGCGGCTGGCTGCAATAGAACTGCAGAACCCACCGATTGTTCTGCAGCCAGTTTCGTCGCCGCGGCTTCATCCGCCGCGATTGCAATCGCGGGCGACTATTTCAGCCGCGATTTTTACCGAGGGGAGAAAATCGCCTAGTGTGGCATTCGTCTAACATGCAGTGATGCGAAACGTTGTAGTAAAGACGTAAAAAGAGACGAGCAGAGAACAATGGGGATTAAGCTATTCAACAAACTGCCTATAACACTGACGGAAATGCCAGTACAGCAACTAGGGAAGAAACTAAAAATTGGCTGATTCTGAATACAACCTACAACATTCTGGAATTCGAAGAAAACTTGAGACGCCTCCAGAATGAATGATGTTTATAGCATGTAGTGAAGATATAGGCGGTTTTGTCTGTGACAAATTTGATCCAAGGAGATGTATAACTATATGTACTTTTCTTTTCTGTATATTTTTTAAAAACTAATTGGTACCTTTAAAAAGGACCTGTACTGTGTTTTGGTACCTATCCTTGTGTTTTTTGATGCTGTCTATTACATCACTAAGTTGTTTAACGACAATAAAATTTGATTTGATTTGAATGTAGTCTTGAATGTCGTTAAATTTTCGAACAGAAGGAAATAACGGAAAACTCAGGCGATACGCTTCTTAGGTGATCTGAAGGAAAACATGCTCTCTGTCTTAGCTAACATAGTACTGTAATTAAAACAGGAGTGTTGAGAATTTCTGACTTTAATAAGGGTCATTTTTCTGCAGGAGCTATGCGTGGCATAAAAGCGCACTGCTGTGATTTCACCATGTTAAATATTGGAGCCACTGAAGGTATTACAGACAGTCGTCTGGTGATCTCTGACCTTCCATATCGGACTCCGAGGAAAGCTGTACATTTCATTTCAGTACTGCTACGCTGATAACGAGGCGATCAACAACAAAATCGCAAGCCACCAGAAAATCCACATTTCCTCCTCCTCCTCCTCATCTTTTGTGACGTGCTGCTCCGCATTTCACCGTCGCTCGGCAGTGACGTCACAAAGGTTCGTGGCCTAGTTCCAGCAAGTTTGGCAGCTTAAACGTCTTGTTATTTCACGCGACGAATCCCTTAACTTGGCTCCAGGCCAGCTCTATTGCATCCAGATAGCAGCGGGACGGCGACAACTGTGAGAGTACAGCAATTGTACTGCGTGCTCGAGGCCGCGAAAATTATTTGCCGTGTTTCTAGGACACTTATTACTCTAGCTCGTGTGAGACCACATCTTCCCTATAAAACAGTGGGCATGTTCAAACAAAGAGTATCTGATTTTTTAATTTTTCTCCCAAAAAATTTAATAGTGTAATGCTTTATTAACTTCAAAATCTGTAACAATCTTTCATAATACCACTCATGCTCGTAAATTAAGGATAATTGCAGAATGTGGTGCCCCACAACGTGGCACTACACAAAACTGGCGCTAATAGCATAGGCACATAGGGAACACACACGACACAGATCTGCAAGTCCACGGTATTGGTGATATGTTGAGAAAACCGTCCCGAAGCACATGTGCTACAAAACGCCACTGTTTGCTGCGCATGTACCCCGACATCAGAATGGGATATGATCACCGTGCCCACGTACACAGGCCGCACAACGGGTTGTCATACTCTGGATCAGGTGGACGAGCAGCTGCTGGGGTATATCTACATATACATGATTACTCTGCAATTCACATTTAAGTGCTTGGCAGAGGGTTCATCGAACCACAATCATACTATCTCCCTACCATTCCACTCCCGAACAGCGCGCGGGAAAAACGAACACCTAAACCTTTCTGTTCGAGCTCTGATTTCTCTTATTTTATTTTGATGATCATTCCTACCAATGTAGGTTGGGCTCAACAAAATATTTTCGCATTCGGAAGAGAAAGTTGGTGACTGAAATTTCGTAAATAGATCTCGCCGCGACGAAAAACATCTTTGCTTTAAAGACTTCCATCCCTACTCGCGTATCATATCTGCCACACTCTCTCCCCTATTACGGGATAATACAAAACGAGCTGCCCTTTTTTGCACCCTTTCGATGTCCTCCGTCAATCCCACCTGGTAAGGATCCCACACCGATCAGCAATATTCTAACAGCGGACGAACGAGTGTAGTGTAAGCTGTCTCTTTAGTGGACTTGTTGCATCTTCTATGTGTCCTACCAATAAAACGCAACCTTTGGCTCGCCTTCCCCACAATATTATCTATGTGGTCTTTCCTTCTGAAGTTGTTCGTAATTTTTACACCCAGGTACTTAGTCGAATTGACAACCTCGAGAATTGTACTATTTATCGAGTGATGGAATTCCGACGGATTTCTTTTGGAACTCGTGTGGATCACCACACACTTTTCGTTATTTAGCGTCAACTGCCACCTGCTAGACCATACAGCAATCTTTTCTAAATCGCTTTGCAACTGATACTGGTCTTCGGATGACCTTACTAGACGGTAAATTACAGCATCTTAGCCTCCCATTCTTGCATCAGTGCCTGTCGGAGCTCCTGAAGTGTCCTAGGGGTTTGAAGACGATGGGGTTTAGGTCTGGAGAACAGGCAGACCACTCCATCCGCCTGATATTTTCTGTTTCAAGGTACTCCTCCACGATGATAGCTTTGTGGGGCCGTGCGTTTCATCCATCAGGAGGAAGGTGGGATCCACTGCACACCTGAAAAGGCGGACATACTGCTGCAAAATGTCATCCCGATACAGCTGACCTGTTACAGTTACTCTGTCAAAGACATGCAGAGGTGTACGTGTACAGGTCCCTTTCAAGGACATTAAGAGGTTGGTATGTGCTTCCTGGTTCACACCAGATGAAAACCCGGCGAGAATCACTGTTCAGACTATACTTGGACTCGTTGGCGAAGATAATTTGGGACCACTGTTCCGATGACCGTGTACTGTGTTCTTGACACCGGGCTTTACGGGCTCCCCTGTGACCAGGGGTCAGTGGAATGCACCTTGCAGGTCTCCGGGCGAATAAACCGTGCCTGTTCAGTCGTCTGTAGACTGTGTGTCTGGAGACAACAGTTCCAGTGGCTGCGGTAATGTCCCGAGCGAGGCTACCTGCAGTACTCCGTGGCTCTCTGCGGGCACTGATGGTGAGATATCGGTCTTCTTGTGTTGTACACTGTGGACGTCCCGTGCTGTAGCGCCTGGACACGTTTCCTGTCTGCTGGAATCGTTGCCATAATCTTGAGACCACACTTCGTGGCACACGGAGGGCCCGTGCTACGACCTGCTGTGTTTGACCAGCCTCCAGTCGCCCTAGTATTCTACTTCTCATAACGTCATCAATGTGTGTTCTTTGAGCCATTTTCAACACACAGTGACCATTAGCACGCCTGAGAACGTCTGCACACTTACTCGTTGCACCGTACTCTGACATGCTCCAACACACCTCTGCTTATGTTTACTGCTGCCAGCGCCACCGTGCGACGACCACAGGTCAAATGCAATGCACGGTCGTACCCCGAGGTGATTTAAGCCCGCAAACCGCCTACCTGAGTGTTGTTTCACCATGTATTAGCATTATCCTTAATGTATGAGCATGGGCGTATATCGATAATTTAGAATATTTGCAATGAAAACCAGAATTCTGAGTGTGATAAAGTAATTAGAAACTAGAAGACGTGCATTTTTCTTGAAAAATGATGGTTAAGTATCAGTTGATTACTACTTATTGAAAAATTTCATATTTAATTGATTTAGGCATTCAAACGGAACAAAAATGAGTGTTGAACACCACGAGTTTGGTTTTTTTTTTTTTTTTTTTTTTTTTTTGCAGCTTTATTTTCAGAATGAGAATTTCACTCTGCAGCGGAGTGTGCGCTGATATGAAACTTCCTGGCAGATTAAAACTGTGTGCCGGACCGAGACTCGAACTCGGGACCTTTGCCTTTCGCGGGCAAGTGCTCTACCAACTGAGCTACCCAAGCACGACTCACGCCCCGTCCTCACAGCTTTACTTCTGCCAGTACCTCGCCTCCTACCTTCCAAACTTTGGAGAAGCTCTCCTGCGAACCCTACAGAACTTTTTTTTATTCCTCAAACACAGTAACAAAAATGGCTAGCTTACAATGAAATTACATAAATAAGGTGACATAATTACAGCATTCATAGAATGAGGAAAGATATTCAGTCTTTAGCAGTAGCACACATTTAGCACCTTCACTGCCACCTTCAACTGGTGACAGTTCAGCACGCACAGTTTCTTCTTCCGCAGCCTGAGGTTCCTCCTCATCATTACCCAGACCCAAATTAATCATTCAGTAAACCCTTCATGTGTGTTCCTTCCAGGGTAAACTACGTGGACAGAAGAGCAGTCATCGCAAAATCCTTTACTGCCTTGTTATTTTTTGTCATTTTCAGCGCCGGCCGGGGTGGCCGAGCGGTTCTAGGCGCTACAGTCTGGAACCGCGCGACCGCTACGGTCGCAGGTTCGAATCCTGCCTCGGGCATGGATGTGTGTGATGTCCTTAGGTTAGTTAGGTCTAGTAGTCCTAAGTTCTAGGGGACTGATGACCTCAGAAGTTAAGTCCCACTGTGGTCAGAGCTATTTGAACCATATTTTTTTTCAGTTTCAGGCTTCTAAACGCATCCTTAGGGAGATCAAGATCTTCGTTTACAACAGACACCAGATGTTTGCTGTCATATTCTTGTATCTGATGTACTACTGATTTATTTTCCATGTGTGACTTGCAGGTGAGGTTAGGGTCGGGAACGCGACCCGACCCAACCCAACCCATCCCCTCTCCACGAGGAATCCACGTGTTCCTAACCTATACCCACTCTGTTGAAGACAGTTCGGAGCATGTTACCGTATTTCTTATAGTGATTCTGATACTTAAGTGTTTTCTCGAATTCATTTTCCGTATGCATCTTGTATTCAATATGTTCATCGCTCCCAATATTGTTAAAAATGTAACTTGTATATTTGCCCATTAACCAAATGACTACGTTATTTTTTGCCTGAGGGTAATAACTTTCTTCTGGTCTATAGAAAATGTTAGTTGGTACATTGTTTCAAATGGTTCAAATGGCTCTGGGCACAATGGGACTTAACATCTGACGTCATCAGTCCCCTAGACTTGGAACTACTTAAACCTAACTAACCTAAGGGCACCACACACATCCATGCCCGAGGCAGGATTCGAACTTGCGACCGTAGCAGCAGCGCGGTTCTGGACTGAAGCGCCTACAACTGCTCGACCACAACGGTCGGCGTACATTGTTTGCTGAAGTTCTTGTTATTTGAGCAATTTTCTCCCTGGTCTACCTCCAATTGATAATATCGTCTCCATATGTGTAACGATGAGGCACACTATCAACGAGGCTGCATTTGCTGCAGGGGTTAGTGTCACTTAAACCGATGGCAAAGAGTCGCTCATTAGTGCTGTTGATGTTAGTGGCTACCTTGTATCACGCTGTCTCACGTCAGCCGGCCGGTGTGGGCGAGCGGTTCTAGCCGCTAGAGTCTGGAACCGCGCGACAGCTACGGTCGCAGGTTCGAATCCTGCCTCGGGCATGGATGTGTGGGATGTCTTAGGTTAGTTAGGTTTAAGTAGTTCTAAGTTCTAGGGGGCTGATGACCTTAAGTCCCATAGAGCTCAGAGCCATTTGAACCATTTTTTCTCACGTCAGACGAAAGAACATCACTACTGATGTTTTCCCAGACCACATTCCATGCTATTCCAGCACATTTAGTTTCATTGTTATTTTTCGTTTTATGTTTCCGTCTTTCAGCTAAAATCGCCTTTGCGGTAACGTTTTTTGAGTTTAAAAGCTTTTTGCTGAGATAGCTTAGTTCAAGTTAAAACTCCCTAACCCGTTTTAGTTTAAAATTAATTTTTTGTATATTTATCGGCGGCTCTACACCTTCTAGCCTGACAATGACGCATAGTTTTGCTGTAATGCACCCTGGATCGTTACGCATTATTCACCATGTTCGTTTGACATACAGTACCATCGGTTTGAACTTTATGTCCGTTAGCCCCATTTCTCCATTGCTTGGATCCAACACTGCTACTGCTGTCTTCACCGGCACTCTAAACAATTCCCCTTTCCGCAAAAAACTTTGCTAACGTGGACGTGATCGTCTTCGCCACCATTGATGGAATGGGGAGAACCTGTACTACGTAGTAGGCCTTGGATAAGACATACGTGTTGATGGACAGCATTCTCTGGAACTGGTCTATGCTACATTGACAGTTTTCAATCAAAGGTCCCTTGATTTTTCTTGCCACCTCCCGCCAATTTATTGCTATCATTTTTAAAAGGGACGTTGTCAATACTATTCCGAGAGCCTTCGGTTCACTTACATAGTTCGCACACTCACTGAGCAAGTTACCAAGCCGCTTTATATTTAGAAATTTACTTTTAATTTCATTTACCTTCGCACCTGGCGCGGAACTATATTTTGCAAGTACCACCTCTAGTTGTACCACATCTGTTTGGTCTCTGATGATTAGGCCTATATCGTCCGCGTAAGCACCTACCACGGTCTTGGTTCCTCGAATGGTAATGTCTGTCAGCCTGCGCTGTAGCTGTCTCAGGGGAGGTTCCAGCGATATAACGAACAGGAGCATGGATAAGCGGCTTCCTTGGGCAACAATTTATATCAATCTGTTTTGTCGGTTGACAGTTAACAGAGATTTGTGCAGTAATACCGATTGCCATGCTCTTGATGATGTCGATGGTTTTTGGCAGGAAGTCCATTCGGCGCATTGTCTGTCAGGTATTTGTGATTAATTTGATCAAATGCCTTATGGAAGTCTTAGAAAGCAGTCCACATTTTATGTTACTTGTCTGAGTCAGCGAAATGACATCGCGGTAAAAAGCCGCAGTTTGTAAAATCGTCCTTCTAAAAGCACATTCTGCTGTTGGCCTGTCATATCAGCGGTGCATGCTATAAAGCGCTTATTAATTACTCGAGCTATAATTTTAAAAGCTATATCGGCCGTAGGTTGTTTATTTCTTTGCAGCCTCTGTTGTTAGGGGGTCAACACGATTTTGCATTGTTTGAACTCAGCACGCACTGGCTTTCCCTGTAAGACTTCACTGACAGTTTCGGTGAGCTTTTCTCCTATTAGGGTCCAAAATCGTCTATAGAATTCAATGGGCAGTCCGTCAGGTCCTGCAGATTTCCTAGCTGGAGAGCTGCGCACAATTTCCAATACATCTTCCTTGGTGATGTCCGAAGAAATGTTCTCGTCACCATCTCGCGATATTCGTGGAAGGTATGTACCAAAGAGCTCATAGTATTCTTCTTCGTTTGTTTCCCCTGCCGCATACATACGTTCATAGTAAGCAGAGATCTCTCTAATTATTTCCTTCTGGATGGTGACTATGGTACCACCATCGATTTGAAGTTCATCCACTCGCCATTCTTGGCGAGTCTGACAAGGTGGTACAATGCAGCTGTCTCATATTCAATGACTGACTTTGCCTTGGATTTTATCTTAAGTCCCTCCAGTTTCTTACGTTTCAGACTTATTAACTGTGCTTTTATTTGCTTAATTGGCCGGCAGAAGTGGCCGAGCGGTTCTAGGCGCTACAGTCTGGAACCGAGCGACCGCTACGGTCGCAGGTTCGAATCCTGCCTCGGGCATGGATGTGTGTGATGTCCTTAGGTTAGTTAGGTTTAATTAGTTCTAAGTTCTAGGCGACTGATGACCTCAGAACTTAAGTCGCATAGTGCTCAGAGCCATTTGAGCCATTTTCTTCCCATGTAATTACTCCTTCAGTACACCAAACAAATGTAAACTACTAGGAGCTAAATCAGGACTGTAAGGGGGATGAGGCAGTACTACCCAGCCCGTTTTGTCGATGGTTTCACGGGTTAGTTGAGCAATACGAGGACGTGCGCTGTCTTGCTGGAGTACTCTCTTCTGAGATTCACAATGTCTCTCTCTCATGGCTGGCCTCACCTTGTTTAAAAGCAAATCCGAGTAGTATTGGCTGTTCATTGTACACTGCTCTTCAAGATAGTCACAAAAAAACTGGACCTTCAGCATCCCAAAGCACCGTCAACATCACTTTTCCTGCCGATGCTTGGGTTTTGAATTTTTTCTTGACATGTGACTTGGTGTGCTTCCACTCCATGCTTTGTCTCTGATTCTGGCTAACAATAGTAGCCGACCGGTTTTAGGCGCTACAGTCTGGAACCGCTCGACCGCTAAGGTCACAGGTTTGAATCCTGCCTCCGGCATGGATGTGTGTGACGTCCTTAGGTTAGTTAGGTTTAAGTAGTTCTAAGTCTAGGGGACTGATGACCTCAGATATTAAGTCCCATAGTGCTCAGAGCCATTTGAACCATAAAGGTTCATCACAAGTTGAAATTTTCTTGAGAAAGTGCTCACTTTCTCTTTCATATCGTTCCTTTAGCTCCGTCTACACTCTCAACCGTGTTTCCTGGTGTAGCCGCGTCAACTCCTTTGGGACCCATCTTGCACATGTTTTCCGGTACTTCAGCTTGCTACAGATAATGTTATGAACTGTACCAGTACTAACTTGAACTTTATCAACTATCATTTCCACAGTCACACGGCGGTAGGCACGGACAATGTCATCAATTCGACTTTCAAGTGAGGGAGCTGAAACAAACTGCAACTGGTCGGCCTGAACGATGTTCGTCAGTCACTGAGTCGCGACCATTTTTGAACTGGTCCACCCACTTGTAAAAATTTGCACGGTTCATACAACCTTCACCATAAACTTCAGACATTCTACAGTATATATTCACTGGTTTCTCGCCATCAGCAAATAAAAAACGATGTCGCAGCTTGTGGAATGACAGAACGTTGTTCAACTGATGTGGACGTTTCAAGTTGGTCAGGGCCCATCCCAGTGATGCCAACTGAAAGCCATTAAAGTACCAAACTTGCCCTGCTAACAGATTTTTCCTCAGACCACTTTGTCTCTCTAATTATTGAATGACCCTCGTATTTATACACAAGGTGATTCCGAGATTTACAAACTTTCAAGGACGATGGAGGATTGTTGTTGTTGTTGTTGTTGTTGTTGTTGTCTTCAGTCCTGAGGCTGGTTTGATGTAGCTCTCCATGCTACTCTATCCTGTGCAAGCTTCTTCATCTCCCAGTACCTACTGCAGCCTACATCCTTCTGAATCTGTTTAGTGTATTCATCTCTTGGTCTCCCTCTACGATTTTTACCCTCCACGCTGCCCTCCAATACCAATTTGGTGATCCCTTGATGCTCCACAACATGTCCTACCAACGGATCCCTTCTTCTAGTCAATCGCCAATCCTATTCAATACCACCTCATTAGTTATGTGATCTACCCATCTAATCTTCAGCATTCTTCTGTAGCACCACATTTCGAAAGCCTCTATTCTCTTCTTCTCCAAACTAGTTATCGTCCATGTTTCACTTCCAAAGGAGAAGGATAAATTTATAAATTTGAGGCAAGTGTCCTTTTACTAGAAACTAGCGAGTCGAAAGTTATAAGCGAAAATCGTTTTGGTAACTGCGACAGTGGAATACAAGTACTGGTTATACTGTTGTTCCCAAGATGTTAGGGTAAACAACTTGCAGAGGTGGTCGTTTGGACCAAAGTAAGGAGAAATGTCTATTGAACATGGGCTCTAAAATAAACACATTAAGAGCTATGAACAGCTGTTCAATGGGGGAGGTGTGTTTCACAGTAGCGAAGAGCAACCCGCGCTTATAGTTCCTTAGGGGCCATGTTTACTGGACATTTCTTCCTTGTCTTGGTCCACACTACCACCTCTGGAATGTTAGCAAGAACAGTACCAGTACACGTGTTCCAGTGTCAGAAGTATCAGAATGGTTTTCCCTTAAAACTTTCGACTAGTTCATTTGCACTGCAGGGACCCTTACCTCACATTGATACATCTATCCTTCTGCGTCATCTTAGAAAGTTGGTAACATCATCACAGAACCACAACGGGCGCCGGCCCCTGTAACTCTGACGGTCTGTAGCAAGGTTTGATGACGCGTCCGCCTGCTTAGCTGAGTGCTAATGTGCTTGCCTGTCCATGCAGCAGGCCCGGGTTCGATTCTCGGCCGGGTTGGAGATTTCTCCACTCGTGGACTGGGCGACACTGTAACATCTACATGTGGGTGTATGTATGTATGTCTGTCTGTGTCTGTTTGGTATGTGTGTTTATATCTATGTATTGCTTCTTTTTTGGTTTCCTTTTCTTTACTTTTTTCCACGATCTGAACATGTGGCGAGTTGATTTAATTTGTGTTCTGATCGTAACCATTTGTCGAGCGTCGAGGGGCTTTTCAATAATTTTTCCCCTTCAATTTTCTTTTCTGTTTCACTTCCGAAGACTGATGTGTGCTGTGAGCATTGGGACTTTCCACCATTCTCATATCTGTGGAGGATGTTATTTATTCCGTGCGTCTGAAACTTTGTTAAGAGAGCATCATTTTACATTTAATCGCAGTCGATGACCGGCTCCTTGTCTCTTCGCTATCGCTGTATCTGCGTTGGCGATTATAATGTTCGACTCCGTCAACGGTACAGTCCTACGGCAGTGTAGAAGGTGTTTTTAAGCTGCTGTTGGAGGAAGTTAACAGCAACGTTTTTTTATGTTAACTTGAAGGACTTGAAGTTCGCCGATGAAGGAAGGGCTGTCAGGGGAGATTGGAGGCTAAAAAAAAAAAAAGTGTTGTGTTGTCATCATTTCATCCTGATCACCAGTACGCAAGTCGCCCAGTGTGGCGTCGACTGAAGTAAGACTCGCACTCGGTGGCCGAAGTTCCCCGGGTGGGGCCTCCCACCCAACAACGCCACATGATCATTTCGTTTTTTGTCTCCAGACAGTCGCTTCTTTTTTCTGTTTACTTGCTCCCCTGTGTGCCTATTCTGTACCTTTCCGCCATCTTGTCGATCCTTTCAGTACTCGAGAGCACCAAACGGTCTAGTACTCGACTCAGAGCCCCAGCATTATTCAGTACGCATTTCGGTAGCGATACCGTTCGGGTCTAGAGAACCGAAGCGCTGTTGTCGGTTCGCGTCGCGCAAGCCAATCAAAAGCGAACGGCCACAGACCCGCGCATGCGCACTGCAGCGCACACAGCGCCACGAACACAAAGCGGCTAGCAGAAGACACAGGCGCGCTATTCTTCCAAGTACCGAAAACTGCGTTTACGTTGCCATAACGCATGACGCCGCATTCCATCGAGCTGGCGTGCGCGCCTTCATCGCCCTTGCCTCCTCCTTAACAGTATCATGCGCAGTATATCCATTTTCGTGATTCTCAGCTGAAATGGATAAAAATTTTTACAGTTTCTCTGACCGCATGTTTCCATGCATGCATAATAACGATAGCAAATACGACTGTATTCTGCAGATTGTCGTTAAATGCCACATTATGTCATCTTATTCTCATTCACACTGACATCGTGTTTTGGATTCCACGTTTCGGAAAATGAGTTAGGAATAGTGTGTAGTACCACATTGTACTAATACATCTATAAAAACACCCGAAAAATTGATTCTGAGAGTTTCCAAGAATAAGAAGATAAACAGAATATGGTTACAACTCGCACTTAGAGATCCAGATGATTAAGTAGCCCACTTCCCTATATGATACATCAACGATCTGGGTCTTAAAAACAAAACTGAAAAAAAAAACTCATTTTCGAGAGCTCCTGCAGTTCGTCGAAGTTTATAACAGGCATCTCATGAATGAAAATGTTTCGTATATGGTGCTACGGTCTAAAAATATTACGGCAGAGATCTTCGATGTGTGTCTACTGTGGTTGGGGATTTGATCGCAGCCGGCCGGTGTGGCCGTGCGGTTAAAGACGCTGCAGTCTGCAACCGCAAGACCGCTACGGTCGCAGGTTCGAATTCTGCCTCGGGCATGGATGTTTGTGATGTCCTTAGGTTATTTAGGTTTAACTAGTTCTAAGTTCTAGGGGACTAATAACCTCAGAAGTTGAGTCCCATAGTGCTCAGAGCCATTTGAACCATTTTTTGATTTGATCGCAGATAAGTACTTGTGACAAGCAACATTATGAAGATGATTGCTGCTAGTTACATTCCAAGTAATTTAAGTTGTGCTCTTAGATTCCTGTCTAGCCGCATACTCGGAAATCGCTACATATTCGGAAAAAATGGTGAATAATTTCTGGCAAGAATAAAGGTCACTCTCTGTTGTTTCACTCACAGCAATTTCATCTCCAACAATTTCATATTTGGTATTTTAAATGCACAGAAATCACGAAATCATTACTGCAGAAGTGCGCTCTTACATGTAAGTAATAACGAATATTGCAGAAAAATCTTAACTTACACGAATAACAATCTCTCAGAACGTGTTGCATAGATGAACAGAAAAAAAAAAATTTCCATCCACCCATGCGCGAACCCATGTCCTTTCGTATCGCATTCCCGCGCGGTAACCATTTCTGTTTTTCTATAATTTTGCTCGGCATTGTACGCTTCGCTTGGTCTGGGCGGACGCCACGTGACGTCTGTTCAAATTGATCGCTGATTCCTTCAGTCAGTTTTATTTATGACAGAGGACAATCGGCCCTCTGACCGAACACTCTGAGCTACGGTGCCGGCAGCCACTCGGCCACACTGAACGACAGACGTCCTACGCTCAATTCTTGTAGTAGTGTGCAGAGGAACGTAGGCTGACTTCGTTGCCAAATGGCGCTGCATAAGTCATAAATGCGTGACAGTTTGGAAGGTTTCCAATATCAGGCTTCGCATAATTGCTTTCCATTGTTACCAGGAAGTTGTGAACACGTTTCGATAATTACTTACTAACTCATTTGTGGGATAAAGTACACAAAGGCACTAGCAACGTCACTTCACACTCATGTAAGCATAACCGATGTCTTGATATTTATTGATCTTTAAACTCTTATTCGCATAAAAATAACATTTTGAGAGAATATTGACCGAAGACGTTTTTTGGATGTAATCACTCACAGTAACAACCTAACCTATCCATACGTGTAAGAAAGGAAAATAGTCTATTATGAACTCATTTCCAACCAGATGCGTCCTCTGGTGATTCTTTAGTAACAATCACTAAATCCAAAGCTAAAACCGCTAAATAGGTTTAAAACAACAAACATAAGCCACGGCTCACCGATCGACAGGGTCAGACCGAAATCCAAAACCTCTCGGTACAATTGTCGTAAAATCGGCGGGAGGACCGTTCGGTAACAAGTCTCAGAAGCTTACTGAGTAGGATATTTCGATAAAGAACCGAAAATGACGTCACTAGCGAAACTAACCTACTACACCGATCGGTATGAACGATACGGAATAGGGGCCCTGGTTATAGCACGACACCGATAGTAAAAATATTGCGTATCTACGACGTTCGATAAATATCTGCGGTCGAAGCGCACTAATCGTGTTGATAGCTGATTTTAGCCATGTTGCCAAGCAGAGTTAAATGCTGCCTGAATTCAAATCTAAACCTGTTTCGATGGATCCATGTTTAGCGTTATAAAATACAGCAGAGTCCTGAACATAGTTCACTGTCTGATCTGATGTCAAATTTGGTCTCCAGTCAGCCATGTTTATACAGTTCGCCGTTACAGATTAATATTCGAAACTACAAATTTCATCTGTACTTGGGCTCTCTTCAAACTGATGTCAACATATTAATACCGATAACAGTTCCTTGATTTTTTGGGAATAAAGATTACACACTACAGATGAGAAAAGTGTTACATGCAGCACTATAGGTACGATGGTATGGACCCCCCCCACCCCCCCCCCAACAAAAAACAAAATAACATTGCCGTGTGCGGAGCTTATGTAGTACGCATTTCTGCCGCTAGGCGTGTACACCCCAACTCATTGCCAGTTCAGTGCCGTCTGTGTTGTCGATCTGGCTTGTTCTGTTTATCTGCAGTGATGGCTTTTGCTGCTTCGTTCGTTTATTATGATGGTAAGTCCAAATGAACAACGTGCATCTGTGAAATTTTGTTTTCTACTCATTAAAAAAGCTGCTGAAACAGTTTTAATGTTGAAAACAGCTCACCCAGATGACGCTATAGGAAAAGCTCAAGTGTACGAGAGGTTAGCTCTATTTAAAAATGTCAACACGTCGACTGACTGCAGACCTCGTTCTGGACGTACATCGACTGCCCGAATCGGCGAAAATATTGAAAAAAAATTGGAGAGCTTGCACTCACAGACTGTCGACAGACAATTGATCAACTGTCAGAAATTAGTGGGTTATCTTGGAGTTCGGTTCAGAGAATTTTAACGGAAGATTTGGGAATGAAAAGGGTTCCTGCCAAGTTCGTTCCTCGGGTTCTGACTGGCAATCGGAAGCAACATCGAGTTGAAACATGTCTTGCTTTGAAACAACAGCTTCAAACTGATCCCGATTTTCTGTCAAAGGTCATTATTGGTGATGAGTGATGGTGCTGTCGCTACGCCCCAGGAACAAAGCAGCAGGCAAGCCAATGGAAGATGTCATCGACACCCTGTCCAAAACAATGTCCTCAAGTCAAATCAGACATCAAAGCAATGCTGATTTTCTTATGCCAAAGGTGTGCATCTACACCCAACGGCGTGTGGCGGAGGGCACTTTACGTGCCACTGTCATTACCTCCCTTTCCTGTTCCAGTCGCGTACGGTTCGCGGGAAGAACGACTGCCGGAAGGCCTCCGTGCGCGCTCGAATCTCACTGATATTACATTCGTGATCTCCTCGGGAGGTATAAGTAGGGGGAAGCAATATATTCGATACCTCATCTAGAAACGCACCCTCTCGAAACCTGGCGAGCAAGCTACACCGCGATGCAGAGCGCCTCTCTTGCAGAGTCTGCCACTCGAGTTTGCTAAACATGTCCGCAACGCTATCACCCTTACCAAATAACCCTGTGACGAAACGGGCCGCTCTTCTTTGGACCTTCTCTAGCTCCTCCGTCAACCCGACGTGGTACGGATCTCACACTGATGAGCAATACTCAAGTATAGGTCGAACGAGTGTTTTGTAAGCCACCTCCTTTGTTGATGCACTACGCTATCTGAGGACTGTCGCAATGGATCTCAACCTGGTACCCGCCTTATCAACAATTAATTTTATATGATCATTCCGCTTCAAATCGTTCTGTACGCATACTCCCAGATATTTTACAGAAGTAACTGCTACCAGTGTTTGTTCTGCTATCATATAATCATACAATAAATGATTGTTCTTTCTATCTGTTTCCAATATAATATATTTGTCTATGTTAAGGGTCAGTTGCCACTCCCTGCACCAAGTGCCTATCTGCTGCAGATCTTCCTCATTTCGCTACAATTTTCTAATGCTGCAACTTCTCTGTATACTACAGCATCATCCGCGAAAAGCTGCACGGAACTTCAGAGTATGTCCCACCGCGTCAGACAGCAAATCAGACCTTTTATTTGGAAGCTTTAGGAGGGTCGCGCAACAGTCGTCGTAAAAAAAAAAGACCCGATTTGTGGCAGACAGGAGACTGGTTCTTCCAGGATGACAATGCACCTGCACACACAGCCATCTCAGTTACACAACTTTTGGCTAAAAATGGCAAGGTTCCACTGCCCCATGCACCTTATTCGCGTGGCCCAGCTCTATGCGACTTTTTCTTCTTTCCACCCATGGAAAGGGGCATGAAAGGACATCGATATGACAATGTTGGAGAAGTCAAGGAAAAGAAAAAGAAATACGACGGAGGGTCTGTCGGCCATTTATAAGGTTCACTACAAAAAATGTTTCGTTGAGTGGGAGCATCAGTGGAACAAATGTGTTACTTGTACTGGAGAGTATCTTGAAGGGGATAAGGTAGTTTTGTAAACAATTTGAAAATAAAGTTTGAAAAAAATAATTCCAGTTTTTTTTAGTACCCCTCGTAAATATGCCATTGATTAGTGGATGCTGTGCATCCGCAGCTTCGAGTGCATGTAGCCTAAACTAGAGAATATGAGAGGACGCTTTTTTCGGCTTTTGAAGCAGTTTCTGCCATGTCGGCGGCACTTAATGTGCAGCAATGTACGACGTGCGACGCACTACGTCGGTTAGACTACCGCCTCAGTTGTGCGACTGGATTCGTGGTTTCCAGTCAAAGGTCGCAGTTCGTAGTAATAGACGGAAAGTCGTCGAGTAAAACAGAAGCAATATCTGGCGTTCCCAAAGGAAGCGTTATAGGCCCTCTGTTGTTTCTGATCTTTATTAACAACATATGAGACAATCCGAGTAGCCCTATTACATTATTTGCAGATGATGCTCTCATTTACCGTCTTGTAAAGTCATCAGATGACCAAAACGACTTGCAAAACTATTTAGATAAGATATCTGTATCGTGCGAAAAGTGGCAATTGACCATGAATAAAGAAAAGTGTGAAGTTATTCACATGAGTACTAAAAGAAATCCGCTAAATTTCGATAAGTCACACAAATCTGAAGGCTGTAAATTCAACTGAATACTTAGGGATTACAATTACAAATGAACTAAATTGGAACGATCACGTAGATAATGTTGCGGGAAGAGCAAACCAAAGACTGCGTTTCACTGGCAGAACACTTAGAAGGTGCAACGGGTCTACCAAAGAGACTGCTTACACTACGCTTGTCCACCCTGTTCTGGGGTATTGCTGTGCGGTGTGGGATCCGCATCAGGTGGGACAGACGGATGACATCGAAAAAGTACTAAGGACGGCAGTTCGTTTTGTGTTATCGCGAAATAGGGGAGATAGTGTCACAGACATGATACGCGAATTGGAGTGGCAATCATTAAAACAAAGGCGTTTTTCGTTGCGACGGGATCTTCTCGTGAAATTTCAATCACGAGTTCTCTCCTCCAATTGCGATAACATTCTGTTGTCACCCACCTACATAGGGAGAAATGATCATCAAGATAAAATTGGAGACATCGGGGCTCACGCAGAAAAATTTAAGTGCTCGTTTTTTCCCGCGCGCCGTTCGAGAGTGGAACGGTAGAGAGACAGAGTGAAGGTTGTTCATTGAACCCTCTGCGAGGAACTTTATTGTGAATGGCAGAGTAATCACGTAGAGTCAGTGACTCACTCTTAAAGCCAGGCTCTACATATGAAGTTAGGTGAGTACCTGAATTCTAAGTAGCACAATAATTATGACTAATAATGGAAAAATGTCTACTTCACTATCAACCAGGGAGACAATAGGATACAAAATAAATGTTTCGTTTGCAGAATATATTACTGAATTGTTTGAGAAATCGTCAGTGACATTGTGCACGCCACAGAGACAAGTACGGCTGTTGATAAAATATCGATCAAAATCGAAATGGCAGATCGAGTGCCGATATTTTTATATTATATTTTTTAGCAATTTTCGATAAATATTTGAAGTTGTTCTTTTGAAAATGTAAGCACTCCGTCTTCAGCCCGCAAGTGGCCCATCGGGACCATCCGACCGCCGTGTCATCCTCAGCTGAGGATGCGAATAGAGGGGCGTGTGGTCAGCACACCGCTCTCCCGGTCGTTATGATGGTTTTATTTGACCGGAGCCGCTACTATTCGCTCCTCAATTGGCATCACGAGGCTGAGTGCACCCCGAAAAATGCCCACAGTACATGGCGGAACGGATGGTCACCCATCCAGCTGCCGGCCACGCCCGACAACGCGTAAGTCCGGTGAACTAACAGGAACCGGTGTAGCCACGGCCGCAAGGCTGTCACCCTTTTTGAAACTGTAGTAGAACATAATTTTGCTTTCATTGTGTGAAGGAGTCTTAATACTTTCGGAGCTTTCGTCACGTTTCATTGTGTGAAGCAAGTATAGGTGGCACAAAGTAAGTCCTATTGCACTGGGGGTGGCGGTGTAAGTGTCATAACAAGATATCCGATATGAACGAATAGCACACCAGTTGTGTTAAAAAACAAATTTTAAACGCAACTAGTGTGCTATTTCATCACATCGGCATTCTTCAAAAATAGCTGCTGAAACTGATCTACATAAATCTACATGACACGATTAGTCTTTGCGGTGAGTAGGGGAAACGCTGACGTAATAGACGCTGGGTGCTACCAACAGAAAATGCAACGTTTAGCTTCACCACGCAATTTTGGCACTACGATTCCTAGGTCGCTCGTGTATGCAGAAATGGAGAAAACAGTGAAGTCGACATGAAGTTCAAATGGTTCTGAGCACTGTGGGTCTTAACTTATGAGGTCATCAGTCCCCTAGAACTTAGTACTTAAACGTAACTAACCTAAGGACATCACACACATCCATGCCCGAGGCAGGATTCGAACCTGCGACCGTAGCGGTCGCGCGGTTCTGGACTGTACCGCCTAGAACCTCTCGGCCACACCGGCCGGCTCGACATGAAGTGTTCCGGACAAATCCGATATGTGACAAAACCGAACGAGGGACTCATCGCACGTCATCTATTGCGCCACATACCTGCCGTCATCATTGTTAGCAAAGTGGTTACCGCCGGTCGGTGTGGCCGAGCGGTTCTAGACGCTACAGTCTCGAACCGCGCGACCGATACGGTCGCAGGTTCGAATCCTGCCTCGGGCATGGATGTGTCCGATGTCCTTAACTTACTTAGGTGTAAGTAGTTCGAAGCTCCAGGGGACTGATGACCCCCGGAGTTTAAGTTCCATAGTGCTCAGATCCATTTGAACCATTTTTAAAAAATGGTTATCGCGAAGCGTGAACGTGCACCGTTTTTCCATTCCTGTCTTCCTCTGGGGGGCATAAGTAGTCTGCTGTAATAAATCAACACTTTTATATGCAGCTCTAAAACTGGCATTGTATCTATAACGTGCAACCGGTATTTTTATAGCCTGGTGCATCGATTTTTTTCCGTCGATAGGACGAGGCAGGAAGCAGAGATAGAAGTGAATGGTGTGAAGAGGAAAGCAAAAATGAGGAGGGGAGTAAGGCAGGGACGCCCATCATCGCCATATTTGTTCAACTTATTTATTGAAAAAAAAAACATTGAAAAATTTAAAAGAATAACGAAAGGAATTAAAACTAACGGGGAACGAATACACTGTATCCGTTTTGTAGATGATATAGTAGTACTTGCTGACTCAGTAAAGGAAATGGAGTTTATGTTGCTAAAATTTGCTAAAATCCTAAGAGAATTTCAAAATGAATAAGAAAACAAAAACCATGGTAGTAGGGAAGACAAAAGAAAATGGTAAAGTTAAACTAGAAGATGATGTTCTACAGCAGGTTGAGAACTTCTGTTATTTGGGGTGCACAATCACTGGCGACAATACATGAATCACAGATATAAAGAGAATAGGCTTGGCAAAGCAAGCTTTCTAAAATAAAAAGAATTTACTAACAAACAAACATATGAGCCTAGAAAGTAGGAAGAAGTTTACCAAAACTTTTGTCTGGAGTGTCTTAACATACGGATGTTAAGTGTGGACTCTGGGAAAGGCAGAGAAAAAGAGACTGGAAGCAATGGAAATGTGGATATGGAGAAGAATGACGGAAACAAGCTGGGTAGATAGAAAAAGTACTGAACAGGTCTTAAGAGAAGTGAATGAGAACAGAACGAAAATGATAGGGCACATAATGAGACACAATCAGTTCCTAAAAAATGTATTTGAAGGAAAAGTTTTGGGGAAAAAGCCAAGAGACAGGCCAAGAGCAACGTATTTTAATAACATGAAAGAAGATATGGGGATAAAATCGTATGAAGAATTGAAGAGGATGACAATGGAGAGAGGGATGTGGCTAAATCGACGAGGCATAATATTTAGTTTATGATGATGATGATGATGATGATGATGATGAGACGATAATTTTTTCGGTATTCGCGGGTCGATAATGATATCTGTTTAAATATCGATAATCGGATTCCAGAGATTTTTAAAAATATCAGCAGCCGTAGACGTAAATACTGTGAGGGCACTTAGCTTGTGCAGTCCAGGCTGAACCGCACATCTGTCTTTAAGACCAGTCGGTGTTTTAAAGTATTTACTGCTTCATTTGTTTGCGGTAAGTTTATTTCAATTACAGTGCCATTTTCTATCTGCCTGTGAATAACACGCAATTTCGTTAACCTTTGTTTCTATTTTTTTTTTACAACTATTGACAATAGTGTGTGAGTATACAATACTGCTTACTCTTTTCCACGTTCACAAAACACTCATTAGTGCTGTCACTGTCTGTAATAAGTTGATTGTTGTATCTAACAGATGGCGTGATTATGACAGCTATGCTGCCATATTTCGATCGGTAATGTCGTTATAGATCGCATTTTTTTCTAACTATGGCCTTTTGTTCCGTTTACTAATTTTTTTGCACTTTTGACTGCTTTATCTGAGAGAACGCCAGCGGTGTTATACGGTTACAATTTTGTTTTAATTTATTGATCTATGACACTCTGTAAAACAAAGCTGTCAGAAAGCACAAACAATGGAAAATTGTACTGAAATGTAACAGGATCTGCGACGAATTGACGCATGGTGCAGGGAATGGCAATTGAATCTCAATGTAGACAAGTGTAATGTGCTGCGAATACATAGTAAGAAAGATCCTTTATCATTTAGCTACAATATAGCAGGTCAGCAACTGGAAGCAGTTAATTCCATAAATTATCTGAGAGTACGCATTAGGAGTGGTTTAAAATGGAATGATCATATAAAGTTGATCGTCGGTAAAGCAGATGCCAGACAGATTCATTGGAAGAATCCTAAGGAAATGCAATCCGAAAACAAAGGAAGTAGGTTACAGTACGCTTGTTCGCCCACTGCTCGAATACTGCTCAGAAGCGTGGGATGTGTAGCTGATAGGGTTGATAGAAGAGATAGAGAAGATCCAACGGAGAGCAGCGCGCTTCGTTACAGGATCATTTAGTAACCGCGAAAGCGTTACGGAGATGATGGATAAACTCCAGAGGAAGACTCTGCAAGAGAGACGCTCAGTAGCTCGGTACGGGCTTTTGTTGAAGTTTCGAGAACATACCTTCAACGAGGAGTCAAGCAGTATATTGCTCCCTCCTACGTATATCTCGCGAAGAGACCGTGAGGATAAAATCAGAGAGATTAGAGCCCACACAGAGGCATACCGGTAATCTTTCTTTCCACGAACAATAACGAGACTGAAATAGAAGGGAGAACCGATAGAGGTACTCAAAGTACCCTCCGCCACACACCGTCAGGTGGCTTACGGAGTACGGATGTAGAAAAACGCCACAACTAGCAAAAAAATCTCGTCTACAGCAATGGCTACCAATAAATGGTAGCATCAAGTCTTTCGACAGTGCCAGCAACGATCGATGTTTTATGGACGTCAAAAGGAGCTAGACGTACAGTACGTACTATTGTATAATCACCCGGTATTGTCAATTCTTATACATAAGCGGAGCGAGGTGGCGCAGTGGTTAGCACACTGGAATAGGATTAGAGAGGACGACGGTTCAAAGCCGCGTTCGGTCATCCTGATTTAGGTTTTCCGTGATTTCTCTAAATCGCTTCAGTCAAATGCAGCGATGGTTTCTTTGAAAGGGCACGGCCCATCCTTCCCTAATTCAGCGTTGGTCGTAATATTGATGGTTTATTGATAGCTGAATCGATTTTCGATCACATCTGAGTTTAATGTGTACAGCACCGAAGATGATCACTATGTGATCGAAAATCGATTCAGCTATCAATAAACCATCAATATTACGACCAACGCTGACATTCCTTTTAATTTAACGTATATGGTCGTTGTGCACGCAGCACTCCATGGCTTCCCTAATTCGTTGGAACCGATGACGTCGCTGTTTGGCCCCCTCCCCCAAGTCAACTAACCAATCACTGCTTGAAATCTTTGTTCATGCGATTTTAATTAATTTCATTCACTAATTCCAATTTAATTTCTTTTGTTTTAACATCGTATTTTTTGTCCATGTTATTGCATTCGTTATTTCTATCCCTCACTTTGCTTGAATTTACTTATAATCCCCGCCGGCCGGTGTGGCAGAGCGGTTCTAGGCGCTTGTCTGGAACGGCGCGACCGCTACGGTCGCAGGTTCGAATCCTGCCTCGGGCATGGATGTGTGTGATGTCCTTGGGTCAGTTAGGTTTAAGTAGTTCTAAGTTCTAGGGGACTGATGACGTCAGAAGTTAAGTCCCATAGTGCTCAGAACCATTTGAATTTGATTCCGCCGCAAAGAAAAACGCCTTTGTTTTAATGGTATCGACCCCCAATTCTGCATCATGTCAGTGACTGTCTCTCCCCTATTTCGCGATAGTACAAAATGTGCTGCCCTTCTTTGAACTTTTTCGATGTACTCCGTTAATCCTACCTGGTAAGGATCCCGCACCGCGCGGCGGTATTCCAAAAAGAGGGCGGACCGGACAAGCGTAGTGTAGGCAGTCTCTTCAGTAGATCTGTTGGATTTTCTAAGTGTCCTGCGAATAAAACGCAGTCTTTGGTTCGCCTTCCCCACAATATTTTGTGTGTGTTCATTCCAGTTTAACATGTTCGTATTTGTAATTCCTAGGCATTTAGTTGAATTTACGGCCTTTAAGATTATACTGGCTTATCGTGTAAGTGGCGTTTAATGCACCCCTTTCAGCAGTTGTGCGGATGACCTCCCACTTTTCATTATTCAGTGTCAATTGCCAATTTTCGCACTATACGGATATCTTTTGTAAACCGTTTTGCAATTTGTTTTGATCTTCTGGTGGTTGTGTTAGACGACAAACGACAGTACCACCCGCAAACATATTGCCTCCCAAATCGTTTACACAGATGAAACAGCAGAGGGCCTATAACTCTACCTTGGGGAACGCCAGAAATGTGTCTTAATGGCGACTTCCCGCCAATTACTACGAAGTGCGACCTCTTTGACAGGAAATCGCGAATCCAGTCACGTAACGGACTACATTCCGTAGGTATGCAATTTCAGTACAGGTCGCTTAGTACTTGTAATTTATACCACGGCAGGAGATCTATAAGCTTCGCGCACGTCCTTGACGTGTCAGCACTGCAAGGCAAACAATAAAACTCCCCCCCCCCTTCCCACCCCTCACAACCTCTTAACTAATCAACAGTTGCCCGCCTGACCCTGACGTAAGCGGACAAGTTTACGTAGCTCACAGCCGCATTTGCCCACCTCAATTAAAATTAAACACGTCTTAAAATATTACTATCACTGTAATTATTTTTGTTTGTTGCTGAGCAAGAGAGAAGCTTTTAACGTTTGTTGACGTCAAAACTTATCCGTAGTGCATGCAGAAAAGTTTCCAGAATTACTGCAGTCACTTGCCTTTTGCTTTACCACTCAATTTTTACCGGTTTAGAATCGCCTATCGATTCCTCATCAGGTGGTACACGTTGACTGCACGTTTCACGCATTTGTGGCAGAATATATAAACGTAACGTGTAAGCATCGATCTCATAATGTGAACAAGTCTCGCCAAATTCAGTGGTTATATGTTTAGTCTATACATTCTGCTACGTGAGTCCCACGAACGTTTGAAACGTTCAGTGAATATGTAGCATCGGATGATGAATCGCTAGGCGATTCGAAACCGATACTGGAAAATAAAAACTGAATAATAAAAACACAAGGCGACTGGTTGCAATAACTTGTCGAAACCTTTTAGTTGACGTTTATCGTTTCGGTTGTTAGGTGCTAGAGGCATATTATTATAAAATACGGCTGTGAACCGCTTGGCGGTAGTTTAGCGACCATTGGTCTATTCTGTTTCATCTTTTCAACTTTTTGTGCATCGAAACAACCACTTCCTTTCGTTTCGAAGCCATTTCACTGGCGCACACTCCAAACACAGAAACAAAAGAACAACACCTATGCAGCTTCTTAACTCTTTAAAGGTGTGTCCACACTTGTTCAGCGCTGCGCATCCGCGTAAATTTCCAACAGCGCAACTACGCATACGCATTTGTGCTTGCGTAATTTCCTGGAAATGGTGGCCGTGCGCTTTTTAGCACCCGACTGGTGGCTGAGGCCAGTGTCTAATGTGTTGAGGTTATGCTGTGAAACGGATTATGCGAAATAATGTCTGCTGCATGCAAAGAAAGCACAGCTGATTATAATGATCATTACAAAATGGCTCTGAGCACTATGGGACTTAACTACTGAGCTCATAAGTCCCCTAGAACTTAGAACTACTTAAACCTAACTAACCTAAGGACATCACACACATACATGCCCGAGACAGGATTCGAACCTGCAACCGTAGCGGTCGTGCGGTTCCAGACTGAAGCGCCTAGAACCGCTCGGCCACACAAGCCGGCAAAGATGATTACAGACAAAGAAGAAAGTTGTACGGAGTGTTCCGTTCTGAAGACTATTTGAACAAAAATTCGAGAACTGTTACCCTGGTCGTCAGGTGTTACATATAAGGTCTCCGATCATACTTTTGTAAAGAATAAGATACAGTAAGTTTTGAAGTAGAGAAACTCAAAAGAAAGAAAAAAATTTAGGAAAAGCTTCCGCATATGTGAAAACCGTGGACGAATATTCAATGCTATGGCGACTTAAAAGCACAGCAACTGGGGAGCCTGACATTCAAACAAAAAAGTTTAGCTCCTCAAAAAACTACTAAAAACTGAAATGATGTACAGTGAACATGCAAAAACTACAAAACTGAAAAATAAAACCTATATCGTACTTGATTCTGGCTTCTAGGAAACTCCAAAATTTTGTCGTGTGCGAGGATATTTTTCTACATATCGTCTTTCATGATTAATGTTCTGTAAACAAAATCCAATTGACGCATTCGAAGCTAATTAGCCTTCACATAACGGCTAGGAACGTCCCTTCAGTATTTTTCAGTTTCAGTAATAAATCGCTGAAATGCTTTGTTTTGTAATGAGGAACAAGCAGCTCGAGGTGGTATATAAGCCACCATTTACAGTGCCAGCCTTATTGTTGCATTTTCCCAAGCAGAAAATGGTCCAAATGGCTCTGAGCACTATGGGACTAAACTTCTGAGCCCATCAGTCCCTTACAACTTAGAACTACTTAAACCTAACTAACCTCAGTACATCACACACACCCATGCCCGAGGCAGGACTCGATCGTGCGTCTGTAGCGGTCGCGCGGCTCACGACTGTAGCGCCTGGAACCGCTTGGCCACTCCGGCCGACCCACAATTCTTTGTGCGTGCCCTTTTGTTCCCGTGCGTCTGCCATTGCGCATGACGAAAGACCCATCGTGTGGATATATATATTGTCAAATGTTGAAATATATGGAAAAAGGTAAATTAGCTACACACTACGGCGTGCACACACTTTATTCAACATGTAAACGTCACTACAGATATTCGGATTTAGGATATGACATGTTCGATAAGCCTGCCATCATTGGCGATGATATGGCGCGTACGAATAGCGAAATTCTGGATGATTCGCTGAAGTGTCGGTGACCTCCTGAATGGCTGTTTAAAGCAATGGTTTTGGGGTTTTCGCTGTACACCTTGTCTCTAATATAACCCACAAAAAGGAGTCGCGAGTGTTCAGATCTGGAGAATATGGCGGCCAACGGCACGTCAGTGGTCTCTGGGTACTCCAGAGTGAGAATGCGGTCCCCAAAGACTTCCTGCAGGAGCTCAAACACTCTCCTGCTTCGATGGGGTCAAGCATGAACCATATCTTGTCGAAATCAGGGTCGCTTTGGGTGTTGTTGTTGTGGTCTTCAGTCCAGAGACTGGTTTGATGCAGCTCTCCATGCTACTCTATCCTGTGCAAGCTGCTTCATCTCCCAGTACCTACTGCAGCCTACATCCTTCTGAATCTGCTTCGTGTATTCATCTCTTGGTCTCCCTCTACGATTTTTACCCTCCACGCTGCCCTCCAATGCTAAACTTGTGATCACTTGATGCCTCAGGACATGTCCTACCAACCGATCCCTTCTTCTGGTCAAGATGTGCCACAAACTTCTCCCCAATCGTATTCAATATTTCCTCATTAGTTATGTGATCTACCTATCTAATCTTCAGCATTCTTCTGTAGCACCACATTTCGAAAGCTTCTATTCTCTTCTTGTCCAAACTATTTATCGTGCATGTTTCACATCCATACATGGCTACGTTCCATACAAATACTTTCAGAAATGACTTCCTGACTGGATAGGCCTTGAAAAACTGAACACAGATCAATAGAGAAAACAGGAAGAAGTTGTGTGGAACTATGATAAAAATAAGCAAAATATACAAACTGAGTAGTCCATGTGCAAGATAGGTAACATCAAGGATAATGTGAGCTCAGGAGCGCCGTGGTCTCGTGGTTAGCGTGAGCAGCTGCGGAATGAGAGGTCTTTGGTTCACGTGTTCCCTCGAGTGAAAAATTTAATTTTTTATTTTCAGACAATTATTATCTGTCCGTCCGATGCGAGGTAACTGCGCCGTAGTATGGAGACGCTACACCTAAACAAACATCAGTCGACTTCAGCGCACGGAAGAGAGAGTATTCATGTTAACGAGGTTCCCTGGCTGGCAGTAGACTGTTCGCTACTCTGGACGAGAGTGCATTAAATACGTGAGATGTATTCCGTGTGCAATATGAACCCAGCAAATGTAGCTCGCGACTTCAATAAGGAGGTCAATGAATATTGGAGAGGCACCTCCTTTCGTCTACCAACCGCTCAGTTTTGCGGTGCGGTCGCAAAACACAGACACTAAAGTTATTACGGTGAACAGAGACGTCAATGAACGAACGGACAGATCATAACTCTGCGGAAATAAAGTAAACTTTTCACTCGAGGTAAGACTTGAACCAAGGACCTCTCGTTCAGCAGCTGCTCACGCTAAACCACGAGACCACGGCCTTCCTGGGTTCACATTATCGTTGATGTTGCCTACCTTGCGCATGGACTATGTATATTTTCCTTATTTTTTCCATAGTTCCACACAATTTCTTCCTGTTTTCTCGATTGATCTGTATTCAGTTTTTCAAGGCCTATCCACTGTGCCAACTTATAACTAAATCTGAGGGGGGTGCGATGGGGAGGTTCCCTTGTTAGTACAGTTCAATAATTACCAGCCTGTACCTTGAGGAACAGGTCCACACTGACCAGTAGTCGATAGCTCGAAACGTGGAACCGGGTATCGGTATGCAGCATCCGGTGTCAACAAATATTACTGACATTAAATGAAACAACACGTTTACTGTTGCCAGTCACAACATGATTCCATGACCAAAAAATTCAAAGAGTTCACCGAGTTCATCGTACAGAAAACAAAAGCTACACAGAAGAAAAAACTGGCCAATCTTATAAAGCAACAATTAACTCCCAAACCAAACCAAAACAGCCAAAAGAAGCACACATTCTACACACCTTTCCTCAACAACACGAACATGATATTCACTGCAGAAGAAGAGGCTCTACTCTGCAAAGGCTTAAAACACAATGTTGAAGCTCCGCTGGACCAAAAGAACCGAGAGAAGCTGATCACTTGTGTGGTGTCACCGCCAGACACCACACTTGCTAGGTGGTAGCCTTTAAATCGGCCGCGGTCCGTCAGTATACGTCGGACCCGCGTGTCGCCACTGTCAGTGATTGCAGACCGAGCGCCGCCACACGGCAGGTCTAGAGAGACTTCCTAGCACTCGCCCCAGTTGTACAGCTGACTTTGCTAGCGATGGTTCACTGACTACATACGCTCTCATTTGCCGAGACGATAGTTAGCATAGCCTTCAGCTCCGTCATTTGCTACGACCTAGCAAGACGCCATTATCATTTGCTATTTATCTTGTGATGCATGTACCGTCAGAAAGATGTTCACCAATTATGGATGAAAGTTAAGTATTCCAGAAGCTACGTACCTTTTTTGCTAGTATAATTCCCTTACCTGTTCCAGACCTCACGCCAGCCTGCGTGAACTTAAACGCGTGCCTTTCGGCTACCTCTCCTAGTGGCTTGGCTGTCTTGCCAAGTCACAACAACTTGTGTCACACAGATCTCGACCATCGCCCTTAACAAGCAAACTGACAGAATATCAGCCTGCCACAAAATTAACGAAATCATTGAAAAGGAAATTGCAAAACCATTCCCAGCATACAAGAAAAGAGAAGAAGCCCTTACACGTACCATTAAGACTGAATTAAACACGAATAATGCAATAATTGTAAAAGCTGACAAGAGCAACACAACTGTTGTAATGGACAGAACAACATACATAGAAAAAACTCTAGACTTCTTCCAAACCAGCAACATAACTGAAATACATAAAGATCCAACAGCCAGAATACAAAAGCAGATTAAACACAACATTAACTTTCTACTCACCATCCAAGAAGCAAGAAACATTGTAACAATGAGCCCACAAGCACCTTGCCTCAGGTCACAACCTAAGATACACAAAAATGGGACCCCCATCGGGCCCATAGTGAACTGTGGGAACAGCCCAACATTCGAGCTCAATAAAACACTCTTCAGAATTCTCAAACAAGCGTACACATTCAATAATGAGAGAACACTTAAAAACGCAACAGAATTCACACAATATGTCAAAAACATACAAGTACCTGATGGAGCCACACTTGCCTCGTTTGACACACAAAACCTTTATTCCTCTGTGCCACTAAATCCCACACTAGAAATAATCAATGCCAACCTACATAAACACACAAAAATCCCTTCAACTCACAATAAAGTAAAACGGTGACTGGTAACAGTAAACTTGTTGTTTCATTTAATTAAATATATCGTACCCTATCGACGGTAAACATATTTTTCGAGTTAGAAAGGAAACACAAAGGAATCCGGATTAATGACGACCGGACAAACAAGGATCCCGTGTAGTTTGATATACCACTTAGTGATTCCGTGCCTCATGATACATCCGCGAACAGAAGCGAGTAACGTGCCGGCTGACAGCTCCTACCTGCTGCGTACACGCCTGCTCTGCTGTGGACGGGGAAGCGCGGACCTTCTGCGACTCTCCAGCGGCGCGGTCAGCGAGCGACTGATCGTTGTCCGGGCGGGAGGGGCCGCAGCTCCGACGTCACGTGACTCCCCTCCCACCCCAACCTGTTCCTGGCGGGCAGTGTCACCTCTCCGCTTCGTGCAGCTTTTTTCCTAGAAGTGAGCCGCCGACTCCACACTTCCTTCGACAGAACGCTGCGTTCCGAATAAACAGTTCTGCCCACCATTGGCCTAGACGTCCGCTCCCGTCTTCCTTGTGACGGCACGGCCGACTCGTCGCGCTCCCGACAATAGACGCAGGTGAACAAACATTTTCCGTCAGCAGCCGAAAGCGCAGTTATTCTAGCAAGAGAAACTCACCACAGCCCCCCCCCCCCCCTCAGATTTAGCGGCAACATGACCCAGTGAACAGATCGTCAAAAACTGATTGAAGTATAAAAACGGGAAGAAAGTGTGCTGAACTGTGGAAAACCAAATAAAAAAAAAAAGTAAAATGGAAACAGTGAACAGTATATATTCACAACATTATGTACCGTCCGTTCGGTCACTGAAATGTTGCCTCTCTCTCCCTCCCACCCTCTCTCTCTCTCTCTCTCTCTCTCTCTCTCTATATATATATATATATATATATATATATATATATATATATATAGTTGTTGTGGTCTTCAGTCCTGAGACTGTTTTGATGCAGCTCTCCATGCTACTCTATCCTGTGCAAGCTTCTTCATCTCCCAGTACCTACTGCAGCCTACATCCGTCTGAATCTACTTAGTGTATTCATCTCTTGGTCTCCCACTACGATTTTTACCGTCCACGCTGCCCTCCAATACTAAACTGGTGATCCCTTGATGCCTCAGAACATGTCCTACCAACCGGTCCCTTCTTCTAGTCAAGTTGTGCCACAAACATCTCTTCTCCCCAATCCACTTCAACACCTCCTCATTAGTTATGTGATCTACCCATCTAATCTTCAGCATTCTTCTGTAGCTCCACATTTCGAAAGCTTCTATTCTCTTCTTGTCTAAACTATTTATCGTCCATATTTCACTTCCATACATGCCTACACTCCATACAAATAATTTCAGAAATGATTTCCTGACACTTAAATCTATACTCGATGTTAACAACTTTCTCTTCTTCAGAAACGCTTTCCTTCCCACTGCCAGTCTACATTTCATATCCTCTCTACTTCGACCATCATCAGTTATTTTGCTCCCCAAATAGCACAACTCCTTTACTACTATAAGTGTCTCATTTCCTAATCTAATTCCCTCAGCATCAGCCGACTTAATTCGACTACGTTCCATTATCCTCGTTTTGCTTTTGTTGATGTTCATCGTATATCCTCCTTTCAAGACACTATCCATTCCATTCAATTGCTCTTCCAAGTCCTTTGCTGTCTCTGACACAATTACAATGTCATCAGCGAACCTCATAGTTTTAATTTCTTCTCCACGGATTTTGATACCTACTCCGAATTTTTCTTTTGTTTCCTTCACTGCTTGCTCAATATACAGATTGAATAAGAGGCTACAACCCTGTCTTACTCCCTTCCCAACCACTGCTTCCATTTCATGCCCCTCGACTCTTATAACTGCCATTTGGTTTCTATACAAATTGTTAATAGCCTTTCGCTCCCTATATTTTACCCCTGCCACCTTCAGAATGTGAAAGAGAGTATTCCAGGCAACATTGGCAAAAGCTTTCTCTAAGTCTACAAATGCTGGAAATGTAGGTTTGGCTTTCCTTAATCTAGCTTCTAAGATAAGTCGTAAGGTCAGTATTGCCTCACATGATCCAATATTTCTACGGAATCCAAACTGATCTTCCCCGAGGTCGGCTTCTACCAGTTTTTCCATTCGTCTGTAAAGAATTCGTATTAGTATTTTGCAGCTGTGACTTATTAAACTGATAGTTCGGTAATTTTCACATCTGTCAACACCTGCTTTCTTTGGGATTGGAATTATTATATTCTTCTTGAAGTCTGAGGGTATTTCGCCTGTCTCATACATCGTGCTCACCAGATGGTAGAGTTTTGTCAGGAGTGGCTCTCCCAAGGCTGTCAGTAGTTCTAATGGAATGTTGTCTACTCCCGGGGCCTCGATTGGAGTCAGGTCTTTCAGTGCTCTGTCAAACTCTTCACGCAGTATCATATCTCCAATTTCATCTTCATCTACATCCTCTTCCATTTCCATAATATTGTCCTCAAGTACATCGGCCTTGTATAGACCCTCTATCTCCCTTCACCTTTCTGCTTTCCCTTCTTTGCTTAGAACTTGGTTTCCATCTGAGCTCTTAATATTCATACAAGTGGTTCTCTTTTCTCCAAAGGTCTCTTTAATTTTCCTGTAGGCAGTATCTATTTTACCCCTAGTGAGATAAGCCTCTACATCCTTACATTTATCCTCTAGCCATCCCTGCTTAGCCATTTTGCACTTCCTGTCGATCTCATGTACAGTAAAAACTCGATTAACCGTCACTCTTTAAACCGACAGTTTCTGTTAACCGTCACTGCTGTAACAGCTTAATAATACTGTAATAACAGAATGCTCTAAGGTGCAGTGAAGCGTTCGCTTTATTTATTTACTCTATTTTAGTGGGAGGTGAATGTACCCGCCCGCCGTAGAATGGTACATAAAATATGACCTTCAGTTGACGAGCTAACACATCTCCCCCTTTTCTTGAGTTTGTCTCACTTGTGAGTCAACGATCACCACCGGATCGGTTTCCAGTTGTGGCGAGAGACTGCAATTGTCGCACCGTATCTGGCGGGCTGTGCCGTGTTACGTGTTTTCCACTTGAATAAGCTTTATTGACTACTATTTTACACTACCGTACTTAGTGCAGGTGTGTGTGATACAATGACTTGATAAAATGTCTGAAAAACGTAAACGTGTTGTTTTAGGACTTAATCAAAAACTTGAAATGCTTAAGATAGGGCGAAACTGCGACAAGTGTAGCGCTGATTTATGGTACTGGAAGAACAACAGTTAACGATATAAAACGTGATGCTGATAAAATAGAACAACATGTCTCAACAATGCAGAGCGTGGATGGAGATGCGCGAACAAGAAAGACAATGAGACCTGCAAAATATGATGAATTGGACACTGCAATTTACCGATGGTTTATACAAGCAAGAAGTCAGGGGATTCCACTTTCAAGGCCTATAATAATGGCCAAGGCTGTTGAAATGAACAACAAACTTGATGGTGACTCGTCTTTTAAAGCAAGTATCGGATGGTTCGACAGGTTTAAATTTCGTCATGGCATTCGCCAACTTGATATCAGTGGAGAAAAACTCAGCGCGGATAGCTCTGTAATTGCTGAGTTCCGGGAACAATTTAAAGAATAAATGGCTGAATTGAATCTTGTTAGGGAGCAAGTTTACAATTGTGATGAAACTGGGCTTCATTGGAAGGCTTTACCAGAAAAGACATTAGCATCACTCTCTGAAAAAGCTGCTCCAGGTTTCAAAGTACAAAAAGATCGCATCACAGCTATGGTTTGCGCAAATGCGACCGGCAATCGTAGGCTACCCCTACTTGTGACTGGGAAATCAAGAAAACCTCGTGCATTCAAGAATTTGAATTTGAATGCTCTCCCTGCACAATACTACTACGCCCAGAAGAGTGCTTGGATGGATCAATGAATTTTTTCTGACTGGTTCCACAAACAATTTGTACCTCAAGTTGGAGCACATTTGGCTGAAAAAAAGTTGCCACAGAAAGCGCTATTGCTATTAGACAGTGCCCCAACGCACCCTACGTGTGAAGTGAAAAGTGGTGACGGCAACATAACATGTCTCTTCCTTCCAGCAAACACAACTTCACTTATACAGCCCATGGATCAGGGAATCATCGAAAACATGGAACGTCGTTATAGAAAAATATTTATCGAAAGTTTGCTCTCATCCGATGAATCAACATCTGTAAAACAGTTTTGGAGGTCTTACAGTATTAAAGATGCCATTTTCAATGTTGCCAGTGCATGGAGTGATTTGTCAGTGTCAAATCTCAAGAACGGCTGGAATAAACTTTGGCCTCAACCTAGAGCTGAAGAATCGGAGGAACCTGAGTGTGTGACAGTTGACGAGATGGTCAATTTGTGCAATAATTTACAAATCAGCACAAATCTGACGTCAGAAGAAGTATCAGAGTGGTTAGAGGGTGACAAAGTGGACGGGGGTTTTCAAATTTTGAGTGATGACGAAATTGTTGCCAGCGTAAGTGCCACCAAAGAAGAAGAAGAAGAAGGGGCTGATAAAGACGAGTGTTCAAACCATGAAGAAAAACAAACTATTAGCCAGTCAGAGGCCGAAACAATGCTGTCCAAGTGTATAGAATGGTTTGAAAGTCAAGAAGAGGCTAATGCAACGCAGGCATATTGCTCCGAAAAATACGAAATAATGCCACGGTGAAAGCTCGAACATCAAAAAGGCAGAAGAAATTGACTGACTATTTCCAAGCTAGATAAACTATTTCACCTGTAAGTTTATAGTACAGTACAGTACTGTACATTACGTAATTTGCAACTTTTGTAGCTACTGTACGGATGTTTTTATCATGTAATAAATATTATTTGCTATTACAATCGTGTTTAATTTGTTTTCGCTCCGAAATATTATTCTATTACTGTGAGAGTGATATGTGTCTATACATAAAATAATTGACTGAGGTTATGTTTTGGAGGAATACAGTGCTTCTGTTATCCGTCTATTCGCTCAAGCGTCAATACCACGGTCCCGAAGATGACGGTTAATCGAGTTTCCACTGTACTGTCCGTTCGGTCATTGAAATGTTTGTGTAAGTGTGTCTGTAATTTTACATCTACTCCTTTACCAGTTTTGCCTAATGGTAACGTAGGAAAGGTGTTCTCTTTCTTAAATTCATTCAGAGTTTCTTCACTTAGAACTGACATAGGTGATCCAGAATCGATTACTGCTGAAAATGTGGATGATCCAATCTTTACTTCAATAACAGGATGGGAAATGGTTTTTTGTGTAACTGCTTTTTCTTGTAAAAGTGTGTCTCGGATGTCGTCAAAAGTAATAAAATTTTCGTGAACAAGATTCTGTGTATCGAAAGTATTGCTTACGTTGCTAGAAGATGCAGCCTTTACTGTATCCAGTCAGATTCTTTCTGACGTGCTGTTATTTGCGGGAAGATTTTGTGGCGTTTCAATTATCTGTACTGTTCTGTTACTTCGTCCTGACACATTAGGTTGGGGATGATATCGACCTTCTGGTTCATTCATGATAATCTGTTGTTGTGGATGATTCTGCTGCTGATAAGATCTACTGTTATTAAACCGCGCTGAAAATTGTGCTCATTACTTTTACGTCTGTCATGATAGTCATTACTATACGGCGCGTTGCGATAGGAGTTGTCGGCCGGGTTGGCCGAGCGGTTCTAGGCGCTACAGTCTGGAACCGCGCGACCACTACGGTCGCAGGTTCGAATCCTGCTTCGGGCATGGATGTGTGTGCTGTCCTCAGATTAGTTAGGTTTAATTAGTTCTAACTTCTAGGGGACTGATTACCTCAGAAGTTAACTCCCATAGTGCTCAGAGCCATTTGAACCATTTGATGGGAGTTCAAATGATGTGTCTTCTGTACGTTACTGTTTCGCGGAGCCGACGCTATACGTGTAGACGGCGAAACATTAAAGTTCGGTTGACCTTGCACATTACATTGTTGGTTAGGTATACCAAGTGGCTGGTTTTGTTGTCGTTATGGGGAAAAAAGTACAAATAGTCGAAGTGCCATAGCATCCTCTTGCAAATAATAGCACGTCAGAAAGAATTCGACTAGATACAGTACAGGTTGCATCTTCCAGCAAAGTAAGCAATATTTTTGATACACAGAATCTTGTTCACGAAAATGTTATTACTTTTGACGACATCCGAGACACACTTTTACATGAAAAACCAGTTACACAGAAAACCATTTCCCAACCTGTTATTGAAGCAAAGATTGGATCATCCACATTTTCAGCAGTAATCGATTCTGGATCACTTATGTGAGTTATAAATGAAGAAACTTTCAATGAATGTATTAAAGAACACCTATCCTGTATTACTGCTAGGCAAAACTGAAGTAAAAGGAGCAGTATGTGGTAAAGGAGTAGATGTAAAATTACAGACACACTTATCATTTTGTATTGCACCTCATACGTTCCACACAAATTTTTGGATTGTTCCCTTATTGACAACAGACGTTATTTTAGGCACGAATTTTTTGGTACAATACGACGCAATTATTGACTTTCGATGTTCTTATGTAATGTTAAAGGATGAAAAAGTACAACTGGCATTAGAATTTCAGCACGCTTTATCAGCAGAAGAACAGGCAATTAATCGGACAGAGGTCATTTCTACATCGCGTAACATAGAGTGTCATTCCACATTGTTCACAGATACGTATGTACACAACTACAATAGACCAGGTCAAGCCGACTATGACGTTATGCAAATGATTTCTGATAAAGTAAAACAGAGCAACGGAAATACAGATGATGAAGGTACAGAGCTACGCAAAATTCTTTTACAGCAAGCTCCAATTTTTGACAACATTCCTGGTACTATGTCCGGTTTTATGTATGAATTTCGAGTTAAACAGCACGACACGTTTAAAGCCAAACATTATCCTTATATCCACAGAGAACAAGTCAAGAAAGAATTGCAAGCTATGCTTGACCAAGGAATTATTGAACCGGCAATTAGTCCGTACGTAAACCCGCTCCATATTGTTAAGAAAAAGGATGGTTCACTTCGCCTCGTACTTGATTCGCGTCATGTCAACGACATGATTACACTGGGCAACAAAAAAAGATTTTTTTAAAAAAGTCTAGGGTTTTCCCGCTGAATTAGACTAATTTTGATGCCCTGAGTCCGAAAATGACCTTGGTTTTGTTCTATCAGGTCAGGATTTTTTGCTACAGAAATTTTTAAAAATCGATTTTTCGTAAAAAAACAAATTTCTTTGTATCATCTGCTGAGAAACCCCGGAAGATTTTTTCCGTTTTCCTCAAGAAATAAAAGTCAACGTATGCAAATTCATTAAGTTTTTATTTACTCCATCAAAGTAAATAAGCATATTTATCATAATATTAGTATAACAATGAGCGTTACGTGACACAAAAGTTCAGAGTTCACGGCATGAATCGGCGTTTCTTCGATTCCCGTTTGTGAGCAGCTGCTGGGTTGTCTCTCTTCAGCATCCAGCAGTAGTCCGCCATCATGACTGCGTCCCACCTCCCCTGGTACCTATCCTCCATTTGGCGCATGTCCTGATGGAACCCTTCTCCCTGCTCGTCGCTCATCGCCCCAAGGTTTTCAGGAAACTTCTCCATGTGTGAGTACAGGAAATGCATCTTTATACTCGTCAAACACCCGAGCTTTTGAAAGGCCTCTATCATGCTGCTGATGAGTCTGGCGTGGTTTGCTGCCTTCGTGTTCCCCAGGAAGTTGTTCACCACCTGCACAAACGATTTCCACGCGGCGCACTCTAACGTGTTCATGGAGTTTTCGAACTCTGTGTCCTTTATGAGCTGCCGTATCTGTGGCCCATCGAAAATGCCGGCCTTCAGCTTCTCAATGGTCAGTCGCGGAAAGGCTCGGCACAGGTAGTGGAAGCACCTCCCATCCTTGTCCAGAGCACGCGTGAACTGTTTCATTAACCCAAGCTTCATGTGTAGCGGTGGGATCAATATCTTCTCCCGGTCAACAAGAGGTTCGTTTATGATGTTTCTCGCACCAGGTACTAACTGCTCTCGTGGCGGCCACACTTTCTTTACATAGTGCTGGGCTCTGTCTCGACTGTCCCACATACATATAAAGCATGGGTATTTCGTGAACCCGGACTGCTGACCAAGTAGAAAGTTCACCATCTTGAAGTCGACGCAGATGATCCATTGGTGCTGCTCATATTGGATTTTGTCGAGCACGTACTTCACTGCTTCATATTTCTCTACGAGAGTTGTGGAGTGAGCAAGAGGGATTGAGGCGAACTCGTTCCCGTTGTGGAGGAGCACACACTTCAAAGAGCGCTTGCAGCTGTCAATAAAGAGTCGCCAATCTCTCGGATCGTATGTAGGAGCCCCGAGTTTAACAAGAAGACCGGCGACATCTCGGCAGTACACTAGGTCTTCCTCCTGGCAGAAGTAGCCCATGTAGTCCTCATGCCTTCTACGAAAGAAAGTGATACGCGCGTCCTCGCCAAGTAGATTTTTCTCTTTGAGTCTGGAGGCCAACAGCTCGGATGAAGTCTTCGACAAGCTGAGATCCCGAACAAGATCATTAAGCTCACATTGTGAAAAGAGCTGCCGACTATCTTGTGCTTCATACTCCTCGTCTGCTATATATCCTCCCTCGTCTGCAGTGGTGGCCTCGTCGTCGATGTTAGGAAGCTCTGTGAACGCTGGTACAGGAATTTCTTCGCAGTGAGCAACTGGACGGCGGGCAGATGGAAGGTCGGGGTACTGGAGGCTGTGCCGATTCTTCCGGTTGATGCCAGTAGTATTGATGGCGCAGAAGTAACAATCCGATGCATGGTCAAAGGGCTCCCTCCAAACCATCGGAATCCCAAACTTCAGTGAAGTTTTCGTGCCCTTCGTCCACCGCCGGAGGTATTCCACGCACTTCTTGCAGACCGTGTGCGGTGCCCAGGGCTTATCTTGGTCACCCAGCTTGACTTGAAAGTAAGCCTGGTAGGCGTTCTTCACAAATCCCGTGATGTTCTTCCTGTCCACTGAAAGCGTGTATTCTCCGCAGATGTAGCAGAAAACGTCTGGATTATTCATGCATGAACGTCGCGCAGAAGCCATATCAATCTGAAACAGTAATAGAAATATGCAGTTGACTGTCAGACAATAAAAATTAGAATAAATTTTATACTATAGTAAGAAAAAAAGGCATCTATTGGAATGATTAACTGTTACAATCTTAAAGGCTTCTTTTGTTTTCATATGTCCTGAATAATCCCCTTAAAACCCCTAATATTAGCATATTGAAGCCTATAAAAAGGCTTACATTTCAGGGGAAAATGGTCATGTAGGCCTATGGCTGTATCTCAAAAAGTTGACCTGATAGAGCAAAATCAATGTGATATTCGGACTCAGAACACCAAAATTAGTCTAAATCAGCTGAGAAACCCATGACGTTTTTTTGGTTGTTGCCCAGTGTTATTAATGAAACAAATCGTCCACAGACACTAGAAGAACTTCTACAGAAATTCCACATTAGATTTAAAATCGGGACTTTGGCATATTTGACGTTATGCGTCTCACTGCGCGTGACCTTGATTCGGACTTAGACTCCGGCGGCTCTGCAACACTTCACGAGCTCTTTACTTAGCTCGTGTTGCAGAAAAATTGGTTAGGCGACTTCCGGTTGCGCAATACTTGCGCTGATAAGGACTGATAAGGCGCGCTGCGTGCGCGTTTCCAGTTAGATTTATTTGAGTTGCTGCGTGTGTAGCAGCATGTTAGAGTGAAGTTTTATAACCTCAATAGAATAAAACCTCAAAGTCCTGCTCAGACACACAGCCGAAGGCAATCCTAGAGAATGGCCTCACGGTAAGTGAGGTCTCCTTGTCAGGATGATTAAATTAGGCAATTAAATAATACAAGTGATGTGTGGGTGGTTCGTTGTGTTTAGGAGTGGGGACGGTGGGTGGGTTTTCACTTGTTAAATACGTTACGCGTCTCACTGCGCGTCACCTTGATTCGGACTTAGACGGAACTATACTTCCGACAGGACTTAAAGACAGAGCCGGCCCCGGTAGCCGAGCGGTTCTAGGCCGGAACCGCGCGACTGCTACGGTCGCAGTTTCGAATCCTGCCTCGGGCATGGATGTGTGTGATGTCCTTAGGTTAGTTAGGTTTGAGTAGTTCTAAGTTCTAGGGGACTGATGACCTCAGATGTAAAGTCCCATAGTGCTCAGAGCCATTTGAACCATTTTTAGCCTTAAAGACAGAATCACAACGTTTCCTTATCGGAGAAGCTAACTGGTCTGAACATAATTTGATTTCTGAACATAATTTGATTCTTGAACAACTGTTGCAAACTTTTCATGCACAAGGACTCACAGTTAATCTTAGCAAATCGCACTTTGGCAAAACGTCCATAAAATTTCTTCGACATGTAATTTCAGCAGAAGGCGTTGCGGCTGACCCGGAAAAACTTCAAGCTTTACGTAACATTACTGTTCCAACGACCAAGAAACAATTACGCAGCTTTTTGGGTTTAATTAACTTTTTTCTTAAATTTACTCATTACTCTGCTTTAGACACCTCTACATTATGCCAGCTGACGGGTAAAAACGCTATTTGGTCCTGGGATAGCCAAGCACAGTCTGAATTTGTTAATCTGAAACATGCCTTGTTAAATGCACCACGTTTATCACACCCAGATCCTACCAGAAATTTTTCCATTGCCGCCGACAGTTCTAACACAGCTCTAGGCGCACACGTTTTTCAGGAAATTGAAGAAGACGGTACTACAGTAATTAAAAACATCGCCTTTGCAAGTCGCATTCTGTCACCTGCTCAACGCAATTATTCTCTTACAGAGCTTGAAACATTATGTGTTGAGTAGGCATTTACGAGATTCACGCATTTTCTTTATGGAAGACATACGACCGTTTACACAGATCATATAGCCATTCAGTTTTTACTTTCAGCAAAATTTACACACGACAGGTTAAGCAGATGGAAGCTTTATTTACAGGAATTTAATTTTACGATTGTTCACATTGAAATGAAATGAGGTCCCATGCTTCTTTACAGAGCGTAGGGGAACGATGCGGGAGACCCGCACCGCCTTACTAGGCAAGGTCCTAATGGAGGTGGTTTGCCGTTGCCTTCCTCCGACCGTAATGGGGATGAATGATGATGATGAAGACGACACAACAACACCCAGTCATCTCGAGGCAGGAAAAATCCATGACCCCGCCGGGAATCGAACCCGGGACCCTGTGCTCGGGAAGCGAGAACGCTACCGCGAGACCACGAGGGGCGGACTTGTTCACATTCCCGGTACACAAAATACTTTAGCAGACGCACTATCCCGTTCTCTCAGCAACAATCAGCAAGACATCGCAACCGACTTGTGCCAAGCAAATTTTAGCCTCAGGTATATTCAACAAGTTGCATTTGAAAATTTCATTTCGTCATCATTACGAGACTTAGCACAAGAGCAGAGCAAAGACAACGTATGGAAAGAAATTAAACACAATTGGCAAGATAGGAATAACGTTACCATTAGAAACATTTATACTGTACGCAACAACATTCTGTTTCGCCGCTCTCACCCTGACAGCAACAACTGGTTATTATGCATTCCTGACGAGCTTGTTAACAAATTAATCTGGTATACTCATTTAAGTTACGCACATCATGGAGCCAGAAAATGTTTTCTTACACTGAGAGAGAACTGTTATTTTGCCAACATGGAGAAACGTATTCGACGAGTTTTAGCGTCATGTAAAATCTGCCAGAAAGCTAAATCAGACACGACTTCGCATATTCCTCCGTTACATCCCATTGTACCCATTAAATTGAGACATATGGCCGCTGTAGACAATCTTGGACCGATTCCCAGATCTAATAGAGGTTTTCGATACATCTTTGTCGCTGTTGAACTCACTTCAAAATTTGTTACCTTCACTCCGTTACGCAAAGCTACTGCTAAATCTATTTCGAATGCAATTGTAAAATATTTTCTATTTCATGTAGGGCATGTATTGAAAGTAATTACCGACAATGGACCACAATTTCTATCTGCGATATGGACACGTATGTTACGAGCTAGAAACATTTCTCCGATCGTATCACGCCTCTTCGAAACCTTCTGAACGATTGATGGAAGAAATTGGTAAACTATGTAGAATGTACTGCCATAAAAGACATTTTGATTGGGACACACACATACTCTCATTCCAGGATGTAATTAACTCCATACCAAATGAATCTACTATGCTATCTCCCACTGTTATATTGAAAAATGTTAAACCGCCCAACAAAATTAAAGAATTAGTGTCTTTTCCTACATCTCGTCGACTACGCCACCATGAAATAACTGACATTGCCCTCAACAACAGCAAACGTGCCGCAGAGCGCCGGAGGAGTCAGCAAAAACCGGTTTGTACACGCCGTGACTTTCACGTTGGACAGAAGATATTAGCACGCACACACTATTTATGCAACAGAGCCAAGAGTAGACGCAGTAAATTTGAGCTTCAATACGCTGGTCCACATAGAATTCGCAGCATTTGTCACCCCAATGTAGTACATGTCGCAATTTTGAGAACCAGAAAAACCAAGGGCAATCACTGTATTTCCAATATTAAATCCTTTATTGAATAAACATACGAGGGCGGTTCAGAAAGTAACCTCCGATCGGTCACAGTGCGGGTTGTGGGGGGGAGTAGCGACGCCATCTGTGCGTTCACGAACTCAACAGGTCATTCGGCATCAAGCCGTGGTCGAGTGAACGTCGTACCTGCGCTAGTTTAGTTTTTGTGGCAGTTTGAAATGTGTGCTGCAATAGAAAACCCCGCCAAATGTGAAGTGCGTGCTGTCATAAGGTTTTTTACAGCCAAAGGATATTCTGCAGCAGCTATTCATCGTGAGCTTTGTGCCGTGTACGGACCGAGAGTTACGAGTGAAGGAGTTGTCCGTGAATGGGTACGTTTATTTAAAAGTGGACCAGAAAACGTTCGTGATGAAGAGAGGAGTGGTAGACCATCATTGGTGACTGACGAACTCGTTCAGACAGTTGATGCAAAAGTTCGTGAAAATCGACGTTTCTCAATGTCGGAGTTGTCTACTGGCTGTCCACAGATTTCTAAGACTCTCTTGTACGAGATAGTGACATAGTGACAGCAAGATTGGGTTACCGTAAGTTCTGTGCACGATGGGTGCCCAAAATTCTTACCGACCACCACAAAACTCAAAGAATGGCCTCTGCATTAGACTTTCTGTCACGTTATGACGACGAAGGAGAACCATTGTTAAACAGAATCGTGACGCGTGACGAAACCTGGATTAAGTACGTGAACCCTGAGACAAAAGAACAATCAAAGATGTGGGCACATTCAAATTCGCTTACCAAACCGAGAAAAGCCTCGCAAGATTTTTCTGCCAGAAAACTGATGGCAACGGTGTTTTGGGATGCCAAAGGGGTGTTGTCGGTTGAATTCATGGAACGTGGTACGACCATTAATCGAGACGTGTACTGTGAAACAATAAAAAAGTTACGACGGGCTATACAGAACAAACGCCGTGGTATGCTGACTTCCGGTATCGTTTTTTTGCACGATAACGCCCGTCCTCACTCTGCTCGCAGAACAACGGCCCTTCTCGAGTCCTTCAAGTGGGACGTTATCAACCATCCACCTTACAGCCCAGACCTGGCGCCAAGTGATTATCACCTCTTCATGCATTTGAAGAAACGGCTCGGGTCACAGCGGTTTGATGACGACGAAGAGCTCAAAGATGCGGTCACAGGCTGGCTCCAGGCACAAGCGGGTGATTTTTATGCAGAAGGAATTTCAAAGCTTGTGAAGAGATACGATAAGTGCCTCAATCGCTATGGAGACTATGTAGAAAAATAGTGCAAAGATGTAGTTGTAAGATGTATATATTAAAATATTTTTATTTAACTTGGTGTATTTTTTTTAAATCAACCGGAGGTTACTTTCTGAACGGCCCTCGTACTTTATGACTTATCACACTGTAACGCCATTTCCAGATATTTATATGACCACTTACTGATGGTGATTATATTTTTTCTTGACAAGTGCCCGGCAAGGTAAGGTTAGCAGGTTACTTTTCTTGTCGTTATGTATCAGACAGTGCACATTTTCCATTTTTTTATGTATATAGCATACGTTTCCTATCGAATGTAGAATATTCTCTGTATACACTATGAAATATTTATATATAATATACACCAGTTGAATTTGACATTTTGCCTTACGATATTCCAATATCTTGACTATTCTACACTTTTTTGCTACTACGTTATCATACTGTGTGTACATTTGTACACTTCAAAACTGTCCATGGTTTCGACCTAATACGTTTTCTGTCATCCTATGCTGCACGCTTAGTCATATCACTAGAAACAAGTTTTCATTTAATGGGTATATGATTTAAATGCAAGATATTCATCCTTTTCAGAAAGCAATACCGTGTAAAAGAAATAAATTAAACAGTAACAGTGGTTTACTGTTGTTGTGGTCTTCAGTCCTGAGACTGGTTTGATGCAGCTCTCCATGCTACTCTATCCTGTGCAAGCTTCTTCATCTCCCAGTAGCTACTGCAACCTACATCCTTCTGAATCTGTTTAGTGTATTCATCTCTTGGTCTCCCTCTGCGATTTTTACCCTCCACACTGCCCTCCAATACTAAATTGGTGATCCCTTGATGCCTCAGAACATGTCCTACCAACCGATCCCTTCTTCTAGTCAAGTTGTGCCACAAACTTCTCTTCTCCCCAATCCTATTCAACACCTCCTCATTAGTTATGTGATCTACCCACCTTATCTTCAGCATTCTTCTGTAGCACCACATTTCAAAAGCTTCTATTCTACATTCCGAAAGCTTCTATTCTCTTCTTGTCTAAACTATTTATCGTCCACTTCCATACATGGCTACATTCCGTACAAATACTTTCAGAAACTATTAAATAAGAATTTCCTCATCGGAATGAACGAAAGAAAATGCGATACCTTGTCATAAGAATTAACAAAGATTACCAAAATATAGCATATGCACTGTATGATAGGAACCTTGACTAATTACTTTTCTTTCAGAATATGACGGTGTTGCGGCGGTCCGTCGAGCGGAGCTGTGTATGTTAATTTTAGTGATAAAGTATGCTAGAAGTAAGAAACTTAGTAATATATGAAATGATGACGCTGATCAATGATGCTGATAAGTAAGATAATGAATAGTGAACTATTTTTGCAGAGGATAATAAATGATGGTGTCTAGTTATATGCAAGTTAAGACGAACTGTTTCATATGGGACACTTGTGGTCTATCAAACTGCCTCTGATTGGCGAACAAAAACTACGTAAGCTACAGCGCATGCGTGTCGAGCGAGTTTTTCAACATCCTCGCGATCTCTTCGCTCAAACCATTAGTTCTACAGAAAAAAATAAGTAGTACCTTTTTCGTAGGAGATTATTAATATAGTTTAATTTTGTACTGCGACACGTTTTCGCTGGAGGATGCGGTGTTCGAGTTATTCAAGAAAAACATTCAAAAGTCATATTAAATGCTTTTTATCTCGGAAACCATTCGAAATAGGGCATACGTCCATGTGAAGTTTTTTTGTTCAGAATCGCTGACACTATCACCCCTCAAAGCATGTACCTTTCCTCCTGACTCACCCTGTGTATATTTTCACAACATTGTGAACTGCCCGTTCGGTCATTGAAATGATTGTTCTTTTTCTATAGTCTTGGCAGTTGTCGTTCTATACAATGGTTATAGAATATGAGTCATGTGGTGAGAATACATTACAGTCGCAGGTAAATATGATGAGCAGTGTAAGCAGACGTGATACCACACACAAGTCTCACAGCTACAAACACAACAGATAAACGAGTATCAACAATGTTACAATAAAGGAATTCGAGAGTCAAGACTCCCAAAACGGAACGCAACTTCAAAAACGTTAAAAACATTAGTTTCTACAGAGCACAGAGAAACGGTGTGATGTGAAACTGTTGCGTTCATTTGTTGTAGATTACGTGACAAACTATTTTGTTTTCGTCATTTCCTTGGGAGTGACCACATTCATACGAACACCTAAATCGCGCAAGGAGGCATATCTCTCTCTCACAAGGCGTACAAATTAGGTGCCTCGATAGACACACGTACTGTCACTAATGCCGTTTGTGACACACCAGACGTGTTTTCTGGCGAGGGATTCAGTTGACTTGTCGCCTTGTCATCAAACGTTTGCGCTCCCCATTTGAAAGCCACTTCCTTTTGGCTGCTAATAGAGTAGTTGTGCAGAATCAACTGTCATTATAGGCCCCTGCCTTACATCTCGCTTTTGCAGATGGACGTTACACCACGACACAGAGACAAACTTGAATAGAGCGAACAGGAACAACAACAAAAATTCGCCTTTGGGAGTTTAGATCAGGGCTCACTTGCTTGGTGGTCACGCTCTATAACCACTTGCCCACGACGCTACTGCCGTTCGTAGCTGCTCCAAATTCTACTTCCTAGTCCAGGACAGTTTATTGTCTCTATTATGCTTTTTTATTTCACAGTCCAGCATACCTCCTCCTGTTTTCATGCTTGATCAGTGTTCTCTTACCACTAAATTTCCTTGACAAAGAAATATGATTGAATATTCGTCAAATTTCTTTGACAAAGTTCTTTGACGTGGCGCTTAAAAGGGGTCTTACACTGTCGTTATATTTTTCGTCAAATTTCAAGATGGCGGACAACAACTTCATATTATGCGTCGCAGTTGCTAATACCAAAATTACATTGTGAGTGCATTTGGAAGAAAAGTGGTGAAAAAAAAGGAAACGTACTTGGATGAAGCCATAGGTATTACGTCGAGATAATAAAAGCATTCAGCAAAATTTTTACTAGTGCTGCAAGTGGAGGACGTCAAGTGTTATACATAAATTACTTATCGATGAGGGGGTATTTCAGTTTTGCTCAGTAAACTGGCGCCTCATATTACAAAACCGAATACTCTGTTGAGAAATGTTATATGTGCAGAAGACAGCAGGGGCTGTGGCGAAGGGGGGGCTAGAGGGGCTACAGCCTTCTCCCTCCCCATTAAGTATCATATTACACTGGATAAAATGTCTTCAGAAATCAGCGAATATATTACTTCAACAGATTCACTCATTTTTTTAATAACTATGTAGCAATATAGGTTGCAATGTATTTCAAATACATTTTAACAAAAGAATAAGAGCGGCAAATAGCTTACTATCAAAGCCACGGCTGGTCCCGGCGGAGGTTCGAGTCCTCCCTCGGGCATGGGTGTGTGTGTTTGTCCTTAGGATAATTTACGTTAAGTAGTGTGTAAGCTTAGGGACTGATGACCTTAGCAGTTAAGTCCCATAAGATTTCACACACATTTGAACAACATTTTTTTATCTAAGCCAGTAAATGTCATTTAACTTAAAATGGGCGTCTTATTATTTATTAGTATACATTGGATGTATGTTAATGTACGAGTCCCACTAATCAAGAAAGCTAAATATGACGGGTATGCCTACCAACATTTAAATTGCTGACCCGAGACAAAAATTTCGAAATCGCCGGACATCTGGGTCAAATCGTATTATTTTTCTGGGCACACACATTCTGTAGAGACGTTTTTGCCCTGAACTCCAAAACGGTTACCAAAAACTACTTTAAGAACACCAAATTTTACCAATTTGTCGGTGAAGGACCCCAACTCTCCTGTTGTTAAGCGATATTCCATTCTCTCAACCCCCCTCCAACGGCCCTCCCCCCAAGCCATTAGCTCCCCCCCCTCTCCCTCTTGACCGACTTCTATAATCGCCCCTGGAAAACAAGCAAACTGTGACACGGCCATTTCTTGATACAGGAGAGAGCTACAGCTGTCGAATATCGTATTAATTCCAAAAACGTGTGAAGCGATTTATAAAGCCGTGAAGGGGGAATATGTAAAGGTAAATAAATGTTTAGTGGACTATATGGGCAGTAAGAACTATTTTCATTTCTGAATAATTTAATTAGTTGAATTAGTGTTCCAACAACTACAAAATTAATAAAAAGTGCGAAACAGCTAAGAAATAATTTTTTATTATAGAGTGTGACCACCTCCTCCATTTCAGCTTGCTGAAAAGCTGCTTGGATGTTCTAACAACCCTACCACAACAAAGGTCAAAATTTAATGATTGTGGTGTTGCTCACGCTGCTAAATACTGCATTTTCGGGCAACAACAAAGTTGTATTATGTGGCAGGTGTCACTAGAGCACAGTTAATAAAGTCATTTCATGTAATAATGAATAAACTAGGCACTCATCTTTTCGTGTTTCCCACGCTGGTCTCGTCGTAAAATCATGGCTCAATCGTCGAAAATCTAGGTGGTGATGATTCCAAGCTCGGATACAAAGAGGCCTAGGTTTTATTCTGCTATATTCAAAAGTTTTCTAGATGCGCTTCACAAACCATTCTTGAAGATTAAACCTTTCAAAGTTAGCACAATGGTGATGTAAAAAAATAATCAGTACTCCGAATTTCAGTTACACTTCTTTTTTATTGCTTTTGTTGCGACAGCACGTAACACACAAAACATCACTTCACAATACAAAACGTACTTGAAAACATCTTCCTCACTGTTAAAGTTCACATTTTATAAACCGGCTACAACATACGTCTTTCCAACATGACGTCCATGACTTACCTTTTTCAAGGTCCGACTCTAACTCTCTAACAACTAATTAATAACCGCTTACGCGCCCAAAAATCAAAGTTACAAGCACGTCAAATATCATAGTGACAAAAGAAAGAATACACATAAGAATAATATCATTGTAACATAAACATATCGATGTATCACAAATGAAATCAAATCTGAATGTTGTCTCAGAAATATGTTACGTAGTTAACAGAAACACAGTAGAATATCGCTGGTATCGAGAGGTTGAGTTGAGGTGCCGTAATGGTTACGTAATTCAAGTACCATTACAATGTTCCCAGATGTAGACGTTCAAATGGCTCTGAGCACTATGGGACTTAACAGCTATGGTCATCAGTCCCCTAGGACTTAGAACTACTTAAACCTAACTAACCTAAGGACATCACACAACACCCAGCCATCACGAGGCAGAGAAAATCCCTGACCCCGCCGGGAATCGAACCCGGGAACCCGGGCGTGGGAAGCGAGAACGCTACCGCACGACCACGAGATGCGGGCCAACAGATGTAGAGGTAGATAGCTGCAGCTCTGATTGTGGTCATGCACTTTACCACTTGCTCACCCCCCCTTCCCCTCCTCTCACTACTCTAAGCAAGTTTATAAAAAAAAAAAGAGTCGAAGGAACACACCAGCTTTGCGGCCATGTTTACAAACACGCTACAGAGATGTCAAATAGCCAGCGCCCGAAGCGGATACAATTCACATTACAGTGAACAGAAGACGAACGACTTTTATTATCAAATCTATGGCGAAGCACTACCATAGAGTAAATATCTCTGGAGTGAGCATTGCATTCTGCGCATGTTGTCAAACCAGGATTGTCACGTGTTTTCGGGACTTCAGTGTGCGTGTGTGCTTTCTGCAGAGTTTGAAGTTTGTAATATCAAGAGTTTTTGTTGTGTTTTCACCGTTTGTTGATAGTGTAATAGCAATAGTGAATTACTGTTGCTGCTACGGATGTGAAAGGAGGGATAGTAACTTTTCATGGGTACTATGTTTAAAAATTTCGAGACGCAGTATAATTAAGGCTTGATTCTGTAGACCTATTTTTCTACGATTTTATGACTATATAATAGATATTACGTTGTCATTTTTCGAGCAGTCTTAGATAGAAGTGATGTTCTTCGTTAGTGGATGTAATTTGGGATGTTTTGGGTATTTGTTTAGCTTTCAAATTTGCAATCTTTCTTTTGCGAGTTCATTTTTTCCTATCGTTGTATACGTACGATTTTCATCCTTGCTAACAAGATGGGAGAAAACAGCGGTATTATTCAGAACCCTCGTAAGATTAAGATAAGCTTTATATAACTCCCCATTTAGGGTTCGAAAGATAAGCTTTATATAGCTCCCACTTAGGGTTCGCTTTCTGGAATAGTGAGACTCTTGTTTGTGTTGTTTGGCCAAATTTTTCGAGTCGTTTGTTTGTGCACTGGCAGGACTGTTTTTAGCCTGCACATTAATATATTTAGGTGTATCATTTGATCTGCAAATGTTGGTTAACTTTATGTGTTGGGCAGTTTTAAGAAGGCTGAGATGCATCCTTCTAAGCTTCATGTAGAGGCCACTTGGAAACGTCTGACAAGGCGTTTGTTCGCATGGCCATCTTCCGCAGCAGCTGCTACTATTGAGCTTACCGCAATTTAATGAAACAAAGGGAATTGAATATGATGCTGGTTCGTAAAATAGTTACACGTTATCAGTGGTGTGATGAAAGAAACATAAAAATATCGGAACCAGAGCCCAACATGTAACATTTACAACGAACGCCTTATGTCTGAAATTTGAATGTAACCGACTGTAGAGTAGAGAGATCAGTGGCTTTGGTGGACAATGCTTATGTATTCCTCAGCAATAGCGAGGACGAAGTGTACAGTGGGACTAACTGGTGTCGCAAGATCTGTGTGGAGCACATGACATGTGGATCCAGATATTTAACACATTTTTCAAATTACTAGTCAATTAGGTACAGTCCTTCATCAATGGTACAAAATCTTCATATGTTACTCTTTCATCTACAGCATATTGCTGGGTGCTTTCATATAACGGGGAGGCTTCAACATGTATGTGAAAGCATTTTACATGGAAGTTACTGACCGCTTGTTAGCAGTACTCAGCTAATCAGTGAACAGCAGCTAGCCGGAGCACAAGTAGCCACAGGGAAGTAACAGATTCTGCGATATTTTACGAGTTCCTAACCAGGAGCGAACTGTATGGTTCCATCTGTGTGCTACGGTAATTTAGGTTCTTGAGTTTTTGCGCCTTAATAGACACAGTTCTTGCGTATTCCTTTGCGTCGGAATGCAAGCAGATTTTGTGTCGCATCAAAAGTTCCTAATTAGGACCGAATTACTTAGACTCACCTGCGTGCTTTCGTAGTTTAGTTTTTGAATCTTTGCGTGTTAATCTAATTCATTGAACACAATTCTTGAATTTTCCTCCATCTCCACAGTAGAGTTCTGTAGCGTGTGTAGACAGGCCACGTTTGACTGCATAGTGCAGTTTCCTATGGCCTTTAGTTGTACAGATAGGGACTATGACAGCTGTGTGCGGATGTGAGCAGAGTTGGTGACACTTAGCTCTCAGCTCCAGGTTGTGATGGCTTCGGTTACACAGCTTGAAGCTACAGTGGGTGGGCACCACTGTTGTGAGCGAGCTGTGCAGATCAAACGGACATTCACCCTGTCTGATCACTTCGATCGGTCCTCACAGGTGGCCAGCCCAGTTACTGCTCTCACTGGGATTGACAACTTACCTGAAGTCGAGTGGGAGTTCACTTCGGGGCGTGGCAGGTGGTGAAAGTCTTCCCAGGCCTGGTTAGTCTGATAAATAGATTCCAGGTGCTGTCTGTTGCTGATAATGTCCCTCAGCCAGTTGCAGTGGCTTGTCCTGTTTCAGGAGGGACCTCTCAGCCTGAAAAATCCATGAAACTGCAGAGGGTGGGATTATTGGTAGTTGGGAGCTGCAATCATTGTGGAGCCCCTTAGGGACATGCCTGCCAAGTAGTGGAAGAAAACCAATTTGCACTCCACGTGGATACAGGGTAGTAATTCCAGACATAGAATGGGTTGTTGTGGATCCCATGAAGAGCAGAGGGTGCAGCCAGCTGCAGGTGGTGGCCCATGTCAGTACCACTGATGCCACTTTGGATTGGAAGAGATCCCCTCTGGTTTCGAGCGTCTATAAGTGGCAAAGTCTGCCAGTCTTGCTTGAGGGATAAAAGCAGAGATCATCTTTTGCAACATTGTCGACAGGAGCAGATTGCAGACACTCTGGTACAGAACCGAGTGGATGGTTCTGCGACCGTGTAGGCTGCATATTCCTCGACTTGCAGAATAGGGTGGTTGGTGAGCTGTAGTTGTCCGGCTCTTCGAAAAGCGCGCCAGGAGTGCTTTCGCTTCGCGTCCAGTGTTTGCGGTGGCGCTTTCGGTTTGGCGCCCTGTTTGGATCGCTACCGCCCTCTGGCGGGAGGTGGAGCAAGTGTAGGGTCGCTTGACGATCGGGGAGGAGGTACAGCCGGCCGCGATGGTCTAGCGGTTCTAGGCGCTCAGTCCGGAGCCGCGCGACCGCTACGGTCGCAGGTTCGAATCCTGCCTCGGGCATGGATGTGTGTGATGTCCTTAGGTTAGTTAGGTTTAAGTAGTTCTAAGTTCTAGGGGACTGATGACCACAGATGTTAAGTCCCATAGTGCTCAGAGCCATTTTTGAGGAGGTACAGGGCGGTGACCGAGAGAGGTGGTGGCGCAAGCGGGGCCCTGCTGGTGGGGGTCGCCACGTGCTTTGGCCGACCTCTCGGCTCTCGGGGGCCGAGTCTGCCTCACCCGCATGCACGTGGCTGGCTTATGAAGCTTAGAAGCCGTGGTGCAGGAAATCAGCACGTGGGACCGTATGTCTTCTTATCGGCCGCTGAAACCACTGGCAGCGGTTGGCTCTGACGAGCATAAGGAAGTGCGGCGTGTTCGCGGCGCTGTGGTGGAGTGTGAGAAGTTGAGTACTGTTTTTATGTAACAGAGTTTATTAAAGGCGTTTTTCAAGTTCAAGTGAAGTGTATGAGCTTCTTCACCAGTGGTTTTGTTGGGGTCTTCCCACCACAGTTTTCGTTTGCCTCTCCGCAGGAATGTGGTAATTGCTTCTTGGTCGGGCCGTTTTATTCACACCTTGATCGGGTGATATACGGTCGGTGTCGCGAGTCTCTGTGGTTCGGAGTCTGAGCAGGCACCGCCCTCGCCACATCTTCTGGTTTTGGGTAACTCGGGGAGGGGGTGGCTTGTAATGCAAGTTTTGGGGCTGATCTGCTGTGGCCCTGCAGACCACCAATAATTATTCCGACTACTGTGATTTGGGCCCCTTTACACGTGCTACTGCCTCACCGAGCCAAGGAAAATTTTTCTGGGAACTGCCATTAATGTGAAGGTTTGTGTGCTGGCTTATTCACATTTATCTTGTAACAAATGACAGGTGTAATCTTACTATTGGGAAGTTGTTAACGTCATACCTTGCAATATCCTTTGCATAGAGAAAATTTGCCAGCTATTTAAAAGTCTTTCTCGCATATCTCCTTTTCATAAAGAAAATTTGTCACCTATTCGAAATTGTTTTGAAATGTTTTTAAATGCCAGACTTAAAAATGTATTATTGAGAAAGTCTTTTAAAATAAAAAGATAACCTTAGCAGTGTGTGTTATTTCACGAGCAGCTCCTGGCCCCTACTTCCACGACAACGTTTTTGGAATAACACGTGTACCTGAGGTGTTGTTTGTGAACCGCCCCAATCGACAGTTCAGTTGGGTTTCGGGTTCAAGTGTCCACTACACGCAGGAGGCGGCTGCACGGGTGACAGGGGCTGTGCGGCGTGGACTGGGGGGTTTTCTTAGGTTAGAGGGTATCGGGAAAACACAAAAAGGGCTTCAGTCACAATGGGTGCAGGCCGAACACAGGAAGTACGTAGATACAGGAACCACCGGTATAACAGGTGTAAATTGTCGTAGCTGTGATGGGAAAGTACCAGAGCTCAAAGAGCTAATAGAGAACAATGATACTCAAATCGTCATAGGTACCGAAAGCCTGCTAAGACTGGCGATAAGTGCAGCCGAAATTTTTGCAAAGAACCTAACGGTCTTCCGAAACGATAGGCTGTGGAATGTTTGTGGGTGTATTTTGCAGCGAAATTGAAGCTCAAATTTACTGTGAGTTAATATGGGCAGAGATCATTCTTCGCAACTGAAATAAAGTAACTGTATCCTTTTACGGACCTCCCAACTCAGATGATACAATTGTCGAAAGGTTCATTGAAAACTGGAGTTTAATTTCAAACACGTACCTGACTCACGCAGTTATATTCGGTGGTGACTTTAATACACCCTCGATAAGTTGGCGAAAATATATCGTTAAATCCGGAGGTACGCATAAAAGATCATTCGAAATTGTGCTAAACGCATTCTCTGAAAATGATTTCGAGCAGTTAGTTCATGAGCCCGCTTGAATAGTAAACAGTTGTGAAAACACGCTTGACCTCATAGCAACAAACAATCCTGAGGCAATAAAGAGCATCGAAACGGATACAGGGATTAGTGAACACAAGATTTTCGTAGCGAGATTGAGTGTTGTAACCCCCCAAACCCGCCAAAAATAAACAAAAAATATACCTATTCAGAAAAAAAGAAAAAAAATTCACTTGACACCTTCCTTAGAGACAATCGCAGTTCCTTCCAAATTAACAATGTAAATGTAGACTAGATGTGGCTTGGATTCAAAGTAATAGTATCGACAGCAATTGAGAGATGTATACCAAATAAATTAACAAACGACGAAGCTGAACCCCTTGCGACATAAAACGCGTTGGAACAATGTTGCAGTAACCACGAAGAAAGCATGCCAAATTTAAACGAATTCAAAATCTCCAAGATTGGCCATCTTTTGCAGAAGCTCGATATTTAGCGCGGACATCGATGCGAGAGGCTCATAGTATTTGTCACAACGAAACTTTTCGAAACCTCGCAGAAAGTCCAAAGAGATTCTCCTCGTATATGAAGTATGCTATGGGCAAGACACAATCAATGCCTTCTCTCCGCGACAGAAGTGTAAATACTATGGACGAAGTGCTGCCAAAGCAGAGTTAATAAACACAGCCTTTCGAAATTGCTTTACCAAAAAAGACGAAGTAAATATTCCAGAATGCGAATCAAGAACAGCTGCCCACATGAACTTAGTAGATATCATCGGAGTAGTGAAGGAACTTAAATCACTTAATAAAAGCAAGTCTTCGGGTCCAGACAGTATAGCAATTATTCCTTTCAGAACATGCTGATGCAGTAGCTGCATATTTATCACATGCAATCGCTCGTTCAATGAAAGATCCGTACCCAGAGACTGGAAAGTTGCACAGGTCACACCAATATTCATGAAAGGTGGGAGCAATCCACTAAATTACAGGCCCATATCAACGACTATACGCAGCAGGATTTTGGAACATATTGTTCGAACATTATGCATTACCTCGAAGAGAAGGGTCAATTGACACACAGTCAACACGGATTTACAAAACGTCGTTCTTGTGAAACACAACTAGCTAACATGAAGTGTCGAGCGCTATTAGCAAGGTATGTCAAATTGATTCCGCATTTCTAAATTTCCGAAGTACTTTTCACACTGTACCACGCAAGAGGCTTCTGAAATTGCATGCTTACTGAAATTAGTGTGTTATGTGACTGGATTCGTGATTTTCTGTGAGAGGTCGCAGTTCGCAGTAATTGACGGAAAGTCAAACGGAAGCGATTTCTGGCGTTCCCCAACGTAGTGTTAAAGGTCTTCTGCTGTTCCTTATCTATGTAACCGATTTGGGAGACAATCTGAGCAGCCGTCTTAGGTTGTTTGCAGATTACGCTGTCGTTTATCGCCTAGTAAACTGATCAGAAGATCATAGCAAATTACAAAAAGATTTAGAGAAGATATGTATGATGCGAAAATTGGCAGTTGAGCCTAAATAATGAAAAGTGTGATCATCCAGACGAGTGCTAAAAGAAATCCGTTAAACTTCGGTTACACGATAAATTAGTATTATCTGATGGCTGTAAATTCGACAAAATACCCAGGAATTAAAATTACGAACAAATCAATTTGGAAAGAAACGACAGAAAATGTTGTGGGGGAAGGCAAACTAAAGACGGCGTTTAATTCGCAGAAGACTCAGAAAATGTAACAGACCTACTACGCTACGCTTGTCCGTCCTCTTTTGGAGTACTTCTGCGTAGTGTGGGATCCTCACCAGATCGGATTAACGCAATACGTCGACAAAGTTCAAAAAAGAGAAGCACGTTTCGTACTATAGAGAAATAGGAGAGTGTGTGTGTGTCACGGTTGGTAGGACATGTTCTGAGGGATCAGGGGATCACAAATGTAGCATTGGAGGGCAGTGTGGAGGGTAAAAATCGTAGAGTTGGGTTGGGTTGTTTTGGGGGAAGGAGACCAGACAGCAAGGTCATCGGTCTCATCGGATTAGGGAAGGACGGGGAAGGAAGTCGGCCGTGCCCCTTGAAAGGAACCATCCCGTCATTTGCCTGGAGCGATTTAGGGAAATCACGGAAAACCTAAATCAGGATGGCCGGACGCGGGATTGAACCGTCGTCCTCCCGAATGCGAGTCCAGTGTCTAACCACTGCGCCACCTCGCTCGGTTCCGGCCGCGGTGGTCTCGCGGTTCTAGGCGCGCAGTCCGGAACCGCGCGACTGCAACGGTCGCAGGTTCGAATCCTGCCTCGGGCATGGATGTGTGTGATGCCCTTAGGTTAGTTAGGTTTAATTAGTTCTAAGTTCTAGGGGACTGATGACCACAGCTGTTAAGTCCCATAGTGCTCGGAGCCATTTGAACCATTTGAGCCTCGCTCGGTCTAAAAATCGTAGACCAAGAGATGAATACAGTAAGCAGATTCAGAAGGATGTAGGTTGCAGTAGGTACTGGGAGATGAAGCTTGCACAGTATAGAGTAGCACGGAGAGCTGCATCAAACCAGTCTCTGGACTGAAGACAACAACAACATGAATCGTTGATACATTCGTATTAGGAAAGCCTATGCAGTCATTACAAGTGACGTCGGGTCAACACCAACCGATATTTAACACTTCAAGTACTCCAGCATTTAAGCACAGACGGTGGTCGGTGAGAAGGATCAATGGCGTACAGGACGCGGATTCTCGATTCCCTGGCACGGTAGTAACGCTGGGTATAAGCCTGTTGTTGCTCCCCTGCTCCTACTCACCACCGCCAACAGCCGCAGGAGGGATGCCTCCCTCTGTGTACGCACCAGTCACGGTGCCGCTGACGGCTTACAAGGCATGTGGGGAGGGCCGGGCGTCTCCCGTGTCGCCAGCGCTGCTGACACCTCAGCAGAGCCACGGGTCCCGCCTGCACGGCAGGCCAGGGTCGGCGCACCTCTCGACCACACGACGACCGACATCGCGCTTCAGAGAGCAGAGACGAGCCACAGTTGCGGGAGGGGATCGGGGACCTCGTGGGCCCGCGTGTGTCAGCCACGTACGCACGCGCAGCCCCCGCTTCCTGAGTAGCTGCCGGGCGCTCGCGTCGCAGCCGGGTGAGCAGCAGCAGAGGAGTGCCGTACCATCGCTAAAAGAGAGAAGTACTGGCGGAGATAAATGTCACTCCACTCTTACTGCGCCCACCTGCGTACACAGGTCACTACCACCTCCTCTTCCCTGAGGAAATGGCAAGTGGCGAACTGGGACAGTGCCTCCTAACACACCGTCCATCTGCCACACCTCCCAGCAGCCGCGCGGGATTAGCCGAGCGGTGTAGGGCGCTGCAGTCAGGGACTGTGCGGCTGGTCCCGGCGGAGGTTCGAGTCCTCCCCCGGGCATGGGTGTGTGTGTTTATCTTTAGGATGATTTAGGTTAAGTAGTGTGTAATCTTAGGGACTGATGACCTTAGCAGTTAAGTCCCATAATGTTTCACACACATTTGAACACCTCCCAACAGTCGCCACCTGCATTATGATGAATTCTTCAACCGTCAGTCAAAATAATTTACACAATAGTTTTGCAATTAGCTTTCACAGTAGATAAGCCTTAACCATTGCAAATTACAACGAAATTTTTGTTAACAAGATTCTTTACAAGGGAAAGCTGTTACAGTCGTAGGTTCGAATCCTGCCTCGGGCATGGATGTGTGTGATGTCCTTTGGTTAGTTAGGTTTAAGCAGTTCTGAGTTCTAGGGCACTGATGACCTGAGAAGTTAAGTCCCATAGTGCTCAGAGCCATTTGAACCATTTGCAAAACTGTATATGTTACAAATAGCAAACATTCGTGCTGTGGTAAAAATTGCTGTTTTGAAGAGCGCGCCGCAGCGCGTAGTGTGAACCAGTCGCCCTCCGTATCTGGCGGTGGCGCCGCTGTGGCAATCGCAGCTTTGGTGTCTCCCTCTGGTGGGAAAGGGGAAAGGTTGGCTGTTCACGTGCATTTAAGGGACGCTATGAGCTCGCCAGTCGGTCAGTCTGGGTCAGTCTCTCGTCCCCTGCTTGCTAGTCTGCCTCTCGTTCACATTTGTTAGGCAGTTAGTGTCTGTCTGTCGTTCGGAGTGCTAGTATGTCTGTCGTTCGGATCAACCTTTAAAGCCGGCAAAATGAGAGTCTTCCCACTCCTCCAGTAAGAGAACTCAGCGAGTGGTCGCCCGGTCGGGGCTGAGTTCCTGCGTCTGAGTCTGCGCGTTAGGCCGCCAGTCTGCTCGAGTTTGCTCGGGCTACGGTCGTTGGCGGTTGGATCCATCGGGTGGTCGGTCGCGCACTGAGACACGAGATCACTTGTCCGCCTTGAGCGTCGGCGCGTGTGAGGTCGCCACGCGAGTCCAGTGGGCCGCGCCGTATAGCGAGGGGTAGTGGCTTCGCGGCCGACACGAGAGCAACAGGAGTCAAACCACGAGATCGGTCTGGCCGGTGCGAGCTGCGACGCCGTGAGACGGGAGATCGGCGCACCTTCCTGCGTCCGCTGGAGCGGCTGGCAGCGGACGGTTCGGGAGAGCGATTTGGGGGTGCTGCGCCACGTCTCACGGAGTTTATTAGAAGTTAAGTGATTGGTGATATGTTGTTTGATTTACTGTTGTTAAATTCTACTTGTTTTCTTGGTGAGGTCACCAGCCGTTTTGCTTCGGGGTCGTCCCACCATTCTTCTCCGTTTGCCCACCCGTGGGAAGGTGGTTGTTTATAACTTGGGTGATCCATTTTTCCCTTGTGGAGTAGGGGCGGGTTAGAACAACCTGCAGTCGGGGTTGTTCGGTAATCTCCCTATCGATCTACCGTACGTTAGTAACTGCCTCTGTCATGTTTGTCGGATTTGGTGTGGTAACAAATTTATTGCTTGGACTGTAACGGCCTAATGCCTGAAATACGTTTTGATCTTGTCTATCATCTTGAGAGGCGGTATCTATGTACTATAGAGCATCTTAACTTGTTTGGCCAACCTTGTAGAATTTTATGTAAAATTGCATTTCAGGGGCTTTTATTTAAATGATCATTTTAGTATTTAAAGTTGCCACCCTTTCACCCTAAGACTTTTCTTAGAAGTTAAAATCAAGTTGCACCTTCGGTGGCAAGGTTAATATTTTAATTGTTAGTGTTTTGTATCATTTCCATCCATCCTGCGGGGGGTGCGTAGTTTGTGTGCTTGTGTAAATTGTTAAAACTCTTAGTTTAAAGTAATCTGGTGTGTTGCAGATTTGCACCAGTGTAGTCTTTCAGAGGCTGTTGTGAGCGGTCGTAACTACGGCCGTGTCAAAAGGGAGCGGCTAGGTTCTCTGCCCGAAAGCTCATACACTCAAAACATGTTTCTTTCTGCCTCTGAATAAATCGTAACTTGATATTTAGAGGGTGCTTTCTGATTATAATTTCAAATCTGTTTCTTTTCATAAATGCTTTTAGGCACTATTAAAGTGAATAAAATTCCCATTTGTGTAAAGGAATTTGGTTATGATTTCATCAGTTACTCCCTGGCGACAACTTCCACGCTTACATAGTGTGTTAATGTTCTTGATGAATCACTAGTAAATAAAATAAATTCTTGAGAATATTGTTTGAAAATAAATCGCGGTTCATAGGCTAACGCTGAGCCGAAGCAGAAACAGGTTCAGTGACACCACAGTCTTGCAAATGAGTAAGTTCGGCAGCTGCGGCGTCATGGAGTGCGTGCAGTACCGCTCGTGTGCGAAGGGAAAACAGGTATGGCATTGTCTTTAACTACAACATGCGCTGCAAAGTCTGCGGCACAACCACATCGCGTAGTGCGGCAACACTGTCTGCATGGGTACTACCGCTGATGCAAAGTACATTGTCCCGAACTGCGAGGCCAAAAAGTTCAAATGCGTCCGTGCCAAAAATGTTCTTAGCATCACTAGAGCGGAGCACACGGAAGAACACTGTGCGGGTCGTTGCACCACACGTGCCTTGCAAACTACACACGCCGAGCACCGAGATTTCCTGTCCAGCAAATGCAGTCGGCGTGGAATGCGAACGACGAATTGGGGGCGACCCAAGCAAGTCATACATTGATTTGTTCAGCGAGGAAACTGACGCACCAGTGTCCAGCTGCAGGCAAACAGAACGTCCAAAAATGTTCAGAGTCACAAAAAGTTTCCTGAATGCGAGAGGAAGTGTCTGGCAAAACTTTATTCACACGACGAGCTGTAGAAGCACGTTAAGCAGAGGGCACTGTATCAATGGCATTAACGTCCATAGGCTGATGGGAGTCGTGATAACGGCGGTTGCCGCTGCGGTGACGCCCACGCGAACTGGAGACAAGTTGTGAATTAGAGTTTTTCTTACTACACGCAGCTCGCATCTGTCGCTTGTTATTACCAAAATGCCTGACGGGATGGGCGACTGTCCCGTGGGTGGGCACGAAAGCAGTTCGGACACGATTTCAGTTTCTGAGAGGCTGCCTGGTTTGAACCGTGTTTACGTGCGCGGGAGCGGCGCGGCGCGGCGTGGCTGGCTTGGAGGGCACGTGTAACAGCTCAGAGAGCCGGGGTCAGGTCGGACGCGGAAGCAGCCGTGTCCAGTGTATCTCGTCTGTCTAGCAGGTCCAGCACTTCCTGCCGAGACGGGCTTTTAAACCTGAGGGTTTGCTCGCGGATGCGGCGGTCCGCCACATTTCTGCGCAATAGCGTCTCTGATCATTATATCCGCATATGAGCAATTAAAGTCGCAGTCAGAAGTTAGTCCCTGAAGGTCCGCTAACCAAGATTTATTCGATTGAGTAGGGCCACGACGGACGGGAAAGAATTTGTAGCGTGCAGCCACCACATTCACACTGTCACGGAAGTGGGAGTTCAAAGCGTCAATCACTTCGTCGTAAGTTTCAGTTTCTGGGCGGGTGGTGGGAAACAATTTCACGAGCACACGGTACAACACGACGCGTTGGCAATGAAAAAGGCAAGCCGCTCTGTAGCTGGTACGTTGTAAGCTGCGAAGTGTGCCTCGAGGTGGGCGATGTATTCTGGCCAGCGTTCGACGTCAGCTTTGAAGGCACGAAATGGCGGCGCCGTCGGTACAGGCGGTGGCGTCGGAGGCGCCGAAGCAGCTGCAGTTGGTAGCGTGACCAGTCCACTTGTGGCAGCCAGCAGCTGCGTCATTTGCTCAGCCTGAAACCCGACAAGATCGGACAGCGAAGCCCGTTCCTGTGGCGAAGCGACGGGTTACACAAATGAGCGTCTTACACTGAGGCTAGCACGAAAAGAAAGCAGTAGCGAGCAACAAAGGAAAAGATGGGGGAAACCTCATCGCCAACTTTTGCATCCCGCCTGGAAAGGTGGCGCGTGAGCAGGAGCAGGAGAAGGCGAAAATCTGTCGGTACTGCAGTGTGAATTAAAATCACCTTCACTTTAGAAACAACAGTAATACATAACTTTGCCGTGAGGTGCGCAGTTAAAGCGAAGTGTCCCGGCCGTCTGCCCTTCGTCAAATGGGCAGAAACCTGTAGCGGAGCTGGTAGACCTCTCCCACTCCGGCTAGAGTGCGCTCTCGTCGGTGTCTGCCGTAGTGCCAACTTTACAACTTGTATTTATGCCGTGGCACTGTTGCTATCGATACCACAGTTTTCTCGTGTGTACAATTAAGCTTTGTGTGAAATGCTACTCACACACAAAATGGAAGCGGTAAAGATATAGTGAAAACCATTCCCATGAAATTTAATGGCAAAATGTCCCTGCAAATAAAAAAAAAAATATTTCAAAAAGTTTGATGTCAGATATGGCTTTCAGGTTAACAACACCCTAAAACTGCGAATAAAACATAAACTGAAAGGGAAGTATGACAAATTTGGTGGCTCTGGAGTATACAGCATTGCCCACAGTAACTGTGACAAATATTATATCGGTCAAATAGGCTGCTCTTTTAAATTAAGGTATAATGAACACTCACAGCCATGTGACAAAACTGTTTCGAGACAGCATTTAACTCAAACTGGTCATTTCATAGGGAGTATTGAGAATTGTATGCGTATTTTCCACAGAGTCGAGAAAGGCCGTGCTCTTAATTTGTTAGAGGAGCTCGAAATTTGTAAATCAAAAAAGAAAGAACCAACAAAACCGCTTAACTGGCAGAGCAACTTTAGGCCCAATGCCTACTTTGCTTTGTCTGACAATGTTTCACCTTAATCACTGCAAGCCTCTCTTATGTATAGTTTGTTGATAGTTTCACTTACTATTGAGCGCCTCACATATTTACTCCATTTTTCGTATGTTTTACGCATGACTCTAGTATTTTCTTGTTCCTTCTCCGTTCATTTCGTATACTGCATCAACTAGATAGTGTTGGTCATGCACTGTTACGGAATTTTATCATTCTTCGCTTGCAACAGAGTGCCGCAGGGTAGGAGGGCTCCTCTGGCTGTCACTTTCCTCCAACTACAGAGGGGTTGCTGATTATGTGCAGCACTATGTTTTCTTTCATTGTGGCTTCTTTAGCGATTTGTTTTATAGTTTTTTTTATATTATTCCATGCACAATCAAACGTGTTTATTACTTATGTCATTATCTAGAATATTTACGCCAACTACTATCTCTTAACTGTTCCTCTTTTTAACAATCTGACTTTTGTCGTGTTCTATTTCATTGCTTTTATTACTGTATTGCCTCTTATACATTATAAGCTCGTTACAGACTTCAACTATTGTATCCCCCTTTATTTCACGCTGTTCAATTAATCATTGAAAACTAGTGTAGGCCTACATTAGCGACATCTGGTGAACTTACAACACAAACATCTGGAGGCTACTGTACGTACCTTGTTTTTAACAGTACAGCTACTGACAACATGACTCGTGCGTGTGATGTTATTTATATATATCAGACGATGCTGGTGCTGATTTTGCATTTAACATTTGACGATCCTACTATGGCTGCAGTACCTACATTAGGACTTTGTTTTTATGAAACAGGTATGCCTCTTCGTACTTAAAGTGCACAAACCCATATATATATATATATATATATATATATATATATATATGTCAGTGGTACTTTTCATTGTGGTCTATTTGTTGTTTTTAAGCTGCAGACAATCTGCGAGTGTATTCATGTTTCTTTCCCGTTTTTTGCTGCAGATCTGATGATGGTCATTATAAAGCGAAACCAGTAATCTCTTAACAAAAAGTTTGTTACCATAGACGGAAATTAAAGGAAACTTATTGTAAAAGAATAATTGCAAGTAAAAGGCCTAAATACATTAATCAGTTTTTATTCTAATTTAAAGTGTTGCTTAGTACTGAAGTAACTGACTAGAATGGTGGTGATTAGAAGTATTTATAGGTCATTACAGTCTAAAGGCCATCGCAACTATTATGTACTTTACAGGTTTGTAGTATTGCTCTTATTCTAATATTTCCATTTGTGCATGCATCTTTACTATGCCTGGTCAGAAGAGTTTGTGATAACCTCAGTTGACAGGCAGTACTGTTTCTGGAACCCACTTAATGTTGACCCGGTAGATCAACAATTAGTATAGTGAAAGTATTTATGAAGTGTAGTCGTCATTCTAAATATATTTGTGTTCTTGTAAACATAACTGGCTACAACTTGACAAGACTTTGACAGATTCAACATAATGCAAATACTTATATTTTCCACTCGAAAACATTTAGTAATCATACATGTTAGCACAACAATTTGATTATTTCTCTGTTACCATCTTGCAACTGTGAAGTGTTAGAGCCACCTCATGTCCAATTTAACTGTGATTTTCCCTTAGTAAGTAGCACCGTGTAATGAAAATTATCGTACAAACAATGGAAACTCCAGGTTGGAATATCAGCAATACAAGGAAAAGGATAGGTTGGTACTCACCGTGAGAATGACATGCTGAGTTGCAGATAGGCACAACAAAAACACTGTTATGATGTAGCTCTCAGCCAAAGCCTTCTTCAGAAAAGAAAACAACACACACACACACATTCATCGACACGAGCAAGCACACCTTGTCACACACACATGACTGCCATCCCCAGTAGCTCAGACTAGAATGTATTCTGGCCCAAGCTGTGAGAAATGGCACTTGTGTGTGTGTGAAGAGGTGTCCTTACTTGCCTTCAAAATTCATTGTGCCAACTTTTTGGTGAGTGGCAATCTATTTTTTTCCTTATATTGTTGAACATTATCTTTCTTTCTTTAGAACAGACAATGTGTGCTAATGAGAGATAGTATGTTGTCAAGACATTTTAGTTACGTTTTTTTTTTTGTTGCTCATGAATAATGGCTTATTTGTTTGGAAACTATTTTGATTGATGCAGCTACCGTTTCTTTTTACAGCTTGAATAACATTGGTTTGACCCCCATTGACTTAACTCCTGCCCCCCGGCCAAAACTTAATCTTTCAGGTAACGAAACAGTCCAATTCCTTCCCATTAATACATGCCACAGTCAAATTCTTAATTCCTTTCAAGGAAATAACATTAATAAGGATTTACTGGTGTGGTAATAACCAGTAGTTTTATAGTATCTCAGGACCATTGACCGCCTGGTCTCTCCATCTAAATTTTGGTCTGCCTAAAGGTCTTTGACCTCTGGGTTCCTTCTGTGATACTTACCCCACTTTTAACCCCCCCTCTCTTCTCCTTGTCTAAGGTTCTGCAGCAGTACGTGGTTCATTATATCCACCTCCTTGCCTGACTCCTGTTTTTATGTTGGCAGCCCTAAAATATTATTTCTTTTTCACTGTCCCTTTCGAGCCTTCGAGTGTATCTTCTACAAGACGTAATCTTCTTTGATATTTCAAATTTCTGCATTTGTTCCCACAGCTGCTCTCTATTCTTGCTATCACTGACTTTCCTAATATCAGCAAACAATATTGCCATTGTTCCTAATACTTTCACATGGATTCTTTCGCTATAAATACCCCATCAGCAGAGGGATTGCCTCTCTGTAAGTCCCACTTGTTTCTCGTGTGTTACCTCCTTTAAATATGGTTGCAGTCTTTTCTGGAGAATCTTGAGGGACACTTTTTAAGCTGTGGTTACTGATGAGATGCATCTATAAGGTGTTCATTCTTGTTTATTGCCCTTCTTGTGGACTGGTACTACGACCCCTTCTTTCAGCTGCGCCCGCACTCCTTCTTCGTTTCAAACATTGGTCACATGTTTGTGTATTTGTTTCACAAGTGGATCTCCTCCCTTGTAAAGCAGTAAACCTGGTATCTGACCTCTCTGTGGAGCTTTGTTGTTTCTAATATTTTCACTGCATCTGCTTTCTCTTCCATTGAAGCTGTGGATCCAAGGGATCTACATTCTGCTGTTTATGTTGTTGATCCATTCCTATAGTTCCAGCTTTGGCATTTAAAATGTCCTCAAAGTAGGACTACTTCTTCCAAAGTTCCATGTCTGTAGCACTTGGAAATACTGTACTGCCATTTTTATCTTTAATGCCATACATTCATGGTATATATCTATTTCTGCCCCCATGAACCTACCCTAGTGATACAGATAGTCATATCGTAGTTGCAACTGCAATTGGGGGGGGGGGGGGGGTATATGTTGAGCGGTCAGACAAATATGCGGTTCCTAAAGAGGGGCAGCAGCCTTTTCAGTTGTTGCAGGGGCAGCAGTCTGGATGATTGACTGATATGGCCTTGTAACATAAACAAAAACAGCCTTGCTGTGCTGGTACTGCAAATGGCTGAAAGCAAGGGGAAACTACAGCCATAATTTCTCCCTAGGGCATGCTGCTATACTGTATGGTTAAATGATGATGGCATCCTCTTCGGTAAAATGGCTTCGTCACTTGACAAACTTTCATCGAATTTGACTAGAGAACAGCTGAAAAACATCAGAAAATTCTTCCCAGGAGAACTGAGCAATCAGAAATTGTGTATATCCATACGATTACATGTACTCTTGGAAGAAATTTGAAGAGACACAATTACCACCAAAAGAAGAATTTTACAACAAATTGAACGACTGTGAAATAAGTGATGAAGATTACAAACATGCAGAAATGATCTGGGAAAAATTTGCCATCAAAGATCTTGGCAAGATCTTGGCGAATATCATGATCTGTATGTGAAAACTGATGTGCTGTTACTGGCTGATGTCTTGTAGAATTTCAGGAAAGCTTGTATGACAGCCTGTGATTTGGATCCATCTTCGTATTTTACAGCTCCTGGTGTGTCATGGGACGCTATGCTGGAAACGAGCCAGCAGCCGCTTGACTTGCTACATGACTATGACATGATTTTGATGGCCGAAAAGGGCATAAGAGGAGGAACATCACAGTGTTGCAAAAGATATGTCGAGGCGAACGACAAGTATATGAAGGACTTTGATGCTGACATCAAATTATCTGACATATTTGGATGCAAACAGTCTATATGGTTGGGCTATGAGTCAATATCTGCCTTATGGGGAATTCGAGTGGGATGATCCAGAAAACTTTGATTCTGCAAAATAAGCGAGATGTCAAACACTTCTCAAGAGGGAAACATATTCCAAGTAGATCTTGAATATCCGAGGGAGCTGCACGATTTACATAAAGATTTGCCACTCGCCCCTGAAAATAAAATTGTTCGTGGAACTAAAGAAAGCAAATTGTTGACTACACTGAATGACAAACAGAAATATGTGGTTCACTATAGAAATCTCAAACAGTGCCTCTCTCTGGGAATGAAATTCACAAAAATACGCAGAGTATGAAAATCTGAGCAGTCTGACTAGTTGAAGTAATATATAAATCTGAATACACAGATGAGGACCGAGGCTACAAACGACTCCGAGAAAGACTTCTGTAAGTTGATGAATAAATCGGTCTTTGCCAAGACGATGGAAAACATAAGAAACAGAGTATACATAAAATTAGTACCAGGTGGAGAAAAATGTGATAAACTTATAGCAAAGCCTATGTTGCAATGACCATACTCGATCTGTCTAAAGAACTGATGTATGACTTTCATTACAGTACAATGAAGCCAAAGTGTGGGGAAAATATTGAGCTGTGCAACCAAGACATGGACAGCTACCTATACAACATTCAGACTGGAGACTTGTACGAGGACATGAAATCGATGATTGACTACTTTGATACGAGTGATTATCCAGCAGATAATATTTATGGTATTCCACAAGTAAACAAAGTTTTAGTAAAAGTGAAGGATGAGTGCAATGGAAAAGTAATGGAAGAGTTCTGTGGCATAAGGGCGAAGATGTACGCTTATGAAGATGATTATAAAATAGAGAAAAAGTCTAAATGATTCAAGAAATGTGCAGTCAAAAATAGAATCAGCTTGGAAGAGAAGGATTAACATGATTCGAAGTGGAAGACACGAAATCTACTCAGTTGAAATGAACAAGAAGGCGCTGAGCCCACATGACAACAGAAGACATGTCCTGGAAAATGGAGCAGATACACTGACGTACGGACACTACACAGTCTGAGACTGGACGCATAACTGTCACCTTCTCCATAATCTGTATAGTCAACATATTCATTATCATCGAATTCATCTTCTGATCCAAAAAATGACCATAATTCAGGTCTGTTGCATATCATTTCTGCTAGCTCTTCAACAGTAAAAATATTGTCATCTTCATGATCGACCTCTTCTTCAGGTCTATTTGTAGCTCTTCAAAAGCCTCGTTGTTGTTGTTGTCTGAGTCCATTTATAGCATACAAAAATATTCTATATTGAAAAATTTTCTGCGTAAAATGGAGACTCTCATCAAGAAGCTCAACAACGCAGGCAGCACGAAAGAGATTAAAAAACTAAGTGAGCTACAGGTAGGCGTTCTGTATAACGTTATTGGATGTGAACGTTTTAAACAATAGGTACAGAGAACGACGTTGCATAGAGCTTAATAATGACTTTAAAATTATTTTGCCAGGCAGATATGCTAAATTAATTACCAAGTCGGATGTTCATTTTTTTGCAGCTGGACAGATGAAAATGAGATATAAGGGGATGAAGAGGCTGTCAATTTATCATCCGCAATGGGAAGCATTTTAACCTCAATGATTGCCGTCGTCGCCGTTAAGGCCGCCTCCATTTCACGTCTACCCTCCCACGTCTGGCGTGCTTTTTGGACGTCGTCACAATCTGGTGCACACTCCACATTATGCTATTGTGTTAGCTGATGTCAACTTAACACTATTAGAAGAGGAAGACCGTGCTTTATATGATACAGCTCAGCAATTGTCAAAATATGAAACCTTCTTAACGCAGACGAAGGAACATGAGTTTCTCCGATCTTTGTGGGAAGTGACTAGAATTATTTCAACCCTTCGAAGTCAGTTGAACAGTATTAGGGACGCAGTACCACGGCCTCGTTTCAGACGAGCCTGGTTGCCCGTTGGAGGTACATTATTAAAATCTGTCTTTGGGACTCCTGACGAAACAGACGCAAAACGCTGGGATTTGGACACACAGCAAGCGCTTTCGGAAACACAAGTCGATCACGAAGTGTTGGTACACCAACAGGTGCGCCTGACACACCTTGAGAATAACCTGTTAGCCGCAACTAGACAAATACAAGTTGTAGCCGACAGATTAACACGACACTATGGTACACTTGAACAATCCTTTAACCTAGAGTGGACTCATCTTTGCTCGGAATTACGTAATCTGACTGTCACACTGGACATTGTGAAGACCACGCAGATCCTTTTATTTAATATACACACAGCACAGTTACACGTGCACATGTTACACTCGGCCATTCAACTCGGACTGCAAGGAAAGCTCAGTCCACACCTGTTACCCTCAGAGCCCTTCTTGCACATCCTACACAATGCGTCGTCGCAAATTCTGGCCCCTAAACAAATGCTTTATGCCGTGCGGGAAAGCAACCTCCCCTTTCACTTTGCTGCGTTGGAGGTCCGACTTACCCGTAATTCGGACGGTATTCGGATGCGAATGAGGTTGCCAATCACGTGTGCAAATTGCGAACACGAGTGCTATCAGATACACACTTTTGCAGTCTCTTGGGTCACCCTTCACCACCATGTTGTTTGGCAGACTCAAGAATTTTTAATAGTCGGGATCGACAAACCCACGCCACTCTCTCTCGCGCTGAACTATCCAATTGCTTCCATACAACACATTACTTATGCTCCACACTAACACTACTCAGTGCGAGATGTCACTGTTTGTAGCTGAAACTACTACACCTCCATGTCCTCGTGTTCTAGTCTCACTTTGTCGAGCAATAATTCAGCCCGTTGGCAACAGTTTTCTGTTCGCTGTTCCACAGACTGTCACCGCCACCCTGGTGTGCCACCGTTCAATGTCAGAGACTAAATCGTACCGGGTAACACTGAATAATAGTGGCCTAGTGTATAATAGTTCAAGATGTGACGTATACGCTGCTTCTATGAGGATATCAGCTCAATTGCACTCCACCTTTAATGTCACCATTCCCACATTTACCTTATACCTCCCTGAACTCTCTTTTAAACTCCATCACCATGAGAAGCTAAAGAATTTACCGAATACCAATGATTCAGATCTACTCCAATCGACCAATCATCTCCTTACCCAGGAACACAACCAAGTTGCTCTTGACCGAGTGGCCTCACATTTCGCTGATTGGCAGCAAACCGAGCGATGAACCACCGTTGTATTACCCAGCGCTGGTTCGGTAATCATCATTGTAATGATTCTGATTGTAGTATCCTGGATACTCTGTAAAAGAGGGTTTCGCAAATGTTTCACTTCCTTCCGAGAAGTAGTACCACCCCCACAACCTGAAGGTGAGTATCACACCTGAAACTACCTGCCAACCTTGGTGGATGCGATCAGGTATGACCCCCCCCCCCCTTAGAATTAAGTTGTAGTCTAGGTGTCAGGTCAATGAACTAATTTTGTAATGGTTTTGTAATTCTATGTAAAGTCTATGGAATCACAATTTAACTGTCGAGTCTTAACCCTCACGTAAGTAATTTTGTTTTCTCTTTAAATTTTTGTCATTTTGTAATGTTCTCATTCACCCACTTGGGCAATTACCATTGTAATCCTAGATTTAAGAACTCTAGGTAATATTACGGGGAAAACCGCCACGACTCGCGGGAGACTTCAAACTGCCAACGTTCCGCGGCGCTATACTCTGTTCGTCATAAGAATAAACCTGACGTAAACATTACGCCACGTATTCTTCCGCGTTTGCTCGAATCTCATTGGATTTCGTTTTACGTGAAGCGGAAGCTAAGCTGTGTCCAGTACAGTCGAGTCCGATCACAAGGACACGTTTTATGCTGTGCTGCACACACACACATACAGACTGAGCTATGACGCGGTACAACAGCTTCACCGGCGCATTAAACTTGGACAGCAGTGGCCAGCTAGAGGTCCAACTAACCTGCACTGCTGAGACCAGCTGCAGTTGAGACGCAGAAAGAGACGGCCAAAGAAACAATATAGCTCCAAATGTCACTTAATTTTTAAAACGAATGAAATAATATTCGGCAAAAGTCCGCCACTGCCGCGCGCTTCTTAGGCGGCGAGACGCAAAGCATAAAATGCTCTCGTTCTTACCTTACGTAGGTTTCCGATTACAAACTAGTGTGATGAAAATTCCCAACTTATACACAGGGTAATTTTTCTGAGCGAGCTGTGTGTGACGCAAAAGCGTACTACAGAGATTTCACCGTAATGTTGAATACTGAAGCTAATGAAGGTATTGATTGCAGTCAGTCGTCAGGTAGACTCTTAGCTCCTTCCTCACCCGTATCCGAGAAATTCACTACTCTGACGACGAGTCGATCAACAACAGAATCCACGAAGCCAACCAGGCGCCGCATTTCTCCTCTTCTTTTCTGCCGTCCTGGATCCCTCCAGCGTTCGGCCCTGACATGTGAAAAAGCTGCGTTTGTTAGTTCCAGTACGTCTGGAAGACTAACAGTGTTTTGTTATTTCTCGGGACAAATCCCTTAACTTGGCTCCAAATCATCTCATACCGTAATGGCACAGTGGAAAATGTGAAAAGGCAGCATTTGTATGGTGTGCTCGATGCTGTGAAAATGATTGTTTTCCTTTTTCCTACGATACTCACCTACATTTGTGGCATAAAAGAATGCGAATAGTCCAAATAAAGAGTATTTGGCGTTTAATTTTTGCCTTAAAAATTACATTGTTATGATTTATTAACATTTATTAACAATGCTTCATAGAATATCGATAATTAATAATTTGTATTTGAAATGAAAACAGGAATTTCGTGTGTAATAATGTAATTAGAAAGAATAAGGCGTGCATTATTCACAAAAAAAATGACGATGAATTTTACAATTACCAGATGTAGGTATTTCAACTTGAACTAGCAAAATAAAAAGTGACTTGGACGAGGCCTCAACACGTGGACCATGATATACAGAGAATTATGAATCTGCTAGGTTAGCGATTATTTTTAATCTCATTTTGTTTGTTGTATTTGTTCGTGGCGGACGTTCCACGGCTCTTGTTCAAGTTCATCGTTTGTCCACTGACTCAGTTAATTTTATTACAGACGGCAGATACGACGCTGACCGAACACACTTTTTTTTAATCTCATTTTGTTCGTTGTATATGCTGGGGGCGTACGTCGCAAGACCGCCTTTTCAGTTCGTCGTTGATCCATTGACTCAGTTTTTTTATTACAGGGGGCAGCTAACCCTTTGACCGAACACGGCGAGTTACCGTGCCGGCAACACACTGAGCTACCATTCCGACATAGACGTCGACAAGGAGTGTGACTTTGAAACTGAACTGTATGTATCTAATAGAGACCCTTGGAAAGCTTAGAAGCCGATTGTTTCTGTAAATTCACGAAGATCATTGAGTACAGCCTATTTCTCGGCACTTTTTAACTGTGTCCCACACGCGTGTTTCACCACGGAACAGAAAGCAGCCTCAGCCATTAACAGCGCGGCAGTCAGGGCTCACCAGTACAGAGGCAGTGACTGTACACGGCTTGTGGAGTAAAAACTACGTAGCTAAAGCGTGAGTAACAAACACGTTGATGGCCGGTTAATACATCTGAATATCTTGAAAGTTTCATTTAACGTAACTTGGTAATAAGATACCTGATACATAAGTAGGAGCCACTTCCAAGAGCGTAACAACACCAGTGTATGCGTGCTGCGGCTTCTGACCAGTCATCGCGTTTGTGTTTGTTTACATCAGGTTTATTCTTATGATGGGGTACACCAGCAACAAAGCTCTGTGGGCTGCAGGAGAAGGAAAATTAACTGAAAGGAGTTCAGCTTCTACAACTATGTGCATATGTGGTCAACGTCTAAATGTCCTCAAAATTAGTACAGTGTAATTATGCGAGTATGACGCTGGTTTCGTGATTTTGAGTGTCGCGTGCTGGCGTTCCTGTGACGTGGCAGAATATAGTCGGCCGACCGGGTTGGGAGCCATTCACTCACATACAGGATGAGTCAGGAGCAAAGGTACCTGCTTTGAGGGGTCATAGTATTAGTGATACTGAATACTACTCCGAATGGTTTCCGAGGTAGAACACACTGTTATTTACTTTCTGTAATACCATACATTGTCACTGTTCACAATGTACCACAGTAGTGTGGAGCAAGCTGAGACGAACAGTTTGGTACGGGACACTTGTGGCCTGTCAAGTCGGGAAACGGCCTCAAATTCGTCTACAAAAACTACATAAACTACAGCTAGCTTAATTTTGTACTGCGACACGTTTTCGCTGGAGGGTGCGGTTTTCGCGTTATTCAGGAAAAACGTACAAAAGTGATATTATACGTGTTCTATCTCGGAAACCATTCGGAATAGAGAGAATTCAGAATCACTAATACTGTCACACCTCAAAGCATGAACCTTTCCTCCTGACTCACTCTGTCTGTGTAGCGTACGTAAAAAATGAGTAATTTAAGCACCGCTGGTTGAGCGAGGTTTGCAATCCAGCTTCGTTATACAGGTTGCGGAAAAGCAATTTAACCAATTTTTAAGTGTGCGGCGAAAAGGCAGCGTGAAACATAGGAATTTGAGTACAGCAACTAGGGGGTCGCAACTGCGTATTTTCGGCGCTACGGGGACGTAATTCAAATCTCACACACGGACGTCTTTGCTCTAAATGATTGGTAATTTACAGAAAATGTGTGCGTAAACAGGCTGTTTGGACTGACCAACCGTCACGATGACAACAATATAAACTTACGGCATTATTTACACGTGTATCGTACTAAGCTGACGTAACATGCAGCACTTCTTTAGAGACGAAGAGAATCAAATGTCCACGTTTCATGTTGGAACATGTCTTTGAAAGGTCAAAATGAGTGAAAAACGAGTCAACACTTAATTAACAAATGTTCAGTATGACCACCGTTCTCATGTTGGCATAGCGCCGTAAATATTCAGCCGCCACCTCAACTCGCAATGCCGAAACCCCTTTACTTGATGCTCTCTTTCTGCTCTCCACTTTTGGTCGAGTTCTTTTTCCTCGCCCTTTATCTACCACACGTGACACGACAGACTAATTGTCGAATTCTCAGAGGTGTAATACACTTCGTCTGTGGTAGAAAGTGTCAAAAACAGCAAAATGACAGAATGTGCTGGTAGAGATTTATAACGTTAAAGTTCAGTAGACGGTAACTATGTAAAAGGAAATGCGATACATTTAACCAAGCCGCCACGAAGTAAGTTGTAAAATACGTTTGTTGTTTACAAAAAGTCCTCTAGTAAAGAAGTGAGTGTCGTGCCAAGGGTGTGGGTCACGCTACGATGCGGCGACATCTGAGAGCCTCCAGCATCGGTGTTAATGAGAGGACAGACTGCGCGCCTTTGGTCAACTGTCTAAGCACTGAAAATGAAGCGAAACTTTAATTGGGTTGATCACATCGCTCCTATAATCCGGAGTAAATGTGAAATAATTTTATAGCGTCTGCGATGTGGAAGTGATGTCTGAGAGATTGATGACTAGGCTGATATTAGCTGCTCTTTGTATCTCGTCATATGCCTACGACACAGTAACCTATGGAACCAAGTAACCCTCATTCCTCTCTTGACCAGAACCAAACCATAGTCCACTTATTTACCTTTTGGCTGTAATGAAATAGTAACGCAAATTCCGGAAACCGTTTTTCTCTGAGTGACCTTGTTACATTAGTCGATTCCACTAGGGTCAACAGATGTCCCGATCTTCATGATTTTTACATGCATGGTCTCATTAAGCGACCAGGAGAACGTTCGTTGCGGAAAGAAGTGCTGGAAGCATATTTCACAGAAAAACTTTAGGAGTTTAGGGGTGGCGACCAACCTTCTCATCGAGTAAAGACACATTCCCACCTGAGTGCAGAATTGCCACTGGCAGATCGGTTTGCAGAGACTGCCCCCTGTAGTCACACTACTTGACCTTCACAGAAACTGACTGAGGACCAGATACGCTTCCCTACGTACGTGTATCACTGTAATCAGAAATTCGAATACTAGAGAACAATTGAATCATAGCAAATGTCTCGCAGACTTACACTGAGGAATGATTTCGAAACAGTATGTAGACACATTTATCGCGCCGAATTGTGGTACATCTTTGCGACGTAAAGCACACTTTATAAGATGAAATAGAAATGGTTACTATCGTTTTCCGTGGTCATCAAACAAATTGCGGGACTGTTTTAATATATAGCAAGAATGTGAAACACACTACTGTAGAATTTCGAGATGGAAGACGCTACAGAAATATTATTAGTATGTTGTCAAAAGAGGACACGTGACCCGTTTATAGAGGAGAAAACAAAGCCATAAAAATTCCAAGTTTCTCGTCTGATGCCCGGTCAGCTACACACGATCGGAGAGATATCGGCCATTTACACGTTTTCAAAGTGGATGAATAAGTATACTAGAAAAAAATGAGACGTATTAAATGGGAAAAATTCTTCTCTTCAGAGAAGCACGGATTTTTTAGGGTACTTATATTCTAGTAAGAAGAATGTAAGGCCAGGCTTTCTCGATTTGCGGCAGTGCAGAGCCGTTCGTGATGAATGAGATGCGAGTGTCGATGTTACGACGTCATCATAGTGTAGCAGCAAGAGACGCCTGCCGTGATCTTTAGTTAATCAGGAACTGTCGCAAAGAAACTGCAGACATTCTAAGGTCGTGATAATACGAGATAAAATAACAACTTTTTCATTTCCATTATCAGCACGACAATTATAACAACCTATTAATATGTGGACGGAATATGTAAAGGGTGACAGAACCACTTGGCAATGGAAGAAGCCGCAATAAGGAAAACATGCCAAGCAATCAGCTTGTAAAACACAAATAAAGCGACAAAAATTATATGTAAGCCGCAGAGTTGCAAACGGTTATATATACACCACCGAGATGTTTTCACAGTGTGTTGATGCTAGAGCCACACAAAAGTGCGCCCTTGAAATTCCTTAACTTCCTGAAATGACGAAACTTTTCGAGCGCTAAATCTATTTTCTTAGTGAGGCCAATAACAGACCAAGCTCTGTCGGTTCTAAAATATATGTAAACTTTCATAAGTAGCTTTCTACGTAAGCAAATTCGTCTCCGATGTTGGTTTGACGGCTATTGTCTTAGCGTTAACAGTGTACGGTCATTTCCAAGACTTGTTTACATTTCAAGCATGGTGGAAGCAGTGTCGCAGACGTCGACACCCTCTTTGGCAGCACGGCTGCAGTCAGCTGGTCCAGAAAGAGACGGCTGAGAGTTTCGTCCGAATCTTGATTCGTTATTCACGTTTAACGCGGCAAGAACGCCGAAAGCGTGCGTCACAAGAATGTCGCTGCGAAATATTCCTTTTGCAGTTGTAACGGAATTTTGCGGCACAGTGCTGTTTTCACGGCTTTTTATAAATTGCACGTCATATTAATTGTTCGTTTATGCATTGCTAAAGAACTGAAAACCCTTGAACTGAGGAAAAATGTAATTGCAATGAAGATCTGACGAAACATTTAACTTTGCAGAGAGAAAAATTATTATCCCTTACATCAGTAAGTATCATTTTCTAGTGACGAATAAGGCAGGTAGTTTCTGCTGGAATGAAGGACGACTTTTGCGATACGCTTTCCACGTCTGCATACGAGCTCTAGCCGCAGTTTCACAATAGTAAATCATTATCACGGCATGTGAACAAACCGCTGGTCGACGCTCACATAACACGTGTGAATGCCGGTGTGATAATTAAGAAGCGAGGAGATGACAAGTTTTTATATCCCGTCCACGACTACTGCGAAAATAGTGAACTGTTTTTATATGCCGACAGATTGCGCAATAGAGCACACAACTCTTTGCTGTAGGAAGGTGGGAGTGTTATGCAAACATGACGCCACAAGTGGTTAGTGGAAGTCAGTGTCGTTTTTCAGTAAAGAATACAATACGTAACCTCATTTGGGAAGAAAGATAACTTTTGCGAATTTGTCTGTGGAGCCATACCTCTAAATGTGACCTTACGCAGCGAAATTATAATTTTCTGTGCCCCACCGACGTAATTTATCGTTTACAAGTTTACATGCTTATTACCGTGCAATATGTAATGTCTCAATGGTGTTTGTACATATATTAACATTTTTTCACGTGTTCGTTTACTTCATAAAACGGCCATTGATCGCGAGGAAGTTAAACTGCCGACATTCCGGAGCGCTAGCAGCAACAGTCAGTCGCTTGAGGCAGCGACAAAGCTCTGTGGGCTGCAGGGCAAGGAGAATTCACGCAAAAATAAATTCGTCTTCTTCGTTACTGCGATCTGCTACTTCAGTTAAATGTGCTGGAATTCAAAACAATGTCATTACGTTTGTAAGTCGTTCAGTGACGTACCTGCAGCTTATATAACTTGAGCAGTGCTGGTTGAGCGAGGCTTTGTCATCGAGCACCGTTTACACATGCCAGACGTGACGTGACAAAGGTGCTGACCGCATTCTCAGGAGTTACATACTTAATCTCTGATAAAATGAATGTGCTTAAAACGGTAAAATGATGGAATGCCGTCGTATTGATTTTTACCTTAAAAACACAGTAGGGAATTCGGCATCGATAACCGCATTTCCAGAACCGATTTGATGCTGTTTACAGGACGATCCGGAAGGGGTTCTGGCAGATGGGTTTAAGAAGAGTGTGTTTATCAGCCGTATGTAGGACTGTTAAAAGTAGGTTTTATATTTTCTTTGGAGCAGTTAAAGTGAATATTAACATATCGTTCGTTTCCCACAACGGGATGACAGACAAAAAATATTTTTACACTTCACATTTCTTTTCTCTTCTATATTTGTAAGCTATCAGAAGTCCTATCGCCGTTATAATGTACTTCATCGTTGTGTGACACAATGGAGACGTATTACTCTGTTTATTCTTTTTAGCGTCTCACTGTTACAGAAATTCCAGAGCCAGTACTGCGTGAGCAGACCACAGCCCTGTGAGAGGCTGGCTGCAGTTGGTACCTGCCGCCCTCTCAGCAGTTGGCAGCACTGGCAGCGTGGCTGTCCCTGCGCCTTCTGTTGTCTGCCGCATTTGTAGCGAGCTGTTTCTAGTGTGAAGACGTGACTCCGCATTTTGTGCTGCAGCTTCCGAGTTGATATCTACTTCTCCGTTAATAAGGTAAAGGTGACCATTTCCATTCGTTCCCGCTGTTTTGAATTATTTACTTTTTAGTATTTGAAAGGCCGTGGTAATTGTGCGGTTTCTGTGTTCTCCGTCGAGGCTATTGCGTATAAAGCAAACTATGAAGGTTACTATGTTCTCAAAATGCTAGCGAATTACGTATTAAAAATCTTGGTATTTTTAAGCGGTATCGAAATTCCAGTTAAATCTGCTGTTTTACTGACTATAGGCAAGAATGAAAAGCACAGTCACGGACTAAATATTTTTGTCGTTTTCGCGCCATTTTGTTGAATTGTTTTCACGAAATATTGGGTTGTACTGGTTACTTCTGATGTATAAAAGAACTACCCTGCTTGTAGATGGGGAATAACGTAACGGAATGGAGCTTGTTTCTCCCTGTCCTGTATTTGCAAACAGCAAGTTGATATTTTTACTTTTGTGGAGCAATGTTTTCGGCGAGAATTCCGACTCTTGGGTAGTCAGTCAGATAAGGTTGTGCCCCATTTCGTCTTTATTGTATTTGTGTAATCGCAGAAATCAATGAATTCTTACGTTGACCTCAAAATGTTCGCCTTAATGGGTTTAGTACTGTATTCACGTAGATTAATAATCGTGTTTCTTCAGACACTGTGGTTTATACTTATCAAACAGCACTCCTTTTTCTAACAATGTAAGTATTTGAATGAGGAAAACAATACCGTACATTAAGCGCCTATATTGAAACATTTTTTTGCTAAAACCAGTCGTCCTCAATGTATTTTCTGGAAAGTCTTCATCATTGGTCAGAACGACATAGAAATACGTGGTGTGACGATTACAGATGTTACTGCAGTAAACTATCATCCATATTCGTGATGGAGCAGTGTACAGGTGAACTTTTGGTTCACAGTATGTCCGTTGGACTCACGTACTGGCATTCGCTCGTGGAGTGATCGACAACAAAAGGTTGTGAAGTGTCTCTTCGGGAGGAGATATTTATTTATTTATTTACATTTTTCTCATTTGTTCGGAGTCCTCAAATAGACGCGCGAGTGTAATTGTGTGGTCCAAGATGCAAAAATTGTTGAATGCATTATTAGCCTCGGCGTATTTGTACTTTTAAGAGCATGGACTCAAATATTGAAATCATTCTGGACCCACGCAACATGTTCAGGCTGTGGTAGTCTAATCCTGGCTCTCGGCGTAAGCTGGAAAGTAAAATCTCAAAACTAGTCTTGCTCTCGTCTGCAGGTGACCGCTGTGAAAAAATGTCTGTTAAATGTTAAAGCGGGCGATCTGAGCTTCCGCTATCATTTTGCATTATAGGGCGACGCGTAATGGCGTCTGTTGAAGCAGAGGCCGCGAAAATAGTGGAGCTGTAAGCGTCTTAAGAACATAATTCGAGGGAAGGAACATGAGGGCTCACTATACATCGAAATAACGCACATTTGGACTTTAACGTACAATATTAGCAACACCTAACTTACGTGGTACAGTATGTCTTCTACCTATTACAACAATAATCAAGGAGCTTTATTCTCCCGTATGAATTGCATAGAAGTTTACATTTAAGGAGTTTACTCCTTGATACGAAGATTAAATTTAATATTTAGTATAAAATTTTACGCCGTCTTTGCGGTCGGTGATAAACGAGGTTCCTGTACATTTACTTCGACGCGAGATACATTTCTCGTTCCAAGTTTTTTAAATGTCTTTACGACTCAATTGTCTCTTGATAGAAACTGATGATTCACATACATATATTCTTGTTAAACAAAGCCACAGGAGTTGTTAACACTTTATTAGCTTAAATAAAGGATTAATCAACTGCTAGTGCGGTTTTAACGAGAATACATTCTTATTGTTGTCGCCTACAATGTAAAGTGTATTGCTATTACGTAGAGCAAGCAATATAGTTTATATCACAGCAAGCGGATCTCTTGATACTAATACGCAAAGAGTAATTTCAACGTCTTTTGTGGAAGTAAACGAAAAAATAGGAATGCGAACAGTAGACAAACGTTCAGGATCAAGGTCTGATATAACCACCTCTCTACGTCCATGAAACCCTGGTTACGCTGATACACAGATCTGTAGCATAAGGAGTAGGTCTAGGTTAGGTTGGAATAAGACGGTATGGTTGGAGACGGGTAATCCATTGGATGTGAATGGGCAACGGATTGCTGTGCAGCAACGCCTGATGTCCACATTTGCACTGTAATTAAGGCACTTTGCCATATACAGGGCGAGTGAGGAGGAAAGGTACATGCTTTCAGATGCGATGGTATAAGTGATACTGAACAAACATGTGGACATATGCCATATTGCGAATGGTTTCCGAGATAGAATGTTTGTTACTTCTGTACGTTCTCCTTTAATAACTAGAAAACCGCATACTCCAACGAAAACGTCTTTTCGTACACAATTAAACTGAATTAAATTTGCTACAAAAAGGTCCTATTTATTTTTTGTCTAGGACTAACAGTTTGAGCGGAGACAACGCGAGAATATTGAAAATCTCGCGCGTGCGCTGTAGCTTTTTGTAGGCCAGTTTGAGGCAGTTTTCCTACCTGATAGACCGAAAGCGTCCTGTATCAAACTGCTCGTCCCAACTTCATCTGTGTAAATGTGGTACGTTGTAAAAACACAGTAATACAGAACGTAAATCGAAATGTACATTAAAAGTGTTGTATCTCGGAAACCATTAGGAATAGGCCACATATCCACATGAAGTTTTTTGTTCAGGATCACTAACGCCATCACCCGTCAAAACACGTACCTTTCCTCCTGACTCACCCTGTGTATCGCACATTCCAAATTAAAACCTAAAATGCAAGGTAACTTCAGCAAACGTTAGAACGATAAAGGAATTCTCCCATGAGTGCCCTGCCGATGTCAGATATTTACTTTGACCTGTGTCGTAATTTCACGGGACTTCCTGTGTGCACAGACAGAACACATTTATTTTCCTCCTACATTATTGCTTGAAAGGCACAGTGTGCTGATACTTTTAAGTACCTGAGACTGAAAGGGAAGCTTACTTGGCGAAGCATGTGAATGTCTTGTAAGGGGACTAAATTAGTTTTTGTTGCTATAGGCATTTCACGCATACTGCATTTCGGGAGTGACTTATCCGGCGTTTTGGTGATCGGTCAAACTAGATTGGTAGTGGTATTAACAAGTACCATATTTCTGAATTGCTAGTATCGACACACGCTGTAGAGTACTACTGGTACATTTTATTTCACGAAATTCGTGCATCAATAATCATGTGCAGTTTAATGTGTTTTCTGCTAAGCCGGAGAACAATATCTTTACTAGTCGTTCCGTTGGTGTTTCTGACCGTAGGATCTTCAGCTGTAAATGTGTAGTGTTATATGGAGGCCAGAATTCAGATGAGAACGTTCACTGATCAGTGTGTAAATGAATAGACGGTAATAAATTTGTCGTCGGGATGGAAGTTTCATTGTTACCCACATACCGCACAGGAAGCTGTACGGAGAATTTTCCCGTCATTAACAAATAGTGTGACGTCAGTGCCTCTTCTCATGGCAACAGTTGCCCTGTGCTGTGATTGGCGGAAAACAACAGTCGGAACTGAAGCCAGATTAGGCCTATATTCAGTTTTAGCGAAGTTTAGGTGGCTTGTTTCGGAGTCATTGCTTATTAAATTGTGATCCACGAAATCAAGTTCGTGGTACGTTTTAATGGACATAGATACTGGAAAACGGTAACCACCTTCGCTTCCATGCACTCCAGGCACGCGATACGAGCATAAGACAGGGTTTCCAGTACGTGGAGCTGGAACAACGGTTCTGCTCACGTGGTCCGCTGTGTTGTGCAGACAAAAATAGATAAATAAATAAATAAATGAAGGAAACCGCAGGAGAGAAGACTTGTTGTGACGTCAGGACTGTTTAATAGAACGACTCAGTGGCGAACCAACCATTCCTTTGGGGGGAGGGGGGTTCAAGCAAACCCATTTGCTGATTTCGTCTTTCAGCAAAACCGTTAAGAATACATAAATACCGACCGTCTGGGAAGGTGTTGGCTACGCTGCGCTCGTCTACAGAAACAACTCGTTAATAATAATATGGACCCAGGTTTAAGGTTCGTCCTCTGTAAAATTGTTCCGTTGCTTTAATTTTTAAAAAAACGTTGGTCCTACTTTCTTTTTAGACCATTTACGAAAAGGAATACCTATTTACTATAGACTGTGGATAACAATCGGGTAGAGAATCCTTTTATTATTGTTACTATTTGATAAATACTGTGCATCACATCATAATGGAAAAAGAAAAACGTAATTTGAAATGAAGGCATTTATTTATTTTTTATTGTCCGCAGCTCGTGGTCTTTCAGTAGCGTTCTCGCTTCCCGCGCATGGGACTAAAAAAATTTAGTTACAATTTCCAAATGTAGTTTTCCTTTCTACGCTTCGGTAAACAGAATTTTTCGTGACATCCACAAGATTAATTTTTCCAGTTGTTTCTTGATGAATATGGAAGAGGAGTAAAGGGGTGAGTCTCGATTGAGTCAGCGTTCATCTGAGGCAAGTTTTAAATCGTATCAAAGCGCCGAATGACCTCTGATGATGGTGACGGTCAGAACCAGGATGATGAGGCAGATAATTTTCTGGAGGAGTTCTTTAACGCTAACAGGTTCAGCGATAAGTTTTCTTCCAATACAGGGTACGTTACATGGTTGTATACCAGTCGTAAATGTTCACATCATTTCGAGCTGTGCATCAAGCCTGTCCAGGTTGAAGTCTGTTGTATTTTCTCAAAGCAATTCTTCCAAACGTCTTGTAGATGTAGGACATATTTGGGAGAACGTAATAACTTTCGCTTCAAGATGGGATAGTCTTTTTAAATCCTCTTGGTTGCCCTTCGATAATTTTTTCAGAATGAGATCAAGAATTTCGAACAAATCCTTTCTAAATTTTCGTTCTGAAGACAATTTTTTGGGAACAGATGGTGTTTGTGTTGCAATTTCACTGGAATTTTTCTTGGCTGTGAGATGTCTGTGTGTTTCATATTTAGGTTTTTAGAATAATTTTTGGATTTCGCTAAGAGCATGTCAAATGGTTCTGTAGTTGTAGAACCTCTAAAAATGTTTTTTGTACGTTAGCTTCAGTTGGTACGTACGTTAGCTTAAGTTGGTACGCTGCAATATACTGTATGAAGTAAACTGCACAAAGTGTGAAATAGAGTGGGGTCATTCACCATTGCAAATTCTTCAAATTACGTTCAGTGAGTGATGGTACTTCATTTATAAACATTGTAAAAACTGAGTGATAACTAAAAGGTAGCGACTTCACTGCCAAGCACGAATGTTCGGCTATAATATGTCAATTGTTTTATGAAATGACATCAGAAACGTCGTTTTGCAAAAAACCCCACGCAAATCCAAAAGCAGTAGTTCTTTAATTTTTGTGCGCATATAGTATAGCGTTTTACAACAAACTAATATCGGAAAAGGATGTAGCTTTGTCTCATTCATATAAAACAATGATCCATTGAACCGAAAATTCGGTTTGCGCCAGCGTTCTTACATGTTAAAGGGTGAAAAAATATTTTCTGCAAACAGTCCGCAACAATAATACCTCGTCTATGATCCAGGGATAACGAACTGATACTGAGGCTGGATAATTAATCAGTGCTTACTGGAACTCAGGATAAAGTTGCCTATAACGCCTTAATAAACTGAAGGCTGTTTTTTTGGCACAAGACGTTATCTAAGCAATAATTGCCACGACTGAGTACATTGCTTAACTACTATCGCAGGGTGACTGTGAGGAATGTGGCCGCTACACAAAGCAGCCTGTGTCAGATCGTGAGCGCATTACGTATTCGTGTGAGACATAATTGGGGATGTTTGTAACTAGGCAAAGTAATAAAATTTTCACACTGAAATGTGAATGCAGTGCGTGCCGTGAACCATGAACTTCATAACAACCTGGTGTATATTAACATTTCGGATCACACGTCTCACTTTTATGATCCTGCAACAGCAGTGGACTCTCTAGCCGTGGAATAAAAGGATGGTCCGTTCACACAGTCATGATGCCTAATTTCAGGACGAGAGAGATTTGTGTGCAATATTACACCTGGCTCAAACGCGTGCGTCCAAATGCTAGTTATCTTGCAACTTAGAAGAATTATTACATTGTAGTTCTCGATACTGTTACATGCATATAGTTTGACTTTCTTATATTGTTACATAGAGGTTATCGACATCTTTACCTCTGCTTGCTTCGTTGTAGTGGCAGGGAATGCTTATTCACCGACCGTTGTTAATTTTTTCTGGAACGTTTATTCGCTTTTTCCTGCTTGAATCCTTGGGCCTGACCTGTTTGCCGCTGATACGGATGGTCAAGAGGGTTCTGATTACCCCAGCGTAGTTCCAACCACGATTTCTCCCTTTTGGATTGAGATTTGGGCCCCCCCCTCCCATACAACTCAAGTATTTCCGCTGCATCGGAAATGACGCCTTTTTGTAAAAACTTTCGTGTACGTCGTAGCTCCACCCCCCCCCCCCCCTTCCCATAAAGGTCTCTTTGAGAAATTGGAGAATATAACTACAAAACATGGTCGCAGGTTCGAATCCTGCCTCGGGCATGGATGTGTGTGATGTCCTTAGGTTAGTTAGGTTTAAGTAGTTCTAAGTTCTAGGGGACTGATGACCTCAGATGTTAAGTCCCATAGTGCTCAGAGCCAGCTACAAAACATGGTTCAAATGGCTCTGAGCACTATGGGACTGAACATCTGAGGTGATCAGTCCCCTAGAACTTAGTACTACTTAAACCTAACTAACACATCCATGGCCGAGGCAGGATTCGAACCTGCGACCGTAGCAGCAGCGCGGTACCGGACTGAAGGGCCTAGAACCGCTCGGTCACAACGGCCGGCGCAGATTTCTTGACGCGGCTTATTTAATTCACTGGCTGTGTCCACATATGAAATGAGTCTTCCAGCGAATCCCCCCTCCCCTTAGTTGAAAGTGGGAGGGGGAGCGACTGCCCCTCTTTGCCGCTACCCCCCCCCCCCCCCACCGCCCTCCCCCTGTTGGTCGATACGTCACTGCATGTGCTATCGGTGCAGTGGTAAATGTAAAAATGCAACATTTGTATGGCATGCTCGATGCTGTGAAAATGGTTTCAGATGTTTCTAATACAGTTACCTGGTTCGTGAGAGACTACATCTGTATCATAAAGAATATTTGATTTTTATTTTTGTCTTAAAAATCAGCTTGTTTCCTTAATTTAAGCAGCCCTCATTAACGATCTTTATAATATCGACAGTTGAAAATATATATGTGAAATGAACACAGGACTTTTGCGTGGTGTGTGTAATTAGAAGCAAGGATACGTGCATTATTCATGAAAATGATTAATTTTAGAGTTATCAGATGTAGGTATTTCAAATTGGATGAAGAAGAGGATGAGCAATACGGGACTTGAACCAGCGATCCATGAGCTGCACTAAACTAACCATCCGATATACATTCAGTGTGTATTTGTATGTCAACTGCGTCAAATACAGTTCCTGGCAAAACTTAAAATCCGATTTTTTTTCTGGAAATAAACGAAAAACATTAAGAGCGACCTATTTCTCGGCACTTTTGTGACATCAGAGGACACCAGTACAGAGACCGTGGCTGTACACGATATCTGAAATAAAATCTACATAGCCCCCTAAGAAAAATGTCAATGGCTGGTAGTACGTTAGAATATCTTAGTTTCGTTCAACATAACTTAGTAATAAGATATGCAGTACGGAAGTAGGACCTACTTCAAAAAGCGTAAGAACACGTGTGCTACGTCTCTCGACCAGTCATCGCGTGTGTGTTTGCTTACATCAGGTCTGTTCTTACGATGAACAGAGCAGAGCAGTGGGGTCCCAACGCCAGCCGACCGCCAACGCTTCGACGCTATCGCCAGCTGACCGAACCCCAGCCGAGGCAAAACGCTTCGTCGCCTGCGATTTGCCGCCTACACACGATAACCAAGTTTCTGCCAACGAAGCAGGGGACACTATTGTTGTTGTGGTCTTCAGTCCAGAGACTGGTTTGATGCAGCTCTCCATGCTACTCTATCCTGTGCAAGCTTCTTCATCTCCCAGTACCTACTGCAGCCTACATCCTTCTGAATCTGCTTAGTGTATTCATCTCTTGGTCTCCCTCTACGATTTGTACCCTCCACGCTGTCCTCTTGTCTTGAATCTGGACACGAACTTGAAAGATCTGTTAGTAGTTCTGTTCACAACAACTGTTCTAGTCACAACTGTTTCAAGAAGGCAGGGATCATTTTTAATGACTGAGCTTCAGCGAATAACTATGGTGTCGCAGAAAACAACATCAAGCAATATGAGCATGAAGTTCTCAGTTTAGTAGAGGAATTTGGTGGAACTGACGGATACACCAATTAGTCGATGATGCCCTATTCACAGAAAGTACGTCATCTAGAGTAGGTGAACTCAAAAAAGAAGGGTGTCGGGACAATGTCGAGAATGGACAACAAAATGAAAGTGAAGATACCGTAATTTAACAGGACTTCACTCCACTTTCAAGTAAGCAGGCGGGAGAAGAGGTAAAATTAAACTGAAACACTGTTTTTAATGATAAGTGACGAAGAGAATTCAAGTTAAGGTTTTATGTTGAAACACACATGAAGACAATTAAAAATAACAGTCTGGCTCAGAAAGAAAGATGTGTTTATTTCCAACAGACGTTCCAGAATGCATGTAGGGAATACTAATACTGTATTGTACTGTAATCCGTCCATCATACGAATAAACCCGATGTAAACATTGCACTGTGTATTATTCCGCGTTTGCTGGAACCTCGTTGGATTTCCGTTTCACGTGGGACTGCAGCCAAGCTTTCTCGAGTACTGCCAACTACGATAATAAGGACACACGTTGTGCTGTGCGTTACGCGCACATCGACTGGCCGGTAATACGGGACAGCAGCTTTAGCGGCGCATTTAACTTGGACAGCGCTGGCCGGCCAGCTGGTACAGCTGCAGGTCACACGTAAAACAAGACGAGCAGAGGAGCAATACAGCTTCGTATGTCATTTGAATGTTAAGCAGGCTGAAACAATACACTGCAAATCTCCCACAACATGCTCCTTAGACGGCTAGACGAAAACTGCACAACGTTATCGTTTTGAGCTAACGTAATATTGTAATTGAAAACAAGAATGATGAAAGGTAATTTTCCTGCATAAGCTGTGTGTAACGTAAGAGTATTGAAGGGTTTCACCGTATAGTTAAATATTGAAGCCACTGAAGATATTATTTAGGCAGTCGTCTGGTAATCTCTTAGCTCCTTCCTTATCCGAATCCGAGAAATACATTTCAGTTCTGGAAGTGTCACCTGCTAAATTCATAAAGAGCCTATCGACAACAGAATCCACGAAGCCAACCATGCGCAGCATTTTCTCATTTTCTTTTATATCCCGCCAGCGTTCGGCAGTGACGTGTGAAGAAGCTGCGTGCGTTATTTCCAGTAAGTCTGGCAGCTTGACAGTCTTGTTACTTGTCGGGTCAAATCCCGCAGCTTGGCTCCAGATCGGTTCTGTTGGGTTCATTTCGTAATGGTACAGTAGCAAATGTAAAGATGCAGCGTGTGTGTGAAGTGCTCGATGCTGTGGAAATGATTGTTTTTCATGTTTCTACGATACTTGTCTACTTCTGTGGCATAAAACGATGGACATAGCCCAAATCAGGCAACCGACTGCAGTAATCGTTTGTGTGTCTGGTTATCAACTGACTATTATTGAACGCTGGGAAAACTCCAAAGCCGATTTTCTCCGTAAATTTACGAAGAACATTGACAGCCTATTTCTCGGCACTTTTAACTGTGCTCTACGCGCGCGTTTCACTACGGAACAGAAAGTAGCCTCAGCCATTTTCGTACTGCGCATTACCAAGGCGATAATCAGAGCACAACGCTGTGACTACACGACTTTTTAAGTGAAAACTACGTAGCTAAGGCGTGATAAAGAAAAACGTTGATGGCTGTTGATACATTTGAATATCCTTCAGTTCCGTTTAACGTAACTTAGTAATAAGATATCTAACACATAAGTAGGAGCTACTTCCAAGAGCGTAACACCGATGTAAGAGTGCTACGGCTTCTGACCAATCATAGCGTTTGTGTTTGTTTACATCAGGTTTATTCTTACGATGAGCGTATTGTAGTTGTACGGCTACCGCCCAGATCCGGACACCGTCTCAAGTATACTCAACGAATGTGATGAAAAGAGAGTAAGAAAAATTCAACGCCTAACTTGATTGCTACTTAACGCTCGACAAGAGTGTGAAAAGGGCACTTCTTTGGCGGGGCGGACACAAGAAAGAATGATAATATGGGGCACCGGAATATATACTTCCGTAAAATAGTTCTCTTGAGCACTAATTATTTAACAGCACGCGACTCGCCGCCTTGTTAATATAGGGTTGCGTGAGCCGCATTTTAGAATCCGTTAAAATATGTCCGCGTGGAGCGTTCATGGAGACAAAAACGGAAACGTAATCTCAGGGATTATATTTCGTGTCACCGCATTAAAATATCGCTGCAGGATACCTTTACCGTGGAGAAATTTAATTAAAGGAAACCTTTGAATTAAAGTGTTTCCATTTTTAGAGGAATAATCTTTGTTTTGCCGAGAAGCGGTCAATGTACTGAATTGAATGTTGTTTAGTTTTTCTTTAATATGAAATAAATTAATTTATGCGCTTTCTTGTCTTTACTAATTATGATGAGAGTACTGTAAAGCGTGCGTTGATGACGGCGATGAAGTTAACAATGAAATTATTTCTATGCAAGATGTGTACCAAGAATGGTCCATTATTTGACCGGTCTTGCTTATCCAGCGTACTGAAAACCCAACAAATAATATGTTTACTTCTGCACATGAAAGAAAAATGCTCAGTCAGCATAAATCACCATATATTATTTAAAATTCACAACTCGCAATGCGAGGCGGGCGCATTAGCGTGCGTTTCCTTTTTGGTTTCTTGGGGCAGCGAGTAAAAGAACAATTACGTTGCTACATACATTCTATAGGGTCTTTTGCTTCATTGTTATTTCGTTTCGTTACGAATTACCGATCACAGTTAATTAAACACGTATTTTGAGTGTGTTACACTTCTTATTTTACTTTGTTTTGTGTCCCACTTGTCGCACGAATTAATATTTTGTGCCCCGTATCGGTACAAGGGCCCCCTGCTATGAATGGGCCAAACACACCCGCGGTTAGCGAACAGTCATACCACCATCATAACAACACACGTAACTTCTCACACGTATGTTTTTATACACGTGTCACTTTACGTCTCTTTTGTTTTTTACACATGTAAATGCACGCATAAGCTGACAAAATGTTTTGATTAGTTCACAATCACTCCTCAGCCGTGTCACCTGGTTGTCGTTTGTGTATGTAGTTTGTTTTGAACGTCACTAGTGCAGCACTGCACAACATTTAGGATTACGCTTGTACTGTCTCACTCTTTAATAAAATGCAAAGCTCATAGCTTGTCAACACCTCCCGTCACACTGCATTCATACAGTCGTCGTGTTCCGTTAGGGTTTTCTGTTGTATGTTTGTCCACCTGTCACTTCCGTGTTTACACGTTACTCGCTGCTGTCTGACACTACATCCAACACTTTTATGCACGTGATATTTCAACAGCTTCGTACATTGCATACGTGAAACTTCACACTAATGCTTCGATATTTCTACAGGCTAGGGACTTTGGCCACAAATTGACGTGCTATTTACAGGTTCAGTCTTTTCCGTGTATCACAGTTGTTATTCCTTGCTGTGGCTGCCCACACCGCTGTTTGCACCTACACAGTTCGTGGATTTGTCGTTTGTTGAAAGGTTTTGGCCTTTTTACTGTCGATAATTTAGCGTCCAGATTGTTCGATACTTAAAATGCACATTCCGTACGCAGTTTGTATTTTGTACGTGCGAAGAGTCCATTATGTAGCACCTTAACTTTTACATTATGTAGCACACATGGTACATATTTTACAATAAGAGTCTTTATATTTCGGTGGGATTCATGTAGCCAGTGTCGCCTCATGCAGAAAGTTCAATCAATTGGTCACCGGGACTATTCAGTTCAGTATATTTAACCATCATAGTTGCTCTCAACACTGATTCATTCTCTAGTGTTTACTTTGCTTTCTGACAACAGGCTCTGAGCACATTACTGCCAAGTATCTAACGTGTGAAGGATTTATACCTTCCACTGTGATAATTTAATATCGAAACTTCTTTTTGAGAGTTCTGTCATTATGGTTATTCTAAAATTCTTTGATACTGGTATATGATTTAGAGGCGCACATTAGTCACCTAGGGACCATGCAAATTGCCCACATTTCCTTAGTCACACACACAGTGTAAATGTGAATATATTGAAAAATGTAATTCACTACTGTTTCTGTGTCAAAGGGAAGAAAGTGTGCACGTGTTTCAGCTTCACTGTGTACCACGTGGGATGCACGACCGATGCTTTCAAAGTTCGTCTTGAGAACACTGTCCAGTTGTTCCTGCCCTCTTGCGAGAACCAAAGTTGGTATTAGTTATATGTGCACAAAATGTGCCGATCTTGTCACCTATATTTTTCTTTTTAAAAATATCCAGACTACAGCTAACCAGTCTTCTAAAGACAGGTTATTTTGCACCGAACACCTTTTGCAGGAGTGAAACAACTAGCTAGAATCGCCACCAGCTTTAACCTTTCGTGATTTGATTTTGTCCTTGAACATGCGAATTTGTTCTGGAATAGGTTTCTGGTGAGAAGAGTCGTGCAGTTCATTGAATGGAAAGGAGGATTGTATGGAACCCAAACAGCACTTGTTCCGCGTTAGTCTTCGTCTGTTTGTAGTTCATTCGTTCTTACAGAGGAAGTGACGCAGCTACAAGTCCTCTCAGAAACTGCCAGCAGGTGCTTCATTTTCTTTGTGCTTCGTTGTATCGGTAAGTCCTCAACGTTCAGTGGAAAACACTGAATGACACAGCGTAGATACCACCTTCGTACTCGCGGTTTGCATCAGGTAAAGGAATCCTCTTTTCAAGAAACAAACTTTATTTTCCCCATATTAACGGGCAGGAATTACTTTCACACACAGCGGACTGAGGCAAGCTCGCCAAACCGAGTGTTGAAACTGCCGCCAACTTCTCACTGTTGTAACAGTGCGAAGACATCGTGTCCGTTGCATCCACTGCAAATTTGTCATTTAGCAGGGAATAGCTAATTTGTAAACACGAATACAACTTGATAGTCGTATAACGTTCTTTAACGAAAACTTGTTACATCCGCTCGTCATTTCTGCGGTAGCCGATAATCGATACGAATCGCGAAACTCACGCGTAGGTGACTGGCAGAAAACACGATGACGGAAAATGTTCTGTTCTCACCTCACCTCATCCCGTGATCAAAATAAACCTTGTTTATTCCATCTTTGCCTTCAAGACAAAGCAACACTCCAGAAAATGTTAAGAAACTGTCTATGACACTAAATTAAGGTAAAAGTAAATAAAACGAAAGTGAAGCATCAAAGATACGGTTACTTCTGATACGAAAAACGGGAACATTTGGCAACCCGTTGACTATTCTGCGGGACAACGGGACACGGAACGAAATAAAAGGAGTCCCTTTAAAGATAGGACTCCTGTACACGCTAGCATAGGCCCTAGTGTGAACGCCCTTTAAAATGGCTCCTGTTACTAGTTTACATGCTACACGTCTTCCGAAAGACGAAAACCGAATTTCGGAAACGGTTTTCCGCTGCCGTTTTTACATGTTAAGGTCTGAGGCAGACTCGCCATCCCAGTTAAATATGTCGCCTGGAAAACAGCTGTTGCAGTTTCTCATTTAGTCAGCACAGTAGCTATTCCCTTCAGTTAGACGAGGTATAAATAGCTCATGTCTAATATTTCTACTTGTCCTTCACTGTACAGAAAGCCACTCTGGCCACACTAGCCGAAAATTTTTGAAAAAGAGACTAAGCCTATCAGCCCAAGGATTTTTCAAAACCGGTTGCGTTTACGTGGGACTGAAAATTGATTGCGCAGTTCGGAAAATTGGCAACTGGACGTGGATTTCCAGAATAGATTTACATTACTACCTAGAAGCGGTACTCGGAAATGTGATTACGAAATCCTGTGTTGGGAGTCCCATGTAAACGGGAACGGGGTTTGTGTTGCCAGCTGTATACGGCAGTACGAGGCAAACCGGTGTGGGTGGAGGCAGGCGGTCCGGTCCGGCAGTGCGGACACCGACGTAGACGCCTCGCCGGCTCTGCCGCAGCCGCTCCCTCGCCTGCCGGGGGCCGACCTGGCAACGCCGCAGTCGTGTCAAGTTAGCACCCCTCTCACGAGAAATACACATTTCTTTCATAGTTCTCGATAGATGTGCCATAGTTCTAGAGTTCTTTGTACAAAATTTCAATAGTCCTGCAGAATTTAGCGAAGAAAACAAGAATACTCGAAAAACATTTCGTATCGAAAACATTCTTTGTCAATTTTAGCTAAATATATATTCGTACAACAGTTCTGAACAGAACACCAAGACCTCTATCGAAAATCCTAATAACATCTTTTTGTGGCGATGATAGTTTAAGATAATTGATTAATTGTGGGGCTCACCTACTCTACAAAAAATTGTCTATTCGTACGTTCTGATGACAGCTCTGGATAGCATTGTAAGAGTTCTGTCGAAAATACTAGTAACATATTCTGTGCAGATAATTGTTTACGTAGTAACGGCATTTATTAAGGTTCGCTTATGAGCATTTCCCGTGACGTTTGCACCCCATTTACGAGAAATATACATTTTTTCATAGTTTTTGATATGTATGCAATAGTTCTAGAGTTCCCTGCTCAAAACGCGAATAGTCCTGCAGAATTTCGGGAAGAAAACAATAACTCGGCAAAATTTTGGTATAGTAAAAAATTAGTCAATGTAGAAAAAAAATAAATTTGTGGAATAGTTCTGTTGGCAGTTCTGGATAGCACCGGAAGAGTTGTATTGAAAGTGAGAAGAACATTTTTGTGGCGATAATAGTTTATGCGATAATTGTTTTAATCTGATACTCACTTTCTCTACGAAAACATAATTCGTAGAATAGTTCTGATGACAGTTCTGAATAGCAACCACAGAGCTCTACTGAAAACTATACCATTTTTTGTGACGATGACATTATATGAGATAATTAATATGGGACTCACTTTTGTCACGTGAAAGTAATAAATTCGTACAAAAGGTGTGATGGCATTTCTTAATAGGACCCTAAGAGTTCTCCCGAAAACTGTAATAACATGTTTTGTGTGGATAACAGTTAATGAGATAATATCTTTTACGAGAGACCCATATATCATTTACGAGAGACCCACTTGGTCTACATTATAATAAATTGGCACAACCCTTTTTCTGACAGTTTTGGATAGCACCGAAAGAGTTCTTTTAAAAACCGTCACAACATTTTTGTGGTGCCAATAGATAATGAAATAGATAGTGTGTTCAGTCTGCAGTGGGTGTGCGCCGATGTGAAACTTGGTGGCAGATAAAAACTGTGTGCCGGACCGGGTCCCGAACCCCAGGCTGTGACGAAGCAATATCGTCACAATATCCTCTCTTCCAGGATTGGTACTCCTGCAATTTTCGTAGGATGTCTGCGAATTTTGGAACGCAGGAGATGAGGTAGTGCTGGAAGTACAGCTGTGAGGACGGATCGTAAATTCTCAATTTTATTTTGGAATTATGTGAGACATAAACAGTTTGCAGTGACTACAACGAATAAGGTCATCAGCGTAGGCGACAATTCCGTCTGACCTGTCATCCCCATCCAGAAGTTGTAGGAGGGGTTCGATTGTTATGTCCCAGAAGATGGGGCCGCAGATCGACCCTTGAGGAGAGCCTTCGGTAATTCTTTTAATTACTTTCCGGCTGTCCGTCTGCCATTCGACTGCTCGGTCTTTACAGTAGTCTGCAGTGATAGCGGTACCTCCAGATGTCTTAGCCTCTGAAACAGTGCGGGCCTCCAAAGATTATCAAATGCTCCGGCAATGACAATCATTATTGCCGTGGCGTATTTCTGTTTTGTGGTGTTAACTATGTGCAGGGCTGGTTGATGGCATCATCTATTGATCTGCCAGATCTGAAGCCGAACTGGTGTTGGCTCATACCCCTGGGAGCTCTGTGTGTTTGCAGGCGCTTACACGGTAGCTTCTCCTGAATCTCTGCTAGGGTGTTTGTTAGGCATATTGGTCTGTAAGTCTTTGGATTTCTTAATAGTGACTGCTTTGGAGGTTTTCCATACTGTAGGTACCCTGCCCAGCCGTAAGGCACCGTTCGGTACCGTTGTTAAGGTAGGTGGTGATCTGCGGTGCTAGTTTTTTCAGTGTTTCCGAGTGGATACCATCTGGTCCAGGTGCTTTTTTGTTTTTGAGCTCTGAGCTCTGAGATTGCTAGCGCAACCTCTTCTTGCACAAAAGGACGGGTGACCGTTGCAGCGTTGTATGGTGTGTGTAGGTTTTCTCTTAGTGTTTCATGGTATTGTGTCTGTATCGACAACGTCGTCAGGGAGCAGTTTATACAGCAGAAACTCCGCTGTATTCCTCCATCCCCTCGTCATCGTGCCGTCATCCTGCCTTAGCATTCCCAGAACTAGTGGCGTTTTATCTTCTGTCAGTGTTTTGTATGGCCCCCCCCCCCCCCCCATATATTTTGCTCTGTGTTGTTTCAAATAGCTCCCATTGTCAACGCGTGTTGTATAGTGTCTGTCTTGTGCATGCTTATATGCTTAGTCTTATTCGTCTGTCCCTATCTGCTATCGCTTTTTTACTAATTTTCGTTTGCGTCTTGCGTGAGTCTCGTGAGTTCTTTGGTCCATGGTACTGGTGAGCAATTTGTGTTGTTTGCTGTCGGTATTGAAGTGTTTTGTGCATGTTGTATCACCTGTGTTAACTTGTGTGCTCTATAATCGATACTTCCATTGATGTTTTCTAGATCGTGTCGTTGGATAATTTCCGTTAATTTGTTCCAGTCTGCTTTGTGCAACAAGTGTCTGGTGTGTGATTTGGTCACTATGTTCTTAGTGTGAGTTAGTGTGTATGTTATGACATTATGGTCTCTACTGGTTATGTTGTCGTGCACAGTCCAGTTTGTTACGTATGCCATTGCTGCATTATTTGCTAGCGTGAAGTCGATATTGCTGCTCGTACCATCGAACCCTGCATATGTTGGTATAGGTCCTCCCGTATTCATTACATGTAATTGTGTTTCTTGTATTAGATCAGTGATTATGCGTCCTCTGTCATCTGTTCTGAGTTCCAGAGGGTCGATCTGGAATTATGTCAGCACTTATCTCTAATTTTTTGCCTCTGGCATACATTACTGGTTCTCTGATGTAGTCTGCGTACGGCTTTATTTGATGGCTGTATTGGGCGTACATGGATGCAGTAACCCATGTGACGTTCCCGTTAGTTATCTCTATGGTAACCAACTGTTGATTGCATAACTGTTACCTTAATTATAAGTTCTATTTAGAATTACTATTGCAGCCTTACAGTCATTGCTGCATGTTATTCTGGTAGCATGTTTTGGTAGACATATCAGTTGCCCGTTTCTATTACAAGGTTCTTGTAAGCACATGATGTCTGTCTGCAAGTCTTGTGCTATTTTAGGGATTTCCGCGCTGACTGTCGTACTGTTTTTTTGTTTTATGTTGTAAGATATTCATTTTTTGTCTATGTCCACTCAACGCAACAACCTAAAGTGAGCGCAAAGCACTTTCAGTATCACGAAAATCTGTCATGTAAATATGGGCCAAAACTCGAAGGTAAAGCTGTTTGACTTGCGGTTTACCTCTTGAGAAGCATTTCCACCTCGAAATCATGACCATAAAATGGTTTAAATCTATTCTCGAACAACACGAGGGCAAAATTACTCTTTCATGCAAAACAATATGACTATAAAACCTTTTCAAATAATCTGTTAAGTCCGAGCAATTGGCTATTCCTTTAGAAATGGCAACCAACAAAGCCTTACCGAAATCAGTTACCATGATTTTTGGTTTGGGAGTTTCAGATCTAACGATTTCCATAAAGAAAAATGACAAGAATGATGCGTCATTCCTAGAGGATATCATCTGATAACTTGGGCAACTGATTGATGATATTTGGATCTTTACTAGTGACGTTTACTTCGCGGATGCGTATGTACTCGTACAGGTGTATGTACTTTGACTTAATTTCCACACAGTCAGCTCTGTTTGACAGATCCCCAAATCGTGAAATAACTCGAAATACGTCACCTGTAGCATCTACTGAATCGTATACACTGCTATTGATTTGATGACAATATTTGTGCAACTGACTTTGATCTTTCAGCCAATATATACAGAAGAATGGGTCCAATCCGATTGCGTGAATTTCATCGTGATGGGTTGTATGTTTTGCGGTTTGCAGGTTTTCAACAGGCTTACTAGTTGTTATACCAAATCGTTTGCCCCTTTACTCTTCTTTGGCCTTTCTCAAGACATCAGCATTGGGTAAATTTGGAGGAATCATGTCTCCGAAAGACATATTTTTCACTTAATCGTTTCGCCAAAGAGCTGCAGGAATCCTGTTATCAACTAATTTAGCAGCTACCTGTTGTCTTCTCGTGCCACGAAGTTGTCTTCTTTTCAGGTGAATACTATCGTCTGAAAGTCTTCAGTTTAGAATAATATCGTTGTCCTTTTTTCTCATCTTCAGAGCAATCCCTTCGAAAGTGGCTCCGCGTTCTGTACATCTTCCTTTAATCTTCAAGAAGTACTTTGAACTTCCACACACTTTCGCGTATTTGAAAGAAAAGGCACATGGAATTTTGTGATGTTCATAAATTTGATCAGCCATCAAATCGGTCCATGTCCCTATTTCCAGTCTTGAAAGCTTTCCAAGTTACCTCTTTGTTGGTTTTACGGTAGACCATTTTTTCTGCTGACAGTAGTAGGTCAAATTGCTTTGTCATGTCCTTGTTGCACGAAGAACCAAAAACATTCCACGACTCGTCTTTGCTGTCGTCGTCTTTTTCTTCAACGAAACATTCCAGCCTGAAGGTGTTTCTAACAAAAGTAAGCAGATCATGACGATCATCTTTAATTGTTGTGTAAATATGCTTTGAAGACATTTTCGGACAGTTTTTGGAAGACCGGATGAGACGGAGTGAATTGAATGCCTGTATCATCGACTACTTTAAATTCCTCCATGCTGAGAAGACGTTTCAATTCTGGTATATTGTATATTTTTATGGGTATTTCGGTTCATAAGTATCACACAACAGGCAGCGACTGCACGAGAGCTCTGACTGAACGAGCATAATGATTATTCGCATGAGTGTGAGTAGTTTTGTTACGTTTAGTCATTAGGGGCAGATCAAGGAGCGAAATGCAGCAGTGGCGGGCGCCTTCACACGACGCGGCGCGCGTTACCCAGAAAGTGCAGCTGTTGCTGTCATTAGCTCTGATGCTACCTCTATTGTAACTGCTACGCTGACGTCACTTGCCGATGGTTTAAAAGACGCAGTTCACGTGTTCATTGTTTCCAGATGTAGTGCCACGACGTTTGCATGGTTGCCGTGCTTTGTTTATTGGTTTTTGGTCTTGGGAGGTCTCAGGGACGTGTCATACTTTTTATTATCCTTCCATCGAGCGCAGCTGTTCAGATTGATACATGTCGAAATTTTCTGTAAATTACTTGTCAACAATTGGCAGCACTGGCGCCTTCTCGTTATAGCTTCCTTTCTCTGTACGCCTTTCATTGTTGTGTGATTCAGTATGGACGCTAATGCTCTCCTGATGATATGAGCCGATTGCTCGTTTTTATCCACTGTGCCATTTCGTATTTCATTTCAGCAATTAATTTATCAACGTAGTAAGTAGTACAAAGCTGACCCAGAATCTAAAATGCACTTAAATTCTGTCTGAACTGTCTAATGGTCAGTGTCCGCTGTGTGAACGTCAAATATCAAATTAATACACTGCGCCTGGTTGCGTTATTTTATAGGAATTTTATTATTTTAAGTTGGATGTAGTAGATCATGTTGAAGAAATGCAAAGCATATTGTTCGAAGAGGATAATATTATTCGAAATTTTCCTGGACCAATAGGCGCAGCCAAAGCAACCTTTGTGATGCTGCAATTGCCTCATAGATGGCGATATTTGTCTATTGTTTTGTATTCCAATCAGCAATTTGAGAGCGTTAAAGCTTCATTTCAGCGTGAGAGAGGCGTAAAATCAATAGATGTTATTGAATTGGAAGCCTTCATCAGTCTCATGTTTTTATTAATTTTTGTTGACAAAAGTAGCAGGTGAATCCTGGAAGATCTCTGTGGAGGTGATTGGGATGGCATTGAAAAATTTCACCTCGCAAATGAACATAAAAAGGTTTCAAATTTATTGTGGGGTGTCTCAGATTTTACAGTCGCGCTATTCGTGATGAAAGGAGACAATTGGAGAAGCTAACAGCAATTCGGGAAATATTTACTGTTTGTAGGCAACTACCAAAAATCTTATACAGAGAAAATGTTACAGTAGACAAGAAGCTGGAAGGATTCTGTGGAAGGTGCAGTTTTCACCAATATGTACCTATCAAAACAAACAAGTATGGATTTAAAATCTATGCTTTTGTGGATTCTTAAGTATTTTACCTGTAAAATTTGGAAATATACGCTGTGTTGCAACCAAAAGGATTTACCAACTGAGCAATAAACATTTTGATGTTGTTCTGTGACTGTGTAAACCTATATATGTCAGGTCGAAATGTGAAAGCGGACAACTGGTTTACTAGTATTGGAATGATGATAGAGCTATGAAGGGAGAATTTTTCTTTTGTTGGCACGATGAAGAAAAACAAGCGTGAGATTTCTCTAGAGTTTCCTGTCAGTAAAAGGACTGTCAAGAGTTCCTGTTTTGGCTTCCACAAGACTGAACTCTGGTTTCCTCCGTCCCTAAAAAGGGGAAGCGTGTGATCCTGGAATCACGTTTGCGTGAAGATAATTCGATAGATGCTGACTCTGTAGTTGAACGGAAGCCATCCATCGTAAATTTTACAATAGCGTCAAGTATGGTTTCATTTCACAGCGCATAAGCTGAATACTTTGCGCAACGCCGCAAGAAATGTGCGTCGTGGGTCAATGGTTATATTTTTGTAATGATCAATACGGTTGGAATCTATGCACAAGTGATTTATGGTGGCAACAGTTAGAATTGTATCATAAGGAAAGGGTCCTGAATCAGCTATGTTATACGTTGTTTTCGTGGCTATATTCTGCAGAAGTATTGAAATTTTGTACAACGAACTCTGGAACTATGGCATATCTATCAAGAACTCTGAAAAAAAATGCATTTCTGAAGAAAAGGGTGCCAACTTCACAGTAAGTGAAAAGATTTTCTCCTTAAATTGCAATTATCTCGCAAACTATTACCTGGACAAAAAAGTAGTACTAGGATTTTAGATTGAACTCTTGGAGTTCTGTTCACAACTATCATAAGAACTGTCGTACGAATATATTTATATTTTCTGTAGAAAGTGTGTCCCACATTAAATAAATTTCTCATATACTATTATCACCATAGAAAAATGTTATTGGGATTTTCGATAGAGCTCTTGGGGTTCTGTTCAGAACAGTCTTCAGAACTGTTGTAAGAGTTAAATTTTTGCGAAAATTGACAACGAATGTTTTCGATACGAAAATGTTTTTCAGTATTGTTGCTTTCTTCGTTACATTCTGCAGAACTATTGAAATTTTGTGCATAGAACTCTAGAACTATGGCACATCTAACAAGAAGCGTGAAAAAGATGTACATTTCTCGAAAAGAAGAAGGTTCGCTAACTTCCCACGACTCAACGCGGTGCGCCCCGGCGGTTTGCGCGGGTCAGCCGTGGAGTGGGGTGGGGGGGGGGGGGGCAGGCGGCCAGTGTCAGCAGCTCCTCAGGGGGAGGCGGGCAGCTGGCCCCGACTGCAGTTTGCGGGAGCCGCGGCTGTTCCCTTGTTTTGGTCGCTTTTGAGTCGTCCGTCGCGTTAGCTCACGACAGAGCAACGTCAGAAAACTTCTCCTCTCTAATACATTGTCTTACGAATGAGGAATAGTGTGTTCAATTACTGAGTCGAGTGTTTCATTGCTCGTTATTTATCGCCGTTCTAGTCATTGAAGCGCTGAAAACCTGAGAGGGAATAACGTTGAACGAGCGGAAAATAACGCCACATTCAGTCGGACATTGTTTCGATGTGCGAGTCGAGATTCCTTCAGAATTCTCTCACGACACATATTTAAAATGAATACAACACGTTATTTATTATGCCACTGCATGGAAATAACCTATCTCCATAGGACACAACTTTTCGAACGCCATCAACTCCAGCACTTTGGCCTAAATGAGTGTTGGAGCGACACGGCGTCTTCAGATTCCGTCAGCCGTAGTCATCTCCATTACGAAACCTCCAGCAGAAATGTTTCGCGTAAACTGACCGAATTTAAACATCCAAAATGCTTTGGTAATGCACTCGTAAAGTAGTGTAATCCTAGGGTACGGTTTTCAAGCAGTAAGAGAAGTATGTTTGAAGCTTAGCTTGTCTCGAGGAAACGGAACTGAAGGCGTTGAAATACCCGGACATTATTCAGATGGCTCCAAGCACCATGGGACTTGACATCTGAGGTCATCAGTCCCCTAGACCTAGGAATACTTAAACCTAACCAACCTGAGGATATCATACATCCATGCCCGAGGCAGGAGTCGAAGCTGCTACCTTATCAGCAGCGCGGTTCCGGACTGAAGCGCCTAGAACCGCTCGGCCACAGCGGCCGGCGGACATTATTCACCCAGTAATTGAGAATGAGGCAGCTTAGCCATTTGCGGTACTCAACTTGCTTTCAGAGACTCAGATATTTTTCTCGCTAACGTCTTTCCCCCAATCCTAAAAACAATCCACAACGTCAACTACCACACTTTCGCGGCTCACCGTGTCAACTTCGGCATCAGACGTGGAGTTTTATTTCTTCACAGTACCGACACTATTCGCAACACAGTTTGCAGGCAGTACGCACACGCACGATTGCAAGTACCGGCCAAGTTATATCATCGTAGGGCACACGCGTCAGGCGATATGACGTCATAAACATGGAGACGCTCTAGAAACGTGGCTTTGTTGAAAACGGAGTGCAAATTAACCAGACTGTACTCCAGTGCTTCATGGAAGTTGTTGCAATCGTGCTTGCGCATCAGTCGTATTTGTTGTTGCGAAAGAACGTTACCGGTTCTATCACTTACCGACTTCTTCACTTGACGTTCAAATGACGCGATGAAAGCGAAGTGCAAATTTTTATGTGCAGCCTACGACGGTAGAATTGAAATTTGCCACTTGCAGTGCAGTAATTGTGAGAATCGAGGCAGGTTTGTCATCATCGCGGCTGTGACAAAGTACGCGGAACGTTGCCACAGCGCGGTTAAAGTGAAACGTTAAAAGCGGGCTTCTTCAAGTGTGCGCTGATATAAAGTGAACACTGTACGTAAAGTTCGAAGCTCAATTTCTGGCGCTGTTCACGTATTGCATAAAGTGTAGAGCCCTGTAATACAACACAGAAATAATACGTAACGTGGCGGATTCGTTTACTGCAGTACAAGATAGTCTTATCTGAGGGAAGTATATACGCTGATCGAGTTTTATGTGAGATCTGGAAAACTGCCAGAGTTTCGGTGGGGGAGTGACGGACCATCACGTTTCTGCAAGCCTTCAGTTAGTCGTGTATGCCGTTCGTTTGGCACGCACGATTCCAGTGGATGGTGGGTTGTGTTAACCTTGTAACAGATTTAAACTCATTTCTAATCTATTGACGTATTTCTTGTTTGGATATCCAGATTGTGCGAGACCGAATTAATAGTATTGATGTGCGGAATACGAAGTTGCGGTAAGTTCTCGATAAGTTTCCTGCCGTGAGGAACACATCTGTCGCTTCCGTGTATTGCCTTTCACTTAGATGTAATCTACAGATTCTGTCAGATTGAGGCAACAATACTGAAACTTTCCGATATACTTTATCTGCCTGCCTGCTTTGACTCTTTCTTTTCTTTACTTTTACGATTTAATATCGTAACGAGCCAACGATTTTAAATGCGTCGTGAATGAGGCAGATGGCGACTCAAAATAAGTTTCGCATGTAGCAAAACTTCAGCACGGTAGTAATTGGACATGGCAGAGATTTATCAGTGTTAGCTCACATAAACGCCTACTGAACTAACGTCAGCTCTTTGAAAACAAAACGCATCTGTTACTGGAATACGATCGTGTAGTGCGTACAAGCACGAGAAGGCCTGATGCAGGCGTATCTGTGCTTTCACTGGAAGAATACCTCTCGGCAAGTTGAGCAGCGGGCTTCGTCGCCTGCAGTCGTGACTTCGGCACAGAGTAAGAACAGATACTCTAACAAAGGATATTACTGTATCCCGCTAGTGCAGAATAATACTTCAACAATAAAACATAAACGACAGAAGAAAACAAAAATAACTTAAATTGCAAAGGAAATGTGCCATCTACAACGACGACACACAGTGCTCATGCAAGCGTCTGCCAATTGAAAATGTGTCAAAGGCTTTAGGAAGACTATGCAGTGCTTCATAACAACAAATTGCCTCCAATGAGCGTGAAGTCGCAACTGTTTACATTCGATTTGTTCTAGCAGTTACGCGCGGGCTCATGCGCATGCGCAGTTTGAGTAGTAGATTCTCCCGCTTCTGGCTACAGGAATGTGGCTGTTGGCTGTGTAGGCAGTCGCAGCAAGCAGCTAGATGCTACCGGGAAAAGGGGGCGCCAAATTCATACTCTTCACCAAGAAAAACTTTTCACAAGACGCCTATCATCCAGCTCCCGTTGGTCTCTAAGATTATTCATATGATTTTGAAACGCGTCCCTGTTGTTCTTTGAACATTTTTGAACACATTTTAAATTAATTTCTGAATGAGTCGTAAGTTGATTTTTGAATGTGTGCATAGTGTACGTGATGTGTCTGCCAGGAGAATCCTCGTCGCATCTAGAAATAAACTTTCCGCAGACAACAGGCGATGGGGCTGTACGAGCTGAACGGAGTAAAGCCGAACGGATGGATGCCAATCTCTGTCTGATTATGTGGTTGATTGGCTTTGCGAAAGATCAGCGTTGTCACAATTACTAGCGAAATCCTTAGATTCAGAGTACCAGAATGGAAATAAACGACTGACAGGAATAACAGATGAGAAATATTACGTATTATCTTCTCGGTGTATCCAAGAAAACGAAATTTTGACAGATCGCTACACTAGTAAGGACCAGTAGTACAGTCCCCGGCTAGCAGCCGCCTAAGTTCTATTCTCGAAGTAACGCGGAAAAAGTGTTGTTCGAAACGTAATAACGTCTAACCGGAAAATAATCGCTGGATAAATAAACCTGTGATTCTGGCAGGGTTGGTGAAGTTAATCGGCGAACAAATTTTGACAGTGGCAGGAATAGCTACAGAATTGGTGATGACAAGATTGTTTTTTAGAACGAGGAAGGAGAAGATACGGGGACACCACACAAATTATGGAAGTATAAGACGATTCCAAATTTATATAAAAATTTCGTAATACTACTTTTCGATCTCATGCTTGAGAAGCTGGTGCGTATGAATGAAATGTGAAACTATTTCCTAATATAAGGCTTTTTGCTTGTAGTAGGCCTAATAGGCATTTGATATTGTTACTTATTGGATTATATTCTGTCGTGTTATAAAAATGGCCATTTGTTCCAAAAGTGTCTCCTATACTTGGTGCATTGCAAAATTGCTACCATATTAGAAAGGCTTATTTTGTTTTATCCAGCAGACAGTGACAAACTAGATGTAATCAGATCGAGAAACCACACCAGCCTTGGGTATTGTTTGTATTAACAACTTTTTTAGTATTGGATAACGACATTTCGATTTTTCATGTAGCAAAACGTTTGACGAACTTTGAGGTAATAGACTATTTCGCAGAAAGGAAAGCACGCCATGTAAAGCTGTAGAAAGATTAGAGAGAAAATTCTAGGAGCTAAGGTTTGAAGAAATGTGTAATTTCTTGCTTATCTCTTGTCAGTATTGGCATTACATATCCTATATTTAATTTTGTCATACAAAACAAAATTATAAGCTATTAGGCAATAAAGAGTTCAGATTTTCTGAAGAGTCCGTGTTCTATCGATTACAAACAAGCCCATCCGCTATTAATCGTGAGATTTTTTTTTTAAGGAGGGGCAGGCTGTCAAACCGGCCGACTGGGAGCAGAAGAGGCACCAGAGGACATTTAAATTTCCACTCTTCGGGGTAGTTTGGACGCCCGGTAGAAAAAGGCTTTCTGAAGAGGCGCAGCACTGCACTTTGGCATACTTATGACCAAATAATATGTCTTACATTTCCTCGAATACATATGTTTTATGTTTCAGACTTTTCAGAAAGATGTGCGCTACAAGATGAACATATTTTGAAAATTCGATTTTTTTGAAATATTGACCCGGTTCGCAAGTATCGTAGATCCGGGGCTGATGCGCAGAGCGGTCTGAGCTACAGTGGGTAGTCTCCACGTGACCCGTGTTTACATTCAGTGGTTCTGCTGTTTCCCCTTCGTTTACTCTCACGTCAGATGAAAACAAAACGGATATCTGTGACCGGGAGCTGTCAAGTGAATTAAAACACATTCACATAATTACGGGAGGCCGAAATATGTCATTAGTTTCAGATTTTATTTTATCTCCACCTTTCTGACAGTCAAGCATTAATCGCCTTGCGGAACAATGAAGTTATTTTTGTCTGTTTGCTAAAGAAATTGGGCTTTTGTTAAGTTTTCCCGCAGAGGCAGTCAATGTATTTGAAACGAAATGTTTAATTCCACACTACTGGCTCGTTTCAACTGTTCGCTGCATTTCAAGTGCACGTTTTCATTTTCTAGCACGGATGCCATTATGCCATAATAAAGACCCAAGCATGATACAATACAGTACTGGTGCTCCAAGAAAATTTACACTCCGAAAACCACACTGAAAAGCTTAAATCAGGTCGAGGTCTATTTCATTGGGAATCTGGACACACGAATGTGCCCTTTAAGTATGCACTTTAAATGTGCACATTTTAATATGGTTCACGAAATTCCGATGCTCTTGGAGTATCCTCTGATGTCTTGTTTCTTTGATGACATAATGTATGATCCTTCAGTGTTTTACACGTACGTACATACAGGGGCTTCCTACGTCATGGTAGCTAGGCAAGCGCGGTATCGCCTGTTATCTGCGCTCTCTGTCAGCTGCTGAAACGAACCTATTTCTAACAGGTCGCGGGAAAATATTGCGAATGGTGGTTTGAAAAGCGTTACTTTCAAAGTAAATATCCTTTTACGTAATTTGAGCTTTGTGCAGGAATGTACCATGAATTTATCAAATCACGGAGCATTTGACTCTGATTTAAAAATCAACTCTTTGATGACGAGCCAGACAGAAGAATTTCGAACCTTGAGGATCGGACATTTATGTCATTATTAAAAATATTACTGGCACATTTGTGTGATACATCGTAAAGTCTAACACGCGCAAAAAAGATCAACAGTATGTGCGAAAGCTTAGCCTCTCTTGCAGCTTGAGACCAATATTATATGTGAAAGCTTTTCTTTTCTTGTAGCAACACTATGTATATTAAACTGTTAACTTTCCCTGTCTGTGTTCGTGCTACTTAACTGTGGTGTTGCTGTTGGCTGACTACATCACCCGTCCTATGGTCTGAATATCTGCTGTCATCGGCTGGCGAGATCACGTGACATGAGCTATGACTGGCTTTCAATAGCGCATCGCAATCTCGATTTCAATGATTCGGAAAGTAACATGCGGTGTTTGGTGGAATTCCAATGTGTGCTGTCGTAATACGAAAATAAGCAGCGTACATGTTGCTGCACATCAAAGATGTTTCCAAATCGTGTCGTTTTCCATGAGTTTCGATTTCTAAAGTGCCTGGAAATTGTATGCCCATGTATAAAACTATAACCATTCAAACGATTGATAAGGGAAAATATACTGTCACCTGGGAGAAAGTTTATTTTTAACCGGGAAATCCGGGAATTTTTTTCCTTGTCCATGTATACACACTGATTAAATTCGTTTTGAAGACAAATAAAGTTTAGTGCGTAGCCTCGCCTTGAAATGAAACGTACTTTCTTTAAAAGGGATAAAAAGTAGCACGATGGTCGGGTTAGGAACTACAGAGCGGTCACACACACCCACACCAGCGGGTGGGTGCAGGTTGCCTCCCTAGTCTACATGTGTGTATTGTGTGCGATGGTGGCTTGATGCGCTTAGTGTTCAATTAATGTGCTTCAAAACTTTGAACACGACGAAAAATTTGAGATGACTACATTGCAATACATTCCTGGCAAAAGACTGAAGAAAATATTCATGATGCAGGAGCAGAGAAATAAACGTCTCAATAATTTTCCCAGCTTTTTCGCTGCGATAATACAGTACTGTTTTGAGGAGAAAATCTGGAGTTAGGTCGAGTTCCCCTACCGCCTTTCAGCTTGCAAAGTGTTGGGCAGTTTCATCGATTCTCGCGTTACGCTGGCAGTGTGGAGACTCGGCCACAGCCGGGGGACTTGGCACACGCACGGTGTGACGTTTCCGTGATTGATTTCCTAGGCAAATTAGCCTCGTAGACTTGTGTGTGCTCCGATGTAAATCTCCACGAGTGTGCAATGTGTCGATGTTTACACTTACTCGCTGCTCTTTTGCTCTACGGAGAGGACGAAATCCGCCCACACAAGCTCACTGGCAGGCTTCAACTCCGAATCAGCATTACTCGAAAACAAATGGTACCTGGCGTCCATCCTGTAGCGGAAAGCAGGACAAGTAATATTCTCTGACATTCTGTGTTTTTCTTCTTCTTTCGATTTCGGCCATCTTTGGACCACGTTCAACAATTCACTTGCCCGGCTTTTTGATCTTTTTTCTCTCTTCCCAATATTTCCTCATCATTTTCGAATGGTTCCTCCTCCGCTCTTCCGACCATTTCCTGTTATTATTCTTTAGTTTCGTTTCTTCTGGAAAACACTTAATTTCGTTCACTATTTGTCTAAACTTTTTCCTGTCCCTGATTGACTCACGGGTGACATTAAAATAGGCCAAATCCTTTTTCACCATCTGTATCCATTTATTGTTGGTTTTTTCGTTCCTGTTACTATGTTCAAACACTTTTCTTGTTTGTCTGATTCCATCCATCCTCGACAGGTGACCATAAAACGTTAGTCTGCGTTTACGCATTGCATCACTCACTTTCTCAATAGTTTTGTATATTTCCTTATTACTCTTTAGCTTGTACTCTTCTCCAATCTTTCTCGGTCCTAATATTTTTCTCAAAATTTTCCTTTCTTTCCTTTCCATGTTTTCTATTTCCCCCTTTTTGTTAAGAGTTAGGCACTCCGATGCATACAGGCATTCTGGTCTAATGACAGTTTTATACTGTCTTAATTTAGCTTGAATCGAAATGTTTTTTTTGTTATATATGTCTTTGGTTTTTTGAAAAGCAAATTCCATTTTCCTTGCTCTCGCCTGGTTTGCACTCTTGTCTAAACCATTCACTTGAATTATTTCACCTAAATACTTAAATTTTTCTACTCTCTTAATATTGCCGTATTTAGTAATAAGATTTTTCTTGTTATTTCTATGATTAGACATATACACGGTTTTTTCAAATGAAATCTGCAGTCCAGCTCTGGCCAAAACTTCTTGTAGTTTCTCCAAGTAATTCTGAGCTATTTCTTCGTTTTCTGTAATTATTGCCAGATCGTCTGCAAAAGCTAAACAGTCCACTTCTATTTTTTTCTTTTTTTGTTCCAATTCTGATGTCATTCTTGGTGCCTTTGAGTTCTTCTTTCCATATTCTCAATATCTTTTCCAGTACGCAGTTGAAGAGGATTGGGGATAAACCATCACCTTGTCTAACACCTGTTTTAATTTCGAACTTCCTTGAAATTTCACCCATAAATTTAACTTTGGCCTTACTGTTTGTTAGTGTCTGTTTGATAATTTGAATTGTTTTCTTATCGACCCCAAATTCTTCCAATACTTTCAGTAATGTTTCTCTATCTACCGAGTCGTATGCTTTTTTGAAATCTACAAATACTATTGCAAATCTCTGGCCTCTTGAGATTCTGTAACGAATTAGTGTTTTCAGGTTAAATATTTGTTCAACACAGGATCTACCTTGTCTAAAACCTGCTTGATATTCACCTATTTTTTTTATCCAGAACTGGCTCCACGATTTGAAGTAATTTCCTTGACAAAATTTTGTATCCTACTGGTAGTAGCGAGATCCCTCTATAATTATTAACATTCATCTTATCCCCCTTTTTGTGTAGTGGGTGTATCAGGGCACACTGCCAGTCTTCAGGAATTCTTTCTTCGTCCCAGATCTTCTTAAACATATGTTCCAAAACTTGTGGGAGGTTGGTATCCATTATTTTTAGGATTTCTGGTACTATGGAGTCTTCACCTCGGGCTTTATTGTTTTTTAGACTGTGTATTATATGTTTTATTTCTTCAGCGTCTGGAGGTTTTGACTCGGTATTAGTATTTCGGTGGTTTTCAAAACTCATTTTATCTTTGGGGGGGTTCACAATTTAGTAGATTCTCGAAATATTTTGCTAATATTTCACAATTAGTCTTGTTTGTCAAACCTAGCTTGTTCTCTTCATCTTTAAAACATAAATTTGGGGATTGGTATTTGGTTAGCTGTTTTCTAAAAGTTTTGTAGAAATCTCTAGAATTATTTCTTTTAAAGTCTTCCTCAATCTGTTCTAGGTTATCCTGAAATTGTCTTCTTTTTTTTATTACGGAAAAGCTTAGCTGTTTCTCTTCTCTGGATTTTAAAATTGTCAAGATCTTGAGGATCTTTTGTGGAGTTCCATTTTTGCCACAATTTCTGTCTCTTCTCCAGGTTCTCATCACATTCATTGTCCCACCATGGATGTCTTCTTACTCTTTTCACGAGACAATTTTCTTTTGCTATTTCAACTATTTCGTTTTTGATCTCCTCCCATCCCGCTTCCTTATTTATTGTGGATATGCCATCGCTATCTTTGTGCAATGCTCTTTGAAACCGTTGTTTAATTTCTTCATTTTTTAAAGTTTGTGTTATATTTTGGAATTTTGTAAAAGGTTTTTTTCTCTTTTCGAAATGGGAGTGGTCTGAATTTAATCGTAGTCAAATAGTGGTCTGAATCAACATCAAGGCTTTTCAGCACTTTAGTGTTTTGAATTTCTTCTTGACAATGAAGTGAGATAGCCAAATGGTCAATTTGGAATTCTCCGAGAAGTGGATTTGGTGATCTCCATGTTTTAGTTTTTCGGCTCAGCTTTTTGAAATGTGTTGTCATTATTTTCAAGTTGAAATGCCTACATACCTCTATAAGCCTTTCTCCATTTTTTGAAGTTCTTTTGTGACCTGGGAAGAGGCCTACTGTTCCATGGTATTTTTTCTCCCTTCCTATTTGTGCGTTAAAATCGCCTACTAACATTTTGATGTTCTTCTTTGAGCACCTATCCAGTTCCATTTCAAGTATCTCCCAAAATTCGTCAACTTTCTCCGGGTTATTTTTGTTGTCCTGGTTTATGGGTGCATGGCAGTTGATTATAGAGTATCCTTTGTTTTTACATTTAATCTCAAGAATGGATAGTCTCTCAGAACTCGAGTAGAAGTTAGTAACTGAATCTAAAATTGAGTGATGTACCAGAAATGCTGTTCCCAGGTATGGCATTTGTTTCATTAAGATTTTACCTGGTTTTCCTTTAAATAAACGATAATTTTCAAAATCTAAAGCAGTTTCATCTAAAAACCTTGTTTCTTGCAATGCACATATTAAAATTTCTTTCTGGTTCAGCTTTTCAATCAATAATTTCAATTTTCCTACTTTAATTAGAGAGTTTACATTTAGGGTTGCAAACATAGTTGCTTTCTTAAATTTCAGTGTTGAGGGCTGCATACATGTTGGTTGGGGTCCTCCAAAATCATTTGACCCCTTTGCATTGTTTCTACGAACAACGGAGGATTTGCCATTCGGTCTACCTCTTGGAGTAGTGTCTATCTTTGACGACGTTCCCATCATGCTTTGCAGTAATTGTTGGATAATAAATTGGGGGATCGGGTTGCCCCGAATCCGAAATTAAAACCAAGGTAGTAAGCCCTGGAGTTAGCTCTTCCGCTCTCTCTGCCGTTGGGAAATTGTTCCTCTTCCGCCATTGAGACCGTTGGCTGGGTTTCACCTAGTAACCCTAGGCAGGGGCCCTATGACAGGGTGCTACCATCTGGAGCCGGACGGACCCTGGTTTTTTTTACGAGGTTGTTACTCCTCCCCCTCCACACTTCCCCATCCTCTTGTTTTTAGATGGGCCCGGGCTTGGGACCGGCTTGCGGCGGTGTTTTTATCTTTAACGTTTCAATAAAATGGTAACGAAATAGAAATTCGTCTCTCTACATTTCGTTCTAAAACAGCAGTTGACGTAAGGCTGTAATACTGCTAGGAAATAACAATGTTTCCTACCACCACCCCACCCCCCCCCACCCCCCTCCTCCCCACGATTTTTTTTTGTACGATAAAGTATTGCGAGATGTTGAATTTTACTGTCGCTTCTCAGTAATGTGGTAGCAGGGTGTATACGACCCGGGACAACCGGGAAATGCGGGAAAAACCCGGGAATTTTTTCATCCGGGAGAAAACCGGGAAAACCCGGGAACCTTTCGGAATTCCGGGAATTTTTCATTGTTTTAGCTTTCAGTTAAATTTTTGTAATTTTCACTGCAGAATTGATTCTCTAGCAAAGAATGTTGTTGTATCCTGCTACTGGAGAATGATACTGCAGTAAGAAAATATAAACGAGGGGAAAAAAATAAAACTTTAGTGGCAAAGGAAGTGTGCAATTTACAACAAAACAGCGTGCACGCACAAGCGTCTGCAAATAGCAGAAACATGTCGAAGGCCGCAGGGGGCAGCCTGTACTTCTTCGTAACAATAAACTGCTTGCTATGAGCATGACGTCACGACTGTTCACGTTAGGTTCGTTTGACCAGTTGCCGGCAGGCTAATGCGCATGCGCATTTGACTCTCGTATGACGCAGTACCTTCTCCCGCTACATGAAGTTTGGCTGTTAGCTGTACCGGCAGTAGCAGCAAGCAGCCAGATGCAAACGAGAAACATTTTTCTCCCGCGCCGCAGCTGCCAGATTCACGCTTGCACAGAGTTGTCTTGAGTTGTCGAGGGGAGGGGGTTAGTCTCCACGTGACGCGTGTTTACGTTAAGTGATTTCGCTGCTTCTCTTCGTGTACAGCTCCCACGTCAAATGAAAACAAAACGGATTTCTGTGGCCGGGAGCTATCAAGTGAATTAAAATACATTCACATAATTATGTGAGGGCAAAAATATATTATTAAATTCAGTTTTCTGATTTTATTTCCAAGTTTGTAGCAGTCAAGCGTTAATCGCCTTGCAGAACAGTGAAGTTAATTTCGCAAGTTTGCTAAAGAAGTTTGCCCGTATTAACCTTTCCGCTGAGGCAGCCATTTTATTTGAAACGAAGTGTTTCATTCTACAGTATTGCCTAGTTCCAACTGTTCGCTGAATTTCAAGTGCACGTTATCTTCTTCTGCCATATATGGCATTATGCCGTAATAAAGAACCAAAAATGAGATGGCAGAGTACTGGTACTCCAAGAAAATTTACATCCTAAAAACCACACTGAAAAGCTTAATATCAGATGGGACCTACTTCTTTGTGAATCTGGAAAAAACCAGTTTGCACTCTAGCCGAATTATGCATTTTAGTATGGTTTACGAAATTCCGATGCTCTTTGGAGTACCCCCTGATGCCCTGTTTCTTTTATGGTGTAATGTAAGCTCTTTTAGTGCTTTATACACACGAACATGCGGGCTTCCTACACCATTGCAGTTGCACACGCACAATAATGCCTGTTTTCCTGGCGCTCTCTGGCAACTGGTAAATCGAACCTGTTTCTAACAGTCTCCGGATAGTATTGCGAACGGTGGTTAGAAAACTGTTACTCTCAAAGTAAATTTCTTTTTACGCAAGATGAATTATGTTACGTGTGAGAAAGTGGGATGGATATCTAAATCACAGAGCGTTCGAAACTGAACAGTTTGAGGACCAGGCACTTACAGGAATTTCGAGCCGAGACATTTATGTCAGAATTTTAAATTTACTGGCACATTTGTGTGATGTATCTTAAAGTATAACACACTAAAAAAAATCAATATTACATGTGAAAGCCTAGCTTCTGTTGTAGCGTGTTAATCTTAGAGACTAACATTATATGTGAAAACTTAGTTTTTCTTGTAGATATACGGAACTGTGTACATTAATGTAAACCGTTAGCTTTTCCTCTTGCGTGTTCGCGCTATCTAACCAGTGACCTTGCTATTGGCTGACTATAACACGTGTCCTATGCTCTGAATAGCGGCTGCCATCGGCTGGCGAGATCTCGTGGCTTGAGACATGACTCGCTTACAAAAGGACATCGCAACCTCGGTTTCAACGCTCCGGAAACTAACGCGCTGTTTGGCGCAATTCGAATTTATACTTTCGTAATACGAAAATATGCAGCGTATATGTTGCTCCAAATCAAAGGTCTCTCCAAAACTTCTCTCCTTTTTTTTATTAAAAGCCTCCAAAAATTCTCTGCCCCGTCTTTTCTTTTTTTTTCCGGGAAGTTCTGCGCGATTGTATAAAACGTTAACCATTCAAAGGATTGATAAGTTTTGCAGTTCCGAGGGAAAATCTACGGAAAACCTATTGTCACTTAGCACAGAAAAAGTGTATTTCCGCCCGGGAAAAAGCATTTTTTAAACGGGATATCCGGGAGAAACCCGGGAATTTTTTTTCCTTGTCCCCGTATACACGCTGGGTAGTCTTGAAAAATAAATTCGCCGCGAAACGCGCCGTGCTGCTGGACTGCAGTGTTACGGTGTTGTTGCACATTAAAGCACTTTTCTGCACTAACTTTAACCTCACGCAGTTTACAAAATAATATTTTCCCATCAGTACTAAATAACTTCTCTCCAAATTCTCGAACACATCCTCACAACTTCACTGTCGGAGCACTTTGCTTTAGGCATGTTGAACAAGGCGAAGGCCGCAATGCAAACTGGTTACTGGGAACACCTGTGCGACTGCGATGATAATTACGGCAGAGGCCGCCTTTGTTGGCTCTGAGAGCGTGTTGTCGACTCTGCGCAACAATGTTTTATGTTCGGGAAACGACTGTTGTGGTAGACAGATTTTCTGCTACAGTCCTGAGAAATAAAGCTGTGTACTGATTTGTCTGTTTAGCTTTCATAATAGCACGTTAAATATAGTCTCGGGAGCAAGATACGAGAAAAACGGTATAGGCATTTTTGGCCAAAGGTGACGTAAATATGACCTAGTATATTAAAAGTTAGCCGCAAATTTGTTGAAATATGACTTTATGTGCACCATCAAAATAAATTTTTCGACACTAAAATGCCTAGATTTGTGTATAAATTGTTCTAAAATTCACCCTATAGTTCAGAAAAAATAGGACTTGCCATTAAAATCCGGGCCCTACTTATGAATATGCACTGCAATGCTGTGAAAGCAGACAGCATGTAAATACAGGTGTGTGTTTTGATTGTCAAGCCACCATACAAACAAAGAAACTTTGCACTCGATGGGTTGTGCTTGTGGTATATTCCGTTGTGCAGGGGCTGGTGTCCTTGAAGGAACAAGCTCCGCTAATCGACCACAACGTGGCCAACCGACATACGACTGATATTTGTGCTTCTGCAGAGGCAGAAGTGACGCAGGGCATTAGCACTGCGTCAGTGCTTTGTGTTTTCGAATCAGTTCACTCATTAACATGTACAACTGAAAACACTTGTCGCCGGCACGGTAGCTCAGCGTTTTCGGTCAGAAAGGCGGTGGCTCTCTGTAATAACGTAAAATAAAACACCGCCGAACAAAAATAAAGAAACGAAAAAAAGTGGTGAGCGTGACGGATTACCGCCCTACAGGCCCGGATTCGATTCCCTGCCCTGCCCTGCCTCATGACTCGTGTTTTTAGTTGCGTCCAGCAGAGACAGGTCTGTCTCTCTCTCTCTATCTCTCTATCTCTCTCTGTCTCTCTCTGTCTCTCTCTATCTCTGTCTCTCTCTATCTCTGTGTGTCTCTGTCTCTCTCTCTCTCTCTCTCTCTCTCTCTCTCTCTCTCTCTCTCTCTCTGTGTGTGTGTAACGCTAAACACTTCCAGCCCAAAGTTACACAGCCACATGATACCACAACTTCATTAATAGAAACAAAGATCTTAAAGCTTAGTAAAACTGAGCTTGCCACATAAAGGTCCACAGTGAACATGCTTTTAGTAAAAATGCAAAGTGGGCCAACCAAGGTTGCAAACTGGCACACAGGAACAATGAGTTGCACATACGCAAATGATTAACACAAGTGTTGAATGAGAATGGCTAGTAATAACTTGTAAGATGACTTACAGAAACGCTAATATTGACAAAGTGGCCTCACTCAACTTTAGAGAACTGCGTTAAGGCCCACAGCAGTATTTGGAAGCAATAGCGCTGCGGCAGGCAGGCAGTCCGAGCCTTCACTCCCCACGGCTTCTGCAAGGGCCCACTAGCAGGCGATATATATATATATATATATATATAACCCCACCGACGCCACGAAGCGAGCAGACTTAACAAATGGCCTGCAGCACAAATAGACTGCAACGAAAACAAGGTCAAATCACAGCCACACTCGAATATGTAGTAAGCGTGCCCCCAAGTTCTTGTGGAGCAATACTCTAAAGGACCCGTCTCCCACTAAATTAGCTGGAAACCTTGCCTTGTGGCACTTTCAACATCAAGTAAACATAGCAAATCCTGCTGTGACTAATGATTAAACTATTAAATGTACGGCTGCCGGGCGCCTACACAACGGCATCCAGTCCCCAAGTGGCCAGTATGTCCCTAAACAGCCGGCCAGGGTGGCCGAGCGGTTCTAGGCGCTTCAGTGTGGAACCGCTACGGTCGCAGGTTCGAATCCTGCCTCGGGCATGGATGTGTGTGATGTCCTTATGTTAGTTAGGTTAAAGTAGTTCTGTTCTAGGGGACTGATGAACTCAGATGTTAAGTCCCATAGTGCTCAGAGCCATTTGAACCATTTGTCCTAAAACAGATTAAAACTTGCATGACAACCACTGAAGACACACTCCACAGACGATGAGAAGCGAAATGAGGAACATCAGCCTCCTTAAAACAGCCACTGTGGAACCAAGTTGAGAACCATCTCCGGCAGCTACCCATGCCACAGTAAGTTTCAACAACCGTCCCAGTTAAAGACAGAATAACTTGGAGCTTGCAGGTTACGAGCTGGGAAGCTGTTCGGCGTGAGACGACGAATCCACAAAAAATCCGCACGCCGAGGCGCCCACTGGTCGCCACCGTACATCCGGCGCGACAAAAGACGAGCGCGGCGAGGTCCGTGCACCACGGTTAATCCGTCCGCACACGGAGCGTGCTGTCGAACGTGAACGTTGAGCGTGCCGAGTTCAACGCGCTGCTGAACGCTCAGGAACGATGCGACTTGTGCACACGGTACGTGGGCCCCAACGTGGTGTACGCGAACGCAACGCACTCCAGCGGAAGTCGAGGGATGTTTCTAGTTCGTAAATCACACTGTTTACTCAGTGGGCGCGCGTAAAATTCCCACGTTAGCTCTATTAAAACGCACGTTTCCTCCATGGTCCACGAAAAGGGAAGTACCGTGTCCAATCAATAAGGACACAGGCTTACGAAAGTTGCATTACAAACAGTGCGGTACAAATTTGGGATCCTTCTCCGCATAAGATAAACATTCCCACATTTTAGTACAACCGCAAGGTCGGTCTTACTTAATCACCGTTCCTACCCGGTAGCAGAATCTTTCCAACATGTGAATGACGAAGCGTAAAAGAAAAAGGAGCAAAATAGCTTTACACAAGTAGCGCAAGCTGTCTTGTAGATTAAGCCAATTGAACAGTCACCCCTCAGAAAAAGGTGAACTTATATTTACATAACATCACATATTATAGTATATACTTACATGAAACTAATAATAAAATATCAGAAGCTAATAAAAACGCGAATGTTAGGAAATAAAATTTAGAAATGTCAAGACGCGGCCCAACCAACAAACAATACTAGACAATGACGCTGCTCGTTGCGCTAGACCAACAACAGATCCATAGTAGGCAATGATAGTATGTTACCCCTTGCAGAAAACCTTATCGTAGATATGTTACTAATTAAAATTTAATTATAACAAATTTAACCAAGAATAATGCGTTCTGGGTGGATCTTGAGTGTGTCGCTGCCTTCAAATAGTCTACTCTCATAAGACGCAAGTTACAACAGTTCTTTTGCCACGAATATGTTTCTCATTATTTTATTGCAACGAACCACACAGTCAACAACGGGTTTTCCAGTGATTCTCAATTTGCTGGTGCTCAGAAACGGCATATATACATATAAGCTTGAAATGAATGCCAATATGGCGCCTCACAACTCTCTAATGAATGGACACGGCGTGCGTGAGACGTAGGTGGCGTTGTGACATCTCATTGGTCAACGCTCAGAATATCTGACATGCCAGATACTGCTCTGCACGTTCGGAAAGACTCCAGAACGTGCTATTCCACGCTATGACGTCAGAAACTCGGCACGCCCAACGTTGGGATGCACGGTCCGTGTGCCGACGGCTTTAGGGACGCCGGCTGGCTTTCAACGCGAGCTGGCTCGACCAGCGCCGACCGGAGACTCTTCCGTCACACGGGATATCGATATCGGCGATGCAAGACCACCACGGCTCACAAACAGTAGATGGGTAGGATTGACAGCAGCGACATGAGGCGTGAAGTGCAGCAGTCTCTGGGAAACGTTCTGCAGATGGCCTCAGACTCCAACGGACTCACCGTGTGTCGTCGTCGTTTCTGTTCCCCTAGCGCTGTGATTTGATCGGGATCGCCACAAAATTGTCGTTTGTCGCCCTGTTGATTTTTCTTGTCGATTGTGATTACGTGAATTGAATCGTTGTGATTACGATGTTGCTTCACAACGAATTGAAAAATCTTGTACAGAAAACTAGTGCAATATTTTTTAATGAAATATACCAAACATTTGCAATTAATGAAAAATGATTTCGTCTTTCGAAAGGAAATGAAAGAACCAGCCCACTCCCTGCGTGAATACTACCTGTCCCATAATACGAAAACATAAGGCTAATAAAAGTTGAATTTATTTTTTTATTAAAAATTACGTAATTTCTTGTTTAAAATAAATTCTGGATTGATTGTTTTATCACAAATACTCTGTGTTAACGATGAATAAAAACAAAATCTGCAAACTCTTTTCAGGGAACCGTTGGATAACTCAGTGAACAAAATCGTGTGAGAAACTCGGATAAATTCGAATGAATACCTACTTACTTACCAACTGAAGATGAAGTGGCACCTCGGTAAAGCTAACAAAATTCACTTCTGAGTCTCGCGTGCAGTAAGTTACGCGAAGCATGTTCTGCTGTAGGAATACACCTATAAATAGTATAATTCGCTTCATTCCGTAAAAAATACTAAAACAATTTATTAAATAGTAATGTAAAGTATAGCAGCGTACATCATTTTTCACAAGAAAGGTGTTTGTCCTTCCCTACTTTCAAACATGAGGTCTGAACACTGAAGACGGCTTGTTGACTGGAACTGCTATCTGAAGATTCGTCGAATTCGTGTCAGTTAATGACGACGAATCTAAAATGAAATTCATAAATTGCGACGTAAAGGCTTGAGTGTGCGACGTGAGGAGAGTCGGCGAGGCCCTGGAGTCCAGCAGGAGGAGGGAGGGAGGGACTCGTCCTGCGGGCCACCCTCTGTGTACGGGGGGCGTCTCACGAGTCTGCTAAACTCCGACGAGAGAGCGCAACACTTTTTGTGGCGCTTTCGGAAGTGTGATTATTCCAAAGGTGGCGTGAAGAATTTCAACGGTGCACATCGTACAGTTGACAGAATTGGTCAGTGTACCGAATGCGACTGAAAATGGAGAGAAAGTTTCGTGCTGTTGTTAAACTTTTTCTTTCATTAGGAGGGTTGGGCTGCCGCAAAAATCAAAACAGAATTGGATCGAGTTCCCGCGGAGTGTGCAGCATCACTGAACACACGGTAATGCAGGGGCGCCGAATAAAAGTTGGACTGCCGAGACGGTATGCATTTCAAGTGTGCGTGTGCGTGCTCGCGCGCATAATGTCCTACACGGGTAATGGGGTATTTTAACGTTTTCGGGAATTTGTATTGAATGATGGTCATTTTACGCGCTTAACATGCTTCTTTTCCTCTTTAGTATCAGCATTGTTCTATAGAAATGGAAATAAAATTTGAACAATCTGAAAGTCCTACTGTCGTAATGCTAATTGACCTCTTGTTTTGGAGTTTCCGGTTTGGAAAATGGGTTACAAATGATGTAGTACCATACTGTACAAATACATCTATAAAAACTCCTGAAAAGTTGTTTACGAGTGTTCCAGAGAATGAGAAGATGAGTAAAATGGACTTTTCACTGTACCGGCAAATTGCCACCACATTGACGCACGAGTTCCCTAATTTAATGAAAAACGTTTTGCACTGTAAAGTTAACATCGATATACCGCAGAGATAAACTTTACCACTTTTGCGAGCAAGAACAGCGTCATTCCACGAAATTAAACTCCTAGAGAAAATTGTCGTTTTTCCGACTACACCTCAGTTAGTTGGTAGCTCAGATCTTAGACCGGTAGACCATCAAATTTTACGAGTTGTATACCATAGGTCGCCGGTTCGAATTTAACCCGAAAGAATATTTTAACTTAGGTGTGAAACGATTCGACAGGCCTCTCGCATGGCGGCCAAATCACGATTAGGAAACTTCACCACACCGATCAGACACAGAATGTGGTTGCTTTCTCCTTGCTGTTTACATGTGCCTTCAGTTGCAATCTCTCTTCACACACATACGTCACGTACAAAAAGATACTTTGCAGATTGTGGCCACACGCTTTTCACTTCATTAGAAAGAATGCTTTTATCTTGGTACTGTCTAGCTATGATCCTTACTGTTTAAGCGTTTGAGGTTTCATCATCTTATATGAAAGATGAAGTAAGTTTGCTTCAGACACTGACGTTACCTTACACTCACAAACATCACACCCCAAACGTTTGTGTTACCTGCATCTTGTACACGCTTCATATCTCTCCGTATGACCTCATCGCCGTACGCCTCTTTGTACTGTGGGCGTATGGTGATTTCTTAACTACTAGCAGTTAATTCCAAAAACCTGAGTTCTGGGTTCGCGAAGTAAATGCATTTAGCCTTTGTTGTCCGTTTCTCAAACTAAGCTGTAAATAATACATCTCACCACCCAAGCAACTACTGCAATCAGTTCGTGCTAGCGGTATTTTCGTGTTTGGTGTAAAACTTTCAGGAGTACGTGACCGTTACAGGGTTCGAAGCTGCGACCTCTTTGCCGTCTGTCCGTTGCCCACCGAGCGCGTGCTGGCTGCGGTCTCTGGCGAGTGCCTTCAGTGAAGGAAATCAGCTCAGGGGTTTGCCGAGAACAGTTCTATTGTGCTTCGGGGGTCGTGGCTCGTGACTTGTAGTCGACAACCTGGTTGCTACATACCGACCCGTTTGGCAAACTCACACATTTTCTTAGTTTCGAGCGATATTAATGAAGCTACAAACTGGAGAGAGAAGAATATCGGTCGTTGCACATACCGCCGCTCTAAATGGGTGGAACATAAACGCATCAACTTGGGCAAGGTTTCCACTTAAGTGTCCACACAACTCCTTTCTATTGTTACTTAGAAGTTGTAATAGCGGTTCGCATCACTACGTAGCGGAAGTAGTCCGTAAAAACGTCTTAACTTGGGCCAACACACACCCTGTAACACACTGGAACCTTCGTGTTCGTCCTAGTCTGTGATGTCAGGAGAGCTTTAGACTTTCAGCCAATAACGGAGTGTTTTCGGTCATAATCTTGACATTTAATGATCTTTAAGCTTTAATTACGTAAAAGTAACTTTCTGCTAGGGTATTGAACGTGAATGCCATTTGAATGTTACAAGAAATGGGAATAGCAATAACCCAAACGATACTTTCAGCATGGATCCGGCCTACGTGTTGGCCATGAATCTTTGCCGACAGTTCGGTCCTCAGTGAAGACATCATGGACTCGTTCCAGCGATACCTTAGACGTGTGCCATGTTGCCCCATCGTGCTATAAGCAGCAGTATTGTCTTCCATGTTCGGTGAGCTGAGCACAGAATGTATCAAAAGTTTGTTGAGGGTCGTGTCAAACAGTCCAGTAATGCGCGTTCCTGTTACACAGCGCCAAGTGCAGACGTTTCCGTCGTGGAGTGGTTGCTGACAAACTGTATTGGGGTTCTCTGTTGCCCAGTACCTCGTGTTCTGTGAATTCACTTGGCCAGAAAGATGAAACCATGCTTACAGTCACTCGCGATATAATGGAAAGGGTCTAACAAACCCTCGTCGATGTTACTGAAAAGCCGCCTTCAGTAACGTAAACGTTTGACTAACATTCTCCACTAATTGTTGCACAACCCACACATGACACGGCTTCAGATTAAAGCTCTTCAATATCTGGCAGGAACTCCTACTCAAGTGCACCTTTTGGAACAGTTTACGTGTAGACCTCTTTGGGCTCTGAACAATTATTCACCAAGTGTCTGCGGTAACTTCTGGGTGTGCCAACTGAAGGAATTCTCCGTCGTTTCACGTTTTGCACAGAGCCGTAGGTGCGCCTGTTTTTATACAGGCTCTCTGTCTGCTGGTAGTCGTCTGTCCAGGTACTTGACTCGAAAATTTCGCCAATTGCTTAACCGAACCTGTCTTCACATATGATTCCACAATGTATTTCTTCTATAGAGTGTCATTTTGCAGACCAAAATGCTCGTCCAACTTCACTGATGAAATAAACTGAAATGCTGACAGAAGAATTCTAGCAATTGATGATTTGATTATAACAGATGTAAACATTACACTAGTTATTCTTCCACCTTTTCCGTTACATCATTTCTTTCCCGCGTACTGTAAGCCGTACCACCAAGAGCAGTCAGTAACAATAGTGGTACATTCTGTGAATGTATGCTAATGAACTGTTTTTGCAAATTAACAGTGTAACAGCAATCTGATGAATAATGTCTGTCTTTCCTTTATATTATTTAAAATCATCCTTGACGCTTACCACAATTTCACTGTTATTAACAGCTTTTAGTCATAGGTTGATATTGGCGACACCTGTTACTGGTGTGGCTTTGCCAGGTAAATGTAAGCAAGGGTTATAGGTGCTAAACTGCGAAAAAAATATAATTATTTTCATGAGAAGGCTGTACCTGTTTATTTATAAATAATTTGTCAAATTGTGGTTTTGTTTTTGAGATAAAGTAACCAACTCGTTTCCTAGTGGAAGCCTATTTCTGGTCTTAGTTTATGTTCACCATTGAAGAGTGCCAATTTGTGTAACTAGGAAATAGTAAATGGCACTAAGAATTCTAAAGCTTCGCTCTCCAGCTGTGGATATTCGTCTTTGCTCTTCATGCAGAACACGTGAATCTTCTACGAATTAAATTTTGTTGTAAGCATGATGTCCAAAGCAAAGACTGTTTGTCATCTTCGTGTTCAGATCGCTCAGTTGTACTGACATAGCTGCGAAAGGATTTCGCATCCATCTATGCCCACTGTTAGCTTGAGAGCTCAGTACTGGAAAGTAAATTAATAGTTTTTCTCCAAAGTTAGTCAAGCTGTGCTTCGTGCAAGGAATGTGAGAACTCACACCACCAACTGGCCCACTTCTGACAGCCTTCTGAAAGTCAGGGACAGACTGAAACACTGCCTTCTGTAAAGACGTTGACCACAAACGAATTTTTGCCAGGACTGCTTAGATTTTATCCTTCTTCTCTCCCTTGGAGGCTTGATTCTGTAATATGTAGGTGATTAAAATGATCTGCGAGAAATACTAACTTCACTAGTGAAACAGGATCACAGAAATAATTCAAATAAAAAGATTTGGAATCTTGTTTTAATGGTCTTAAAATTCAGCTTCTAGTTCCAGAATTCGTCAATACTTCTCCTTTGGGAAGCTACCAAATCTGAGGAGATTCTGATGGTTCTAAACAGTCGTTTGCAACACTTTAATTGACTTCAGAGCTTTGATCACTTTCTTTAAGCACGTCTTTCAGATCAGGAGGTAAAACTGTGGCTGCCAGATCCTGTTGGTGGAGAAAGCACTGTGTCCACGATACATTTGGCCTTACTGATTTAACTTCACAACGAACCCGCTTCTCCTGTCAGTGACGGCTTTACCACTTTCAGTACAAATGGCGATACATTTTGTCCAATCTCACAGTTGCATGTCATACAAACACCAGCCAGTAGTGCTGGCAGGAAGTGTGTTACAAAATATTATCTCCTGTGATTCTTTAATCTGCTTCAAACGGCACAAATTGCACAAACTGTGCACGATCTGAAACATCAGTAGATTCATCAAACTGCAAAACAATGTGTGGGCTACTCGTTAAGTTTTCGACTAATTGTTCTCGAATGTCAGCGGTCACAGTATACGTTTTAGCACATTTGCCTCTTGCTTGCCTAACACAGTTTCAAACCTATCCGGGGCTGCTAGCAAAATATGATTCTCAGAATCTGTGTAAATCTTTCTGTCAGAATGCAGGTCGGTAAGAAATACATCAGTGAGAAAGTGTGAAATACTGAGATATCATGCCTGAAGTTAATAAGTGAGTAGTGAGACACCTTTTGCATAGTTTAATGTATTAGCATATACAGTGATATAGTGACTCAATTCAATGTGAGTGGGAGAAAAGTAAGAATTTGTGGTGTTAAAGTAATTGGAATAAATAATGCCCAATTATTTGCCCCCTAGTTTAAACGACTACCGTTAACACCCAAAGTAGAAATTACAAACATGAAATGTGGACTATAAGTGACAGTTTGATCTGTGGAATCAGAACTTGTAATTGAGAAATAATAGAAATGAAAACCTGTTGGTGTTAAGAGAACAGTTTCCTGTATTGTGGCTGTCTGACATAAGTGACAAAATGATAGCACGTCTCAGCTAACTGGAAGAGACAATTCTCTACGAATTGCTAAGAGTTCACCAGTTCACGGTTCGGTGTTGTCTTGTTGGAATCTGTCCGACATGTGGGAGGATTCAGTCTGGGTGCCACAACTACCCCGTAGCAGTGTTTGCCATTAAGTCACCCCCAACTCTTGTAGCAGATTGTCTGTCCACTGTGTGAGGCAGCTTCTACAAGACTTGCAGAAATAGCTGTAAAAAGCAGAACAATACACATATGAAGTGTAAAGTCATTCTTTCTGTAAATAACTAGAGAGATTGGGACAATTACTATTTCCATTTCAAAAGACATCGTGATTGAGCAACCCTACTTCGTAGAAAGAAGTTGGGGAATGAGGTCTGCACCCCTTCTGAAGACATGTTGTCCAAAATCAGGGTGCTGCAACAATATGGGAAATCTCGAAAGCTGTGCTGTTGGAAGAGTTTTACGCAGACAGGATATTGTGACATTGGTAATGGATGACTGGTGGACAACATTTACCAACTGTTGTACAGGTCTGCACGTGCGTCGTACGATTGTCGAGGGTGCCGTGTAAGTTGGGCTCGGTGGCGCCGTGTTTCAGGACCTTCCGCCATGTCGGCAGCTGCTGAGGTTCAGAGGACGGCGGCCGTGGACCTGGGCGCCCTGCTAGACGCGGGCGACGGCGCGGTCGTGACGCTGGTGGCGGGAGAGACGCGGCTGGCGGCGCACCGCGCGGTCCTGGCCGCCAGGAGCCCCGTGTTCCGGGCCATGTTCCAGCACGACACGCTGGAGGCCAGCTGCGGCGAGGTCAGAATGGCGGACGTGGGGGGCCCCGTCCTCAGGCAGCTGCTGTCTTACATGTACACCCTGCAGGCACCCCAGCTGACAGACACGGCCCCGGAGCTGCTGGCTGCAGCAGACAGATACGGCCTGTCAGCCCTGAAGGCTGCCTGCGAACAGCGGGTGGCGGCGCAGCTGGAGGTGGAGACGGCGGCGGCTGCAGCTGTGCTGGCGGTGAGGCACTCGTGCCCCAGCCTAACTGCGGCCGCCGTCCACTTCATAAGGGCCAGCGACTATAAAGTAATGGCTACGCAGGGCTGGGCAGATGCTATGCGTAGCTGCCCTGAGCATCTGACTGAAGTCAGTCGGCTGCTCAGTGAACCACCAGCAGAAGCCAGGTGAGCCCAGGGCAAGACGTTGTTCTGTGTTTACCAATAATGTGTGTGTGTGTGTGTGTGTGTGTGTGTGTGTGTGTGTGTGTGTGTGTGTGTGTGTTTCTAACAGTACAATATTTGTGACTGTCTCTCCTTATAGCTCACAATGCTGTCATTGTCCTGTCATGACTGGTTTATCAAAGCTCCATATTCAGCCCTTTTTGTTAGCAGTATGTTAAGTAAACAAATCATAGAGGGGATAATTTCAGTGTTGAATAAATCCGTCCTCATTTGATTAGTTCTCTTATAAAGCATGCGTAGAGCCCATTCATCTAAATTTTGGCTTCAAGCCTTTGAACAAGAGATCCTTTCATAGTGTACCTAGCAAGTGAGAGTACTGCTGTGGGCACAAAACGGACACAGTGACGGGTGCAGTTTGTAGCCGACCAGATGAATGCTCGTGCTGTGATGTGGGGCAGCTTCACTAAAAGTAGCCATCAGTTGTTCGGTAACACTGCTGCAGTTGACAGTATGATAGCTCCAACTGGCATCATGCTGCATAATGAGAAGTTGAAGACTATTTATTATGTATGTTGCTGAGCACCAGCACCAGAATCATTTTAGTATGCTGCGACACGTCGAGGAGGACAGCAACGTATTACAGCAACGTATTCAGTTTCGCATTTATCTTGTACCCGTGTGGCAGATACTGACCTGCCCTACCTTCTAGGCTTAGTAAACATACTACTGTCGCAACACTAGTGCCACACTGACGCCTCACAGTGTGCATTCAGTGGCCGAGGCGGCTCTGACAGCCAGACCTGGGCACAGGTTGATTGTGAAAGCTGCGACTGCCAGCTGCTGCACGAACATCCCGTGAGGTGCTGACTTAGGTGACCGCCTTGGAGCAGTACTGGTGATCGCGTTAAAGGTCTGTCCCACAAGCACAGAATGGCTACTCAGAAGTGCGATGTGTCAGTCGGGGTAATCGAGATCTGGTGTCACCGTCACAGTGCCACAGCGTGCGTCAGACACGGTATAGGACAGTACGGCAGTAATTGGCTTCCATTTCCTCAGTATATGTCTGCAATAGGCCAGCAACTTCAGTACAAAACTTATTTTGCTACCCCCAAACAGTACAGTGGTGGTATAACTTAAAAGGCACACCACATGAAATATGCCAGGCTCCAGAGAGTAGCATATGGTTGTGTGTGCAGTAAACAACATGGTCTAAGCACAGGGGCTCCCCAGACACACCGTGACCAAACAACAGGCCTGCCACTGTGGCAGAGATATTCCAGGCACTTCAGTCCAGAACTGCGCTGCTGCTGCGGTCACAGGTTGGAATCTTGCCTCGGGCGTGGATGTGTGTGATGTCCTTCGGTTAGTTAGGTTCAAGTAGTTCTAAGTCTAGGGGACTGATGACCTCAGATGTTCAGTCCCACAGTGCTGAGAGCCACTTGAGCCAAAGAACAAAATAATGCAGTCAACAAGACATGGTCGCAGACAGCCACATTTCCTTCTCCCCTCCAGCCAACCCCTGGAATATGTGCTGCACGTTCCCCCTTACAAACATGCAGGAATGGTGTGTACTTTTAACTCTTTGCAGTGCATGCTGCAGGAGTGAGTGCCAAATGTATGTCCTTCTGTCTTGCTTGAAATCGTCTATGGCATTACCAGAGGCCACTCACTGAATCCCACCACTTTTTCCTCTACTAGGGTACAGCAGATTTCATTTCATATCCCATCTGTTGGAGTCTGGTATATCTCCCACAACGTCAATATTGATACGATATTTTTGCTACTGATCCGCATTAACTTACATTTCTCTACATTCGTAGCAAGCTGCTGTTCATCTCTCTTTTTTTTTTCATGAGTCTTCTGACCGTAGCACCCGCAGCCTACGTGCTCAGTTATTTTCTGGCTGTTTTTCAATCTGTGTCTTCCTCTACAGTGTTTGCTCTGTTTAGCTCTCTAGCACAACAGAAGTTCTAATAGATGTCCGATCATCCTATCCCTTGCTCTTATCAATGTTTTCCATATATTCCTTTCCTTGCTAATTCTGTGGAGGGATCATCTCATTTATTACCTTACCAGTCCACCTAATTTTCAACGTTATTTGTAGCACTACAACTCAAATGCTTCCATTGTTCTCTTTCCAAGTTTTCCCACAGTTCATGTCTCACTACTTTAAAATGTTGTCTCACTACTTTAAAATGTTGTGCTCCAAACGTACAATCCCACAAATTTCTTCTTCACATTGGTTCAATGGCTCTGAGCACTATGCGACTTAACTTCTGAGGTCATCAGTCGCCTAGAACTTAGAACTAATTAAACCTAACTAACCTAAGGACATCACACACATCCATGCCCGAGGCAGGATTCGAACCTGCGACCGTAGCAGTCGCGCGGTTCCGGACTGCGCGCCTAGAACCGCTAGACTACCGCGGCCGGCCTTCTTCACATTAACGCCCGTGTTTGATACTAGTAGACTTCTCTCGGCCAGAAATGCCATTTTACCTGTGGTACTGTTCCTTGATGCACTCCTTACTCCCTCTGTAAGCGGTTATTTTGCTGCGTAGGTAGCAGGACTTCTTAACTACATTTACTCTGTGCTCATCAATCCTGATAAGTTCATCGCTGTTCTCATTTTTGCTACTTCTCATTAAGTTTTCCTCCTTTCATTTAATCTCAATTCATATTCCGTATTCATTAGCCTGTTCATTCCATTCAGCGTGCCCTGTAATTCTTCCTAACTTTAACTAAGGATGGCTATGTCATCAGTGGATCTTATCATTGATATCGTTTCATCTTGAATTTTAATTCCACTCTTGAACCTTCCCTTTATTTCTGTCATTGCTTCTTTGGTGTAGAGATTGAACAGTAGGGGAAAATGACTACGTCCCTGTCTTCCACACTTTTTAATCCGAGCACTCTGTTCTTGGTCTTCCAGTCTCATTGTTCCCTCTTGTACATTTTGAATGTTGTGTGTTCTTACAGCTTACCCTTAATTTTCTGACAGTTTCGTACATCTTCACAAGTTAACATTGTCGAACACATTTTCCAGATTGACAGATGCTATGAACGTGCTTTGATTTTTCTTCAGTTGTGCTTCCATTATCAACAGCGACATCAGAACTGCCTCTAGTGCTTTTACCTTTCCTAAAGTCAAATCAATTGACACTTAACACGACTTCAATTTTCTTTTCCATTCTTTTGTATATTATTCTTGTCAGCAACTTGGATGCATAAGCTGTTAAGCCGATGATGTGATAATTATCGCACTTGTCAACTGTTGCAATCTTTAGAATTGTGTGGATAATCTTTTTCTGAAAGTCAGTTGGTATATTGGCAGACTCATATTCTACACACTAATGTGAATAGTTACTTTGTTACCACTTCTCCCAATGATTTTAGAAAATCTTATCGAATGTTGTATCTCCCTTTTGCCTTATTTGATATTAAATTTTCTGAAGCTCTGATTCTGATTCTAATACTAGACCACATATCTTCTCCTGTTTCTCCTTCTATTACGACATTAGCCAAGTCTTCCCCATCATACAGGCATTTCCTACTAACTGCTCTCTCCTGTGCATTTATCAGTAGAATTACAGCCGCAGTCTTAATGTTACCATCTGTGCTTTTAATTTCACCAAAGTTTGTTTGGCTTTTCTATATGTTGAGTGCTCCCAACAACTGTTATTTCCACATTTCTTCTCCTTTTTGTGGCCGTGTTGCCTTAGCTTCTCTGCACTTCCTATTCATCTCATTTTTAAGTGACTTGTACGTCTGTATTTCTTAATTTCCGTGAGCATTTGTGTACTTTCTTCATTCATCAACTGAAGTATTTCTTCTGTTGCCCACAGTTTCTTTGCAATTAGCTTCTTCGTATCTCTCCAGCCTCTGTGATTATTTTAAGAGATATCCATTCCTCTTCAACTATGCTACCTCCTGAGCTGTTCATTATGGTAGTATCTATAGCCACACAGACTCTTCATCCCTTAGTACTACTATATCCCACTTCTTTGCACACCGATTCTTCCTGATTAAGTCTCTTAAGCTTCAGCCTACTCATCACTACTAAATTGTGATCAGCATCCGTATCTGCTTCTGCGTACACCTAACAGTCAATTATCTGAAGATGCTATGTAACTGAAATCTTCGCATATCTCGCATCCTTTTCCAAATGTACCTCCTCTTCTTGTGAGCCTTGAACAGAGTATTCACTATTGCTAGCATGAAATTTTTCATGCATCTTAACTAGTCTTTCTTCTCTCTCATTCCTAGTACCAAGTCCATCTTCTCCTGTAACCCTTTCTTTTATTCTTTCCCCTGCAACTGCTTTTTTGCCCCCCCCCCCCTCCCGACCATTAGATTTTCGACTCCCTTTACATACTGGATTAAGTGTTCAATACCCTCGTATAGTTTTCTCTACATCTTCATTGTCAACTTGTGATGTCGGCATGTATACCTGAACTCTCGTTGTCTGTGCTGGTGTTGGTTTCCTGTCGATTCTGTTCAGATGAACCCTCCCTGTCACCGAACTGTTCACAGTAGCTCACTGTCTGCCCTACCCTCCTACTCATAATGAATCCTACTCCTGTTCCGCCATTTTCTGCTGCTGTGGATATTACCCTGTTCTCTTCTGGCCAGAAGTCCTTGCCTTCTTTCCCTTTCACTTCAGTGACCACCACCGTATCCAGATTGAGCCTTAGCATTTCCCTTTCGTTATTATCTGGCTTTCCTACCGCATTAAAACTCCTTACGTTCCACGTCTCGACTCGTATAATATCATCCTTTCATTGGTCATTCAATCTTTTTCTCGTGGTCACGTCACTCGTGGCAATCTCCTCCCAGGTATCCAAATGGGCACTAGTCAGGAATCTCTTGCCAAGATAATCATGATATTTTGTCAATTACCGGCCACATGTCCTGTTGATGCACTTTGTGTCTAATGCAGTGGTGTCCATTGTCTTCTGCATCCTCATGCCTTTGATCATTGCTGATTCATCTGCCTTAAGTGGAAGCTTCCAACCCCAATGGCAAGACAGTGCCCTGAACCTGACTGCTCCTCCACCCACTTTTGACACAGCTGTTGACTGAGTAATGGTGACGTCTTACACCGGAAGTCTTCAGCTGCCAAAGCTGACGATTTTTATTCAAAATGTAAGTGGTGGCAGGGTTTGAACACAGCACCGAGGACGTTTTTGATTGCTAATTAAAGACGATACTCCTAGACCTTGAGCTCCAAAGACGAGGGTATGATTTCCAGTCAGGTACCCCCCCTCACTGGAGGGGGGGGGGGGCTCACGGTTCTTTCGTGAGTACATGCGTGGTGAGCACGGGACCCCGAGCTATTGCAGCCTTCCTCCTTTCCAGGTCTGCATTTCCTTGCCCTTCCCCTCCTTTCCTCTTCCTTGCTCCTTCCCCTTTGCCCTCTCCTTTCCCTCTCTTGGTGTCCCTGCTTATGTTTGCCCCGCTATCCTCCTGGTTATGTTGGTTTTGCAATTTGGTTTTGTTGCGTAATCACAGTCATTTTGGCGTTCCCTGATCACCCTCTGGGGATTGACCTCCATTACTAAATTTCTATGTTGTCGTGTGAGCCATTTGGGGAAGAGCACCTTACCTAGTGTCTCCGACGTGTGCCCTCCTAGTTCATTCCACCTGTTCTTTGGCGTCTTCGTCTGAAGCTAGCATGCATAGCCTTCACGGTAACCAGCCCGTGTGGTGGGGTCGCTATGTACCCTTTTGGTTGAGCCCCCTGAACACACAGGGATCACACTTCTGATATCTGTGCTGTGACCCCCTCAGGTAAGGCTAGCAGTTGTTGTCCTGGAGCATCGGAACTTCCGGCAATGGCCACTGTGCCAGACAGCACTCGCTGTGGCTGAGTGGCGCACGTGAGGAGAGCCCCTGATTGGAGTGGGTGGTGTTAGGGCGGACAGTATGCAAATGAAATCCATACGGGTCCTGAACTCAGGCCGTTCTTCTGCGGCCGTCTCTCCGCACGGAACTGATTCTTTTAGTGCTGCTTCTCCTGCCCCTTCGGCCTTCCCTTCCGTGGCTACACCCTGGGAGGAGGGTCAGGCCCGTCGGCTAGGGGCGAAACCTTTTCCCCGCTATCTGGTTTGCACCAGGACTGATGGGGATGCTTTCACCAATACCAAAACATTATTTTTTGTGGAACACACTGAAGGCAAGTACACCCTCCGGGCAAGATGCGGTCGGGTTCTTTGCCGAACAAAACTGTTTAAACTGCCCAGTCTGCGGCCCTTCGTGCCTGTAACCATCTTGGCACAATTCCTGTGTCCATTAGCTCCCACCAGTCTCTAAATATGGTACAAGGTGTGATTTTTCACAGGGACCTCATCCTTCAAACTGATGAGGAACTTCGGGACAATATCAGAAGGCAGGGTGTTCTCTTTGTTCGGCGTGTTCAGAAAGGTCCTAAGACAATCGTATTAATACTGGTGCCTTTATCCTGGCCTTTGAAGGGGATACGCCCTCTGAGAAAGTAAAGCTTATGATTTATTGATGTGGCGTGAAGCCGTACATCCCACCTCCTATGAGGTGTTCTAAGTGCTTGCGTTTTGGACACGTCTTCTTGCTGTTAGCAGGCCCCTCTCTGTGGTGACTGGACGTCCTCCGTGAGGGGAGTTCGTGCATTCCCTCTCCTGTGCGTGTTAATTGTCATGGCAATCATTCTCCATATTCACCAGATTGCGCAGTATATAAGAAGGAAAAGAAGACACAGGAGTATAAGTCCCTTGATCAATTAACCTACACTGAGGCTCGTAAGAAGTATGCGTGTCTTCACCCTGTGTCAATGACTAGTTCGCTTTAATTCCATCTTCACCCCTTCGTCCCCCCTTCCTTACCCCAGTCCCGAACCCCTGTCCTACCCCACTCCCCTGCGGCTCCCACACCCTCTCCTCCCCAGCCGGAGAAGTGTCCCACTTCTTCGCCGTCTGCCGGTCAAGGGCGCCCCTCCCGGGATATCCCTATCCGGCACCTTCCAGGCCAAAATTCTGCTGCCATGCGACGACCGCGAGAACCACGGTCTGTCGGTCCCCAGGATGCCCAATCTCTTTCTGTTCCCGATCTTGCTGCAGTTGGCTCCTTTATGTCACACAGCCCTCCTCAATCTCAAACAGAAAAGAAGAAGAAAATAAGTCCCGGGACAAGAAGCCTCTGGTGTCACCAGAGGTCCCATCTTTAGCTTCGCAACCCGATTCTGACTTGTTGTTCATGGATGTCGCCCGCTCCTTGTCGGTGACGGTTGGTGACTGGCTTTAGCATGTTCAACCCCCATTTGAATCATTGTTCTATGGTTATCCAATGGAATTGTAATGGGTATTACCACCACCTACCGGAGTTGAAATCCCTTATTTCGTCTTACTCTGCAGCTTGTTTGGTTCTACAGGAATATCATTTTACTGATGATCACTCACCGACTCCCTGTGGGTTACGTGTTTTCTGTCGAAATCGGGTCGGCTCTGTGTGGGCCGCTGGTGGAGTTTGTATGTTGGTCCGTACAGACGTTGCTAGCACGTGGATTCCTCTTCAGACTACATTGGAAGCGGTTGCTGTTAGGGTTGCCCTGGACTCGGAGGTCACGGTTTTCAATCTTTATCTCCCCTCTGACAGGACACTTACACCTGCTGGCCTAACAGCCCTTCTTCTGCAACTTGTTCCTCCCTTCCTCCTTCTCGGGGATTTTAATCTCATCATCCCTTTGGGGCAGTGCATTTCCATCTAGACGAGGTCTTCTCATAGACCAGTTTCTTGCAGACCACGACTTGTGCCTTCTTAATGATGGCTCCACTATTCATTTCAGTGCCAGTCATGGTACCTTTTCTGCCATCGATCTTTCTCTTTCTTCTCCCTCCCTCTTCCCTTCATTACACTGGTTGCCACACGACGACCTTTGTGATTGTGACCATTTCCCATTGATTCTTTCACTCCCTTCCCGCTCCCCGATGGGAAGGCTACCTCGTTGGTCTTTCCAACGCGCCGATTGGCATCGATACACTGCACAGGTTGTGTTTTCTCCCTCTTTGTCGAGTTGTATTGATGACGTCCTACGTGACGTGTCTGACACGATTGTTCGCACTGCTAGCCATTTGTTTGCAGTATTTTTCGAACTTCGCAAGGCTTATGACACGGCTTGACGCCATCACATCTTCCTTACAGTTCATCAGTGGGGTCCACTGTTGTTCCTGTTGTATTGGTCGTTCAGTGTTTGGGTTGGTACTGTTCTTAGTTCTCCACAGACCCAGGAGACTGGCATCCCACAGGGTTCTGTATTGAGTGTACTTCTTTTCCTCATTGCTATCAATGTACTTGTGGCCTCTGTCGGTCCTTTGGTCGCCCCTGCTCTGTATGTGTATGATTTCTGTATTTGGGTTAGTTCCTCTTCGATGGCCTCTGCAGAGCTGCAGCTCCAGGGAGCTATACGGCATGCCTCTGCATGGACCCTCTCACACGGGTTTCAATTCTCTCCTTTAAAATCGCGGGTGGTCCACTTCTGTCACCGTACTACGATCCACCCCATCCGGAGCTCTATCTCGATGCACAACGATTACCCGTGGTCCACAGTTTCGTTTTCCGGGTCGTCTTTTCGACAACAAGCTCACTTGGCTGCCTCGTATCAGACTTCTGAAGGTAGGATGTTTCCGTAAACTCAGTTCTTCGCTTCCTTGCCCACAATTCTTGGGGAGTGGAAAGCTCCATCCTTTTCCGCCTTTATCGTGCTTTAGTGCTGTCTCACTTGGACTATGTTGTCAAGTTTATGGTTCGGCTGCTCCTTCCACACTGTGCCTGCAGGATCCGGTCCACCATTGCAGTATCCTTTTGGCCATCGGTGCCTTCCCTACTAGCCCTGTTGATAGCCTCCTGTTTGAAGCTGGGATCCCCCCCCCCCCTCTCTTTCTGTTTGATGGTCCCAGCTTCTGGTTTCTTATGCGATCGCTGTCTGTTCCTCTCCCACTCATCCTTCCTTTTCTATCCTGTTCCCAGACCATGGATGTCGCCCATCTGATTCCCGTCCTCGTGCAGGTTTACCTGTTGGGATCCACCTTGCGTCTCTTCACCGTAATTTTCAGCTTCCTTCTTTGTCCTGTTGTCCATGCTCCCTTCCCACCACCCCCTCTTGGTTATTTCATTTGCCCTGAATTCGGATGAATCTCCGCTGAGGTCCAAAAGAGTCCATCCCCCCCATGGTGTTCCGTTGCTTTTTCCGCCAAATTTTATGAGAGTTTTGGGATTTTTTTTTACGCCGATGGCTCTAAATTTGTTGATTGTGTGGGATATGCCTTCATGTCCTCTGTTGGCACAGAAAATCATCTGCTGCCACCTACATGTGGGCTATTTACTGTGACATTGATGGCAATTTCCCAGGCCCTTACCTTTATCAAACAGTCCCAGCACAACCACATTTTGTTACGTACGGTCTCAATGAGTGGCCTTGTGGCTGTTGACCAGAGTTTTTCCCGCCATCCCTTGGTCTCGGCCATCCATGACCATCTCGCTGATCTTCACTGTGCTGCTTGTTCCGTTGACTTCCTTTGGGTCCGTGGTGATGTGGGTATCCCAGGTAGTGAGCTTGCTGGTCGTTTGGCTGGCGGAGCAGTCACTCCCCCCCCCCCCCCCCCCTTCCATTCTCTGTAACTCCTCCTGCAGCGGATTTACGGTTTCACATCAAATCCAACTTCGCACAATCATGGGCCAACTCTTGGGTGTCTACCTCCCTGTCTAATAAACTTCGTGCAATTAAGGTGACACGTGGCCTGTGGTGTTCTTCCCTCCGTCTCTCCTGAAAGGACTTAACCACACTGTGTTGTCTCTGCATCGGCCATACCAGACTGACCCACGGTTTTCTTTTGCGTCATGAGCCACCGTCACTTTGTGGTCGTGGAGCCTTCCACTGAGTAACCCACATTTTGGTGGAATGCCCCCTTCTTTTGGCTCTGCGTACTGATTTCCTCGTGCTTTACCTTTAATGTTGGCTGAGGATTTCTGGATAGTCGAACTGGTTCTCAGTTTCCTATGGGAAAGTGGTTTTTATTCTAAATTTTAAGGTTTTTAACCTCACTTTGGTGTTGGGGCATGGCAGTGAGGGTTGGGGTATCTCCCACTGTAAGCTGTGTTTGGAGATTCCCGACTCCCCTCCTTGGCCAAGATCCTCTTTTCTTCCCCTTTTTACTCTTTTTTTTTCACTTTTTAGAATTTGTTTGTCTCCTTTTGCCATATGCACTTCATTCTAGTGGTTGAACGCTTTCAAATAGCAGGTAGTCTTGCCCCTGCTGCTTCAGATGTGGGATATTTCCTGCCTCTAGCATAGCCATGGGGTCACTCTCTTGCTGACTGCACACATTTTGTTTTTACCATTGATGACACCACTTCTGTTTTACGTTTTTTAGCCTTTTCCCTTTTATCGTGCCGACCGGTGCATCAAAACTTGACAATTGGCTGTACAGTTGTCGGTCAGCATTGGAAGTGCGTCTGCAATGATCAGGACTCTCGGTTATTCAGATAGTGGTGCTCCCGATGGATTCGATTAACGCTCACAGCGCCCTACACGATGCAAAGAAGGGCCATTTCATCTGAACTATTAGAGCGTTTTGAGACAGACGGAGATGCCTTTCTCTCACGGATTGTTACAGCGGACGAAAGCTGGGAGCTCCACTTTCTGGCAGAAACAAAAAGGCAGTCTATGCAGTGGCGCCGCCCTCATTCGTGAGAAAAGAAGAAATTAGAGACGACCCCCTCTGCTGGAAAAGTCACGGTGACGGTCTTCTGGGACTGTGATGGCGTCATTTCTGTGGGTGTGATGGCAAGAGGGTCAACCATCAATTCAGGGCCATATGAGAAGACTCACACGAGAACCGTTTCCGACGTGTTTAATTGGACAAGAATCCAGCAGAAATCTTGCTCTATTACGATAATGCACGCCCACACACAAGTCCGAGAGCCCGGGAACGCATTGCCTCGTCCACGCTACAGTCCGGACCTGGCACCCTCGGACTTCCATCTCTTTGGGCCGCTTCTTAAAGATTTTCTACGGGGAACACAACTTTGAAGAGGACGAGTGTGTCAGTCTTACAGTGGACACGAGCAAGACGTGTTGATGTATGTCACCAAATTCTGACTCTTAACAATAAATACATTATGAGGAAAAAAAGTGGGGCATTACTTAATGAACGACCCTCGTAAATTGATAACTGAATTTGGCCGATTGTCTCCCCTATGTCCCACCTCCCCCCTGTTAGTGATACTCAGCTTCCATACATTATGTTCCAAATAACCTCAGAAGCAAGTCACAGCTAGCTGACTTGAACTGCCTCCAAAACTCTGCCCGGCAGTCGTGCTGTCAGTGCAGCACAGTCGCTGTCCCCTACGTTCGGGCTGTGGTTTGCGCCCCACTCTGAACAGCCGCCCCCTGTTTGCAGCGCGGGCCGTGGCTCCAGCAGTCCCAGCACCACCACTCGGCCACTCGACGACCCCGGACGCTCTCCTGCCGCGGCTGCCCGCCACACTCCGCCGCCACCAGACGACGCGGCCGTCTCTCGCCTGCGGTGAGTGCTGCCGGCCTGAACACTCAGTGCCGCGTCAACCAAATGTTACACTAAAAAAATCTAATTTAAGCATTTTTGAAATTTTCGATAAAGCTTAGCTTACAGTTGTCAGGAAAAATTATTTCTTCGTTTTATATGTGTATTTAATGTACCTGCTGCTCTTGATGGTGTTTACGTATCTTAGAAATTAGTTCTGAAGGAAGTGGGTTCGGAGCCATGGTGTCAGTGCATTGCTATTCAACGAAACCTACATGTCACGTGAATGAGTATACAACTGTGTGGAAGTTCTCACAGGGAACCTCTTGAGTGCGAGATCTCACATTCAGTCTTCAGTGAGGCTCATCAGATAGTATGAACAGTTGTGATGGGGAAAATTATTAGCTGCTAATGTTTCACCATCTTCATGAGGAGGGCTACAGAAAGTGAGTGTCAAAGAGGTACAGATATAAACCTCCTATGAGACACACGTATTACACATAACAAAATAGACATCGCCGACATCAGAGAAATGTTCAGGACAGATAATTAACTTGAACAACAAGCACCAAATGAAAAACAGCGCGTCCCGGTGGTCGCAAAGGTTCACACCATCGAGATCGAAGGTGAACACTGTCGTGGACCTTAAACCGTGAAACTGGTCTTCCTTCGAGGTGCACGTGCAGATAATGCGATAATACGTTTTATAGGCACGGAGCAAACAAAACATCTAGAGGCTGAATCTTCCAATGGTACAAATCACAATGTCGCACTCCTTTCAGGAGGGATAGTTTGCTCTGAGGGAGTATGATTTTTTATACGCAGACCAAGAACGACCAAAAGAAACTTGCTTTAACCAGCCATTGGTGAGAAGCAGTGCTCATGCTACAACTGTGGTTCTCTTACGCCTATTTCCCTGCTCTCGTTTGCTTTGAGGTAACTACTGCCTACTGCCCTTTGAACATGGCGCACACGAGAAAGAATCGTAGGGGGCAGAGCACCTCCAACTTGTCGCAGCACAATAAATAGATTTCCAACCAATTTACGGACCAGATTAACACTCGACATAATTGCGTACTGCTGCGTTAAGGCATTGATATTACCAGAGTGAGATTTTCACTCTGCAGAGGAGTGTGGTGAATTTGGAAGGTAGGAGACGAGGTACTGGCGGAAGTAAAGCTGTGAGGACGGGGTGCGAGTCGTGTTTGGGTAGCTCGTGGTAGAGCACTTCTCCGTGAAAGGAAAAGATCCCAAACTAGTCTTGGCCCGACACGCAGTTTTAATCTGCACTGGTAGTAGTTAACCTTGATATACATCTTGTGGAACTTACAATTCCCTCTTAACCCCTCTTTTATCCACTTTATCTTCAGATCGCGGATGGTTGATGTTAAAAACAAATTCCTTGCTGAATGATCGACGAGTTTCTCACCTACAAACCTGCAGTTCACTGTGCATTGTCGAGTCAATGCTTTATTTGAAATTTCGTTGCCTGATTTCTTTCAGTTTTATAGCACTGTTTCAAACTATGCCAGTAGTATAGGCGTTGGTATGGGACACCACATGTTTTTGACTTGAAAATATTTCGTTTTTGACTAGAAAATATTTCGACGTGTTTTTGACTAGAAAATATTTCGACGTGTTTTTGACTAGAAAATATTTCGACGTGTTTTTGACTAGAAAATATTTCGACGTGTTTTTGACTAGAAAATATTTCGACGTGTTTTTGACTAGAAAATATTTTGACGTGTTTTTGACTAGAAAATGTTTCGACGTGTTTTTGACTAGAAAATGTTTCGACGTGTTTTTGACTAGAAAATGTTTCGACGTGTTTTTGACTAGAAAATGTTTCGACGTGTTTTTGACTAGAAAATGTTTCGACGTGTTTTTGACTAGAAAATGTTTCGACGTGTTTTTGACTAGAAAATGTTTCGACGTGTTTTTGACTAGAAAATGTTTCGACGTGTTTTTGACTAGAAAATGTTTCGACGTGTTTTTGACTAGAAAATGTTTCGACGTGTTTTTGACTAGAAAATGTTTCGACGTGTTTTTGACTAGAAAATGTTTCGACGTGTTTTTGACTAGAAAATGTTTCGACGTGTTTTTGACTAGAAAATGTTTCGACGTGTTTTTGACTAGAAAATGTTTCGACGTGTTTTTGACTAGAAAATGTTTCGACGTGTTTTTGACTAGAAAATGTTTCGACGTGTTTTTGACTAGAAAATGTTTTGACGTGTTTTTGACTAGAAAATATTTCGACGTGTTTTTGACTAGAAAATATTTCGACGTGTTTTTGACTAGAAAATATTTCGACGTGTTTTTGACTAGAAAATATTTCGACGTGTTTTTGACTAGAAAATATTTCGACGTGTTTTTTTCTGAATATACGTTTCCACATATTTTTTTGTAAAAATATTTTTGTGTTATAAAATTTCCACTTTAATTTTCTGTTAAATATTTCCAATTCCCTTTTTAAAAATTCGCTGTTTGTCTTAAAGAAAACTGTATCGAAAAGACTATTTTCATCAATTCCACATGTTTTCCACGTAAAAATATTAACATAAGTTTCCGCATAAAAATTTTCCGCATCTTATCACTGCAGATTTTAAAACATTTTGCGTAAAAGTGGTCGCCTCTTTGAACTCACACCTTTGTGCGCAAAAGATGTCAGCCACTTCTTAGCAGTCATTTTTTTTGCGAAATCGTGGCGATTTTAAGTAAGGCAGCGGTATGGCACGAACCCGCATGTTTTAGACGAAAAGACGGCAGCCACCTTTCTGCAACGACATTTTGCGTCCACTTTTTTGTGGCCACTTTCTTGAGATTTCCAAGCAGCGCTCAGTCGTCGCTCGGCAGGCACTTTTTCGTGGTCGCTGTTTAGCTACCACTTTCTTGCGAGCGCATTTTTGCTATGACTTTCTGCAACGACACGCGAAAATTTTAGAGGGTGTCCACCCTTTAAAATCGGACAGTTGTGATGTGCTTACAAGTCACCTCAATTATTTACTGGTTGATAGGTGTCTCTTCAGTTCTCTATTTTATTATCCAGCAACAATCCGTACCAACAATCAGTATCATCAATGCATTCTGTAATCTCGCGGAAAGCATAGCTGTATTCTATTTATACATGTAGATTTTATTTCATTATTAATTGATAACACCCAGGGAAGTGTATCGATCATTTTGTATTCTCTTCTAAAGTTATAAGCTTATCGTAGTTACAGTTACATTCCTTACCTATAGCTGTACTTACAAAGTTCTTTTGTTTTCTTGTGTATGGTTATTATATCATTGGTTATTATGACTTTGTCTTGTGATCCATGTACCAGCTCGACCATTGTTTCCATATTCAAAACCTTTAGCACTGCAGTAGTTAAGAGTGAAGCCTTTTGATTTTGGTAGTCTGTTTACCTCTGTACATTTTGTATGCACAACTATTTGGTCCTGTTCCTGTCCATTCAATACCGTAATCATCTTTAGCAAACTCGTCAGTCGATTCACAAAGTGTGCAACCTGTTTCTACAGTATTTGTACCATCGTCAATATAAACAGGAGTGTTGTAGGACACAATTTTATCACCTAATCTATCGAGCATATCGTACGGCCTCGTTCTAGTGTTGGAAGTGGTGAATGTGGACACAAATAGGTTGGTACTTGTACAATCTTAGACATCATACTGATATATAACTTGGATTACACAGGTCTGAGACATAAAAATCGTTCCAAATTTATCAAGTGGTTTTCATAGTGTTTTCAACACTGATTTCGGGAAGATTAGTGAAAAAATTCCATCACGTACAGTTATTTCAGAAACTGCTCCTCTAGTTTTAGCTTTTGTCGATATTTCAGCACCCTAGTGAGTTTGAATTTTGGTTTTTAGGGTCTCCGTAAACTGTCATTTAGCCATTTTTATACGTAATATATGCAAAATAGGGAGTAATCAGGAGAAACCAGCAGTATTTTCATGTCAGTGCCTGTCTGCCACGCTGCCCCTTCCCCCGCCATCACCGAGCAGTTAGCTTCTGCTGTTGTCCTCCAGTTCACAGTACCTCTTCACTCTGTGCTGTTCATGTGATGTTGTTGTTGTTGCTTTAAACTAGTGACTGTTTCCTTGTGCTGTGAAGTTGTTCTATGGACAGTGGCTACCAGAGGATGTATAAATTCGCCATGTTGCTTGTGCTACATTTGCGGTAACTATACCGTTAAATAGCAACAAAGGAACATTTCCGATTTTGTTGAAAAGGTATATTTTGCCTATTTTGGTATAAAGTTAGGTGATCTAGATAAGCCTCGGGCCCCACACAAAGTTCGTTCAGTGTGTGTTGATGAACATAGGCAATGGTTTCAACGTAAAAAGCAGTCCGTACATTTTGGAATACCAATGGTTTCGAAAAGCCCAAAAATCATAGTGATGGCTGCTATTTTTGTTCTTGCACTGCAAGAAGACAGATAGCTAAGATTCTGGCACAACTGATCCCGTTCCATTCTCACAAACTGAACTGAACGATTTAGACCTAGGCCTTTCTACAGAATCGGCAGAGGTTTTAGGATCTAGATTAAAAGATAAACATATATTGGCTCCGGGTAAATCCTTTTCTTGGTATTGATTGAGGGAAAAGGAGTTTGTATCTTTCTTCCCTCACGAAGGTGACATGGTGTTTTGCGGTGATGTTCCCCCCTGGAGTTATGGCCCTTTTCAAAATAGAATATGCTCCTGATGAGTGGAGACTTTTTATTGATTCTTCAAAACAAAAAAGCCTTAAAGCAGTACTTCCCCCAACGACAATAAGTACGCTTCTATACCAGTTGGACACTCGGTTTACTCAAAAGAATGTTACCCAGGCCTTGAACTGGCTTTAAGCAAACACTGCTATTCAGACTACAAATGGACATTACGTGCTGATTTAAAAGTGATTTCAATGCCGTTTGGTCAACAAAGGGCTATAGAAAGCAACACTCCATCAAAAAAGGTTGGCCCTTCAGAAAAACCTTACAGGTAAGGGTTAAGAACGCTGATAGGAAAAGCCTTGTGGATCCCAAAAAGGTGTTACTTCCACCACTTCACATTAAGTTGGGGCTGATGAAACAATTTAAGGCATTACCAAAAGAAGGGGAATGTTTCAGATAGTTTTGTGGACAGTTTCCTGCTTTATCAGAGGCAAAGCTAAAGGAAGCAATCTCTGACCGACCAGACATTAGGAAACTAATTACAGATCCCAAGTTTGTGGACAAAATGGAAACATAAGAAAAGACAGCATGGACATCTTTTAAATTAGGTGTTACAGGTTTCCTAGGAGACACGAGAGATCCAAACTGAAAGACAATTGTCGCAGACATGCTCGACAACTTTAAGAAGCTGGGCTGTAACGTGAGCATTAAAGTTCATTTCCTCCACTCGTGTCTTGACTACTTCCCTGAAAACCTTGGTGATGTAAGTGAAGAGTGGGGCGAAAGATTCCACAAAGACATCCAAGAAATGGAAAGAATATATCAAGGAAGATTGAACGTCAACATGATAGCGGACTACTGCTGGGTGATAAAAAGTGGTGATCCTCAACGAGCCCACAGCTGGAGAAGCAATATTAGTCGCTTCCTTAGAAAGCGAAAGCATTATTATAATGACTTGTGAGATTAAAGAGAAGTGGAAGCGTGCGGGAAATGTAGTTTAGAACTTATAAATAAAATAAAATTTTATTGTTACTATACCTTTAAATACTCCTTTTTTGTGAGAAAACCTGACGTGACAGAGAAAAATTGGATTGCATTTTTGAAATTGTTGTTGAAAAGTACATCAGTCAGTTATCAAATTTCAAGCAACTTCCAAAAAATATTTTTTTTCAGACCTGTGTTATTTCTTCGTTGATCGGTATGATGTTAGTTGTCTCTCTTTTATTTCGAGTAAGAGCTCGTACCATTGCTCAATGTTGTCTATAAATTCTGTTTGTGACAAGTTCTGTCACTGGCCGAATTTTCCCCAGAGGGAATTGCATATTTTGGACACAGCCCGCTTGCCAGCATTCGGTTCAGTATTCTTAATGTCGTGCGTAATGTCTTGCTTTCCCTCGATAATTCGACCGTATTCTTCTTTAGACTTCTAATTACCTTGCCAAGGACTAGTTTGACCTTCATGAAGGTTTTAACGTAGTTTGTGAAAAGTCAATTACTTTCCCATTCAAAGTGCCACACCTCGTAAATTTCCTGTATTGTGCAGCCTTCTCGATGGCTTTGTTGAGCTCTATAGTTGTCAAAGTTCATACAAATGCTTGCTCATCGTCACTATGGTTGCAACTACCATCAGGCTTTTCTTCTACACTTTTCGAATGTAGAGCAAACAAAAGCATTTCCTGCTCAACTGGAAGCACAGAGTGGAACAAGCCGTGAAGCACAAGCACTTTGCATTTAACAAAATGAAATCATTCGCCGTCATATTTTTATGGCCTCAGTATCTGTACGGGATGACCAACAGATAATCGTCGTAAAACATCACTGTCGGATATAGCCTGCCCACGTCTATATATCGCAGCTTCTTGCCTGAAACCTTGAATTTAGCAGCGTTTGTTCTTGCGCCGAAAAAGACATCTCTAGGATTCAGGGGTTCTATGACATTTACGTTCTCTTTAGAATTTTTCCACTTACAGCTCCATATTTCGACAGTTACAACCGGCGTTCCTCAACTCTTCTGTGAGGTCTAAGAGATCCATGGTTTCATTGTTGACCGTTGTCGATAGTATCGGGCGAATAACACACTGGACAGCCATGCCACAAGCAATTGTGATACTGGTAAACTGTTTTTGCGTTCTAGCTGTCAACTTTTGCGCCACATATTCTAACTTCTCCACCCTTCAATGGATTTTGTACATTCGGAAACGAATTTAACCACACAATTTACTCTTTGCTGAACATTTCCTTCTTTTGATGATGTTTGACTACAGCAGTTAGGTTCAATGTTTCCCTTATGAGACAATTCCTCTCTTTTTTTATTGTAAGCTACGGTAGCGCGCACAAAAGCAAGCCATGCCGCAAGCAGGGACAGGTTGTAAACACTCATTCTCACTATGCGACAAACAGTGCATGACACAGTACAATAATGCATTTTCAGCTTAGAGTGACTTAAACACCTATAACAAAGAGAACAGCACTCATCAGATCAAAGCAAAATAAGCAATTGATTTAAACCAGACGAAGCACGTGAAAAAGGAATGGTATCCGTATAATGCCTGACACACAGCAATGAATGTTTAGACAACATCGTTGCGTGGAGACAGCAGCAATTGCTTGTACGTGATTACCTACTGATATTATAACTTTACAGTGTAAATTGCCCTGAAGATGACCACATCGTGGGTTGAAACCGGTTGGCGACAAAATAATGTGACTGTCACTTTGATTAATTGACATAGCCATGGCTAATTGGTAAAGCTTAACTGTTAAGCTTACAACTGGGACCAAACTACTGTAGCTGTATCTTCATCCATTCGGCCTCAATTGTGTCTCACACTAGGGTGGTCTAAAACTTTTCTCTCGCCTTGAATTTAGAACCTCAAATTTCAGGTGCAGCTTAGATTCAGAAAATTTTTTTCCTTGATTTCGAGTCTCATTTTTCGAGTAGATGCGGTTAGAGTGCAGCGTAGAGTAGAGTGAACACGGTAAGGTTTGTGCTGTCAGTTATTCTGAGCCTTAGGGAAGGTGATTTTAACACTATAATCTTCGTTCCTTGGTAAATGGTTTTGATCTTAATTCCGTTATTTACACAATACTGTAAAATAAAGTACGTATCATAAGTCTTTGTATTGTGTGCTATACACGTATAGCCCCTGTTACTCTGTGACAGCAACCATTCGCAAAATTCATTGTTGCTAAATTCGTATTTGTTTCCTTTGAAGTCGTGCACAGCCACAAAGTTTGGCGTGTGTATGCCTGTATCTTGTTCTGCTTCGAAGTCAGAAAAGTAGTACCTTTCTTTTAACTGCATTTTTTAAATTTTTTAGTGCCACTCCCATTGCAAGTACATTTATTATTGCAGTAACCACCACGTCTTTTTCTCCTTTGCATGTAGCATTTGTTTTCACTTACCTTCACATGCTCATCGCCGCAATTTTGGCAATCAGAGAAGCCAGAGTTGTCTGCCGAGGCTTCTTCCGCGTTATTTTTTTACACTTTTCGCACTCGAAAATCTTTTCATACGCTGACTTGTGATTACCCATGCATTCTTCACCAAAACAATACAGTAGAGTCTCGATAGTATGAGTTTCCAATAATTTGAGCCTCTTTAATAAAAAAGAAAAAAAATAGAGGTGTCAATGATCTACTTTCTTTTTTTACTGACATGATAAATAATCAAAGGGAGAGTACAGCTCAGTGATAAAGCAGACGACAATTCAGTCAACACCGACGGTTAGCTCGCTGCCCTGTTGCACGAACATCTGTCGTCAGTATCGCACGAAATACCCCGACTGCTGCCGGCTGCTGTCGATCAAAACTGGGGAGTTCATACACTGCTGTAGTTCCCAGCACCTGTACTGTACAGTGCTGTGTGTCGTTTTGTTTGTTGACTGTGTGTTCCGTTGTACGCCTTACAAAGATGAGTGCTGTAACTAATTTGTGCCTTTGCATCTAAAATTAGAAGCACTAAGGAGAAACAATAAAAAAAACTTGCTCTCGAATATGGTGTAGGTGAAGTTAACGGTTGCTGACTGGCGAAGAAAGCGACTTAAATTGGAACAGTTTTCTTCACAGAAGTGCTCACATGAATCTCTCAGTCGAAGTTTAAAGATGTCACTGCAAAAAAACAAGTGCGGCATTGTTCATGAGGTTTACGCAACAGAGACAGAAGGGACATCTGATTTCTGGCCCAATCTTGCAAGAAAAAGGTTTGTTGTTCAGAAACCAGCTGCAGGAATCAGATGATAATTTCGCCGCTAATGTGGGCTGGCTCGACAAGTGGAAGAAGAGGTGTGGAGTGCGTCAACTAGATGTATGTGGAGGAAAAACTCTCTGGTGACGCTCGGGCCGTTTCAAAATTTATCGTAGAGTTTAAAAAAATCATAACTTAGGAAACTGGGATACATTTTAAAATGTGACGGAGGGGGAACACTTGTTTCTTGTGAAAAAAAATTGCTCCTGGGCACAAAAAGGAAAGAGCGGCTCACAGTTATGGCAGCTTCAAATGCAACTGGAAACCACAAACTAAAACTAGTAGTGATTGGGAAGTTTGCCAAGCCAAGAGCATTCAAGAATGTATCCGTCTCAGCTCTTCCAGTTGTCTATACACATCAGAATAATGCCTGGATGAATCAGGAAATCTTCAAGAACTGGTTTTTTAACTCATTTGTACCTGACTGCAAGAATTTTTTAAAAGGAAGGGAACTGCCATGCAAAGCAATTTTGCTCACGGATAATGCGTCCTCATATCCGAGTGCAGGAGAACTGCATTGCGACTATATCCGCGCCTTGTTTTTCCCACCAAACGTCTCCTGTCTCATTCAGCCCACGGATCAGGGCGTTCTGGAATGTGTAAAAAAAGTGTCGACGGCGATTGCTACACTCAATGCCGCATTCTGAAGACAACGAAAGCATTGTAGGAGCTTTGAAGAAAGTGACTTTGAAGGACGTCATGTACTGGATTAGCAAATCTTAGAGCGAAATAGTCAAACAATTTCTTAGTCGTGGAGGAAAATTCTATAGGAAAGTATGCCGCACACAGAAACTGAAAATTCAGCAGATGAGGACGATCAGCCACTGTGTAATTTAATCAGTGGATTGCCAGGGTGGGAAGAGGTGGAAGGAGGCGAGTGGTTAAATTCGTGCCAACGGTTGCAAGTGACAGACTCTTCTGTAATTGACACGGCTAACATTCCACGGCAGTGTGAGGGTGACGAGGCAGCGGCTGCACCGGTGACGAGTAACACGGATGGCTGCGCTGCCCTCGAGGCCGCCATGTGCTCCGTGGAACAGCAGCCTGAGGCGACACTGCCGCGAGCAAACGTCGCACACACTTCACTATTACTCGGCTAAATAAATAATTCTGCCAATGAAAATGCATGTGTAAATACTTTTATTTTAATAAAGTTCAAATTTTGACCTGTATTACTTACAATATCATAATATTTCTTTTTCCCATTTAAATTTCGATCGTCCGAGTTTTTGACAGTTCGAGGTGGTTCCGGTCCCGTTTACCTCGAACTATCGAGACTCTACTGTGTGTTTGCACTTTCTCCATTAAATCCTTGGCTGTTTACCTTCATGCTTTGGTCTTAAACGCAAGTTGCACACATTTCCTTTTTGCAAAGTATTTATCCTTGTGATTGCAGTATTCATCACACATCTTGCAATAGACATTCTGCCTAAAAGAAACTCTTCATATTGTTGAAGCCATTGTGGTGGTCATTATTTAAGTACAAATAGTGTTGTTCCCTTTTCGCCGCCAGAGGAATGGATTACCCTGTTAAAATTAACAGCGGAAACAACTTTAATCTGAACTTTCAAAAGAAGCTGCTGCATCGTCGATATCGTCCAGACTGAAACCTCCTTCACAGTTCTTCGAGGCTCGCTCACAACTCTTTCGCTAATTCTTCCTGCAGAGCTCTCCCTTTCCTAGTGTAGAGAATGTCATTATCTGTCAGTTCCTCGCACAAGTATGTTTCTAGTGATCATTGCTCGAGGACCGCACAGGCTATCGTTGTTAGTTAGTTTGTTTATACTTCTCTTGCCAATTATATCTATAGCAATATCTACTATTTTTGTTTCTCTTTGTACCTTCACCTCTAGGTATTTCCTAGACCTCAAAGTAAAATTTGGTGGTGTTTGTGTTTACATTTTCATTGTATCATTGGATGTTACTATTCTTTCAACCTGATCAAGTAGGTGTGAATCGTTGAATTTAAATTCCTTTTCGATGAAACTGCATGATTAAAATCATTTTCAGCGACTGTTTTCATTTTGTCGCTTTACTTGTAATTGGGCAATTTTCTTACTGCATTTGTAGCTGCTTGTATAGTCTTTCTGACAGCTTTCATTTGGTACAAGCGATTACCTTTCTTCGAGTCTTTGATTGTAATGATATTAGCTGTCCGCCAAACGTTATTTCTTTAACAATACTGTACAATCACAGAATTGAATCTCGAGCGGCAGCTTCTTTTCTTTCACTGAAGTGAACAGTTTTTTTTTAGCAGCAAGATTTGGCCTAGTTTTCGTATTTTCGTGGAGCCGCGCCGTTGTTTTTCTTCGAAAACCTCTGTAGAGAATTGAATGTGCCGAATTGTTTCCAAACGTTCCTTTTCTGAATTTACCAAGTCCAGTAGGCCTTTCTTTGTATGTACTACAGAGTAACCTTTGACCTTACATTCCCTCACTATTTTTTTCAGTTTGCGAGTAGCTTTCTGAGACAAGTCTCCATAGTTAAACAAACCACTATCATTTGCTGCTGAGTAAATTCATTCTATTGCTTCAACAAGTGCTGCTTTCTTCATTTTGTACAAACCTTTGATTCTGAGGTCTTATGCAAGGGCTCTTCATTCCGTAAGTTTTATTTTCTATAACCTTCAAGTTTTTCTCTTCGTTTGGGTCATCTAAGGACCACGCACCAATTTCAATGCCTCCTTCTTTGTTGTTCTTTCTTTTTCCTCTAGTATTTTCATCTTTTCACTATGTATCCTTTTTCTCTCCTGGGACCATATTGACCCTGTCTTTTTCTCCCTCTTGCCTTGAAATCCTTCAATTTTTAACGCTGTCCTCTTGAAAATCTCTTTCTGTTGCATCTTTCTCACTCATGTTGTTTATTTCCATATCTTTCTCAACTTCTTGGATCCAGCCTATTGTTGACGCCTTGTCCCAAAGATATCTAAAAATCTAGTTTGGTTAACCTGTTGCTGTTCATTCTGTATAAGTGTCCAAAAAATAAGCAGTCGCCTATTTTGTAGTGTTCCATTTATGTTTTCAATGTTGCGATAAACTTCTTCATTGCTTCTTAATTTCCATACCTCTTTATTTTGTGGTGGCCTAAATATTTTTCCAATTTCTTTCTAGGACTTAAGTGTTGTACAATTTGTTGTTTGGTATTAAACATTCACTTCCATAAAAACATGCTGGTTTTACTAGTGTGTTGTAGTGGTGTATCTTCAAATTTTTAGACAGGCATCTTTTGTTGCAGATATTCCTTGTTATTTCACAAGTGCTCTCCATTTTATGTACTCCCTTCTAAAACAAATTTTTCTAAGCCATTTTCTTGGATAATTTCTCGCAAATATTTAAATTTATTTACCATCTTTATCTGGCAAATATCTGTTGCTCGAGATTCCAGAGCATTTTTTATATTTGTCATAAATTTTATTTTTCTACAGATATTCAACCTGCTTTGTTGGCTATTTCTTCTAAAAGACTGATTTGTATTCCAGCATTTGTTAGATTTTCAGAAAGAATGGCAAAATGATTCGCAAATGCTAAACAGTGAATTTCAGTACCTTTGTTTTTAGTTCCTAGTATGATTGGCGATAGCTTCTTCTCTTTCAGTTTTTGTTTCCACTCTCTTACTATTTTAAAAGGAGTGGAGACAAGCCATTACCTTGCCTTCCACCTGTTTTTACGCCGAATGCCTTCGATATAGCACCCTGAAAATTTACTTTTGATGTGGTGTTGGCGACCGTTTCAACGAATAAGGTTTGCTGATTTAGATTTGATGCCAAATTCTCTGTTCATTTATCAAGTGTTTCGCTATAAACAGAGTCAAATGCATTTTTAAAATATAGAAATGTTACAACTATATCTTTGGACTTTGTATATCTGTGACGAATTACGGACTGTAGGTTGAAAATCTGTTCTGAGCAAAATCTGCACTTTCTAAAACCAGTCATACTCTCCCAAATGGTTACAAAGTGTTGCTCCTTCGATGTTTAATAGTATTGTTGTAAATTTTCTTACACAACATATATTTTTTTAATCCGTGTTTCTGCTAATTCAGTTTTCGTGACGCTGTTTGTGCGCACGAACCGCTGCGAAGCATTCCCTGTTGTAATCTGTGGCACACTAAGAGAAGCAGGATGTGGCGGCGTTGTCTGCAGCTGGTCTCTTCCGTCAACAGATGTCGCCCAGGTTTGCGCCGTGTAAATTACTGCAGTACGTGTTTTGCTTTACTCGTTATGGAAATGCAGATGGGACGGTCATGCCAGCAGAAAATTAGAGAGAAGTGAAGTTTTTTGCGTTTCGTCTCTTCAAACGAGCTGGAACTATCTGGCAAAAACCTTACATTTCGTGCGTGAAATAAGGTGACTGTAGGTGCTTTCAGAAAGTACTTCATTGCCGCACCAACCGTATGTACAAGTTGCAAATGCCTGACCTCGCTCCCTGGTCTGCCTCAGGCTGGCGAGTCGCCACTGTTCCTGTGTTCTGCCCCCCTCAGTTAAAGACGGGCGACAGATGGAAGAAGCAGCAGCTCCCATCACGTCGCCGGTCATCGAGAGAGAAAGAAAACCCTGGAAGGTGGAAGATGAGAGAGGACTTGAACAAAAAATCCCTCCCGGGTTTCCTTCAGGTGGCACCGAAGGTTTTGCACTTTTTGCATCGACAATTTTAACTGATCTCAACCCATTATAAAATTATGCTAACAACTTAGCCTCACGGAGATATTTGATATCGTTAACCAGTTCGTCTCGGGTGTAGTCATAATCCTCGATATTGAAATAGTTCACGTGGTAGTCGATGATCAAGTTTTCCTTCATTCTTTGGTTGAGATTTATCGAATTTGGATTGTACTCGAGCCTCGGCATTTCTTCACTATTTGGGTGTCTGACCGTGATGCTTTTGCAAATTTCTTCTCTGCACTCTGATGACACGGTAAGTGTAATCGCAGTCATTGTCAGATAATTTCGAGAGTATGAACATGTTTCAAAATTTCATTTTTAGGGACAAGATGAGGTAGTAATTGATGTAAATTCTGAATGTGCTCTTCACTAATACTGTTCAAACTTTCGAAGTGAATGATGTGGCCTCGATACATCTCTTTAATTCTGTATTCACCGTGTTTTCTAAGGGCAGGTGTACACGGAAGACTTACTGTCGCGCAACCATTCCGTCTTTGTTGCTTTATTGTTGCTTCTGCTTTTGAGAGCTCGCACAGGATGAGCGACTGTTTCCTGACAGCGGACCCGTTTTCAAGGGTTTCTGTAGTGCAGTCGAGCAGTGCTCAGGGAGGGATTGTTTTGGGACTGCAGTGGTTTGTGCTGATATCATTCGACAAAGGACAAAACGGGAAAGGAAGTACTGGATTCGCCAACTTACGTGTGAAAGACGAAATATTAAAGTGAATGCAGGTATAAAGTTTAAACACTGTTGCGTTTAGTGACATCGTTCATAGTTTCTGATCTATGTGGAGGCACAGAAAAATTTGTCGGGTATGAGTTTACACTGTCTCAATCATGGTTTAGGAGCTGTTTCCGGCAGTAGGTTAATTGTCAGACGTAGATGTTCCAGTAAACACTCGTGCAGGGGTGGAGAAGCTAGAACACCGAACGCCACGACTGAAACTACCACATGTGTCATTTGGTACACACGTGTTCTGTAAAAGTCTCATTAGCTGAAGAACCTCAATTTGTGCATCAATCATTTGGTGTGTGGGTATTGGTTTCAGCGTAGCTACGAGAGACAATGCAAATTGTGTTGCAGGGTCATCCATTGATGAAGTATAGCGAGTAAAGTTCCTTTGTAAATTTTCTTCTCTGGATTGTAGGAGGTATGTAGAGATACAACAATGGGTGGCCTTTGAAGGTTCGTGGGCTTTGAAGGTTCTGTTTCCTCAGGTTCCTCATTGCTTATTACTGTTTCAGCATTTCCACTTGCATCATGTACTTCCACGGTTGGTAGAAGAAATAAGTTGATCGTAAAATTTGTACTTTCACGCTTTCCGCGGCTGGTTGTCCCAACTTGGCCAATTTTTGCTCACGCAATTCTCTTGCAGAGCATGTCCTTCGATTTTTCCGTCTTTGTTGTACCAGTGCTCCTAGGAAACAAACAATAAATTGAAATGCTTGACATTGTTGTAGATGTTAATTTATTTTCGTGAAATAAAAATGAAAACTGTTATTACTTAGTTACATAACTTTTCAGGTATCCAGCGACTGGATCAAATTTAAATGATATTCCATACAACTACTTCATTTGCGCTAGCACAGTCTGCAAAATAGTGAAAGCGACATGCACTGAAATATGGAATGTTTTGCAATGTATGGTTATGCCAAAGAATGTGAGGAAGAGTTGTTGGCAGAACAGTTCTATAAAAACACCTATTTCTGCAACACGATACAGATGGAAAACATATTCGAATAATACAACTTCAAAGTTCTGGCTCAGAAGTTTTTACTTATAAAACAATCTTTCCTGTGGTGTTGATGGCATGGGTCGATGCTGAAAACCTATTTCTCTTCATAGATGTCGGTGCAAATGGAGCAGCAGGTGATTCCGCAGTTTTTAATAATTCTAACATGGGCGAAAAGCTATGACGTAACTTTCTGAACATACCGAACAACCGAACATTGCCTAACGATCCAGAAGGCAAACCAATGCATGTTTGTTTGTTTGCTCAAGCTTTTGGTTTATTGAGGCACATTTTGCGCCCTTTTGCTATTAAAATTGAACTAAAGTTGAAGAAAATTTTCAACTGTAGGCATACAACTACTCGTCATACGGTTGAATGCACATTTGGCATACTGGTGAACAAATGGCACATTTTCCGTAGACCTTACGATGTTACCGCCGATTTCTGCCGTACAATAATTAAAGCATGTTGTGTGCTCCACAATTTTGTACACAGAAGACATGAAACAGACTTTACAGATATTGCTTACGAATGTCCACAGCAACATGTAGACCATGCTGGAGTTATATCTGCTGTCAATATACGCAGCTATTTTAAAACCTATTATATGTCCCCTGGAGGATCTGTTCCATGGCAGTACAATGGACTCGGATTTCACTACAATTCAACAATACTGAAAAACTTACTTGTTCTATCCACAAAACATTATTAAGAAGTGTAAGATAATAATGTTGAAAGTATGTCAATAAAAGCAACTCTGTAAAATAAAAACTTGTCTGCTTGGCGTTCTTTTGTGGAGGATGTCCCCAGATTGTACTACACACATTTACACACAGTTCTTCCCACACTTTGCTTTTCAAATTAGCGTCAGAATAATCTTTCAAAGTTCTATATTGAGCAGTGCAGGCCTGTTTTCTACTTCATTTACGATCAATTGACTATCGATGTCTTCGTCCCTCACAACAGGCAGTGTACGAACTCGCAAGTTTCCAACAGCAGGCAGCAGAGATGGTGACTGCATTGTCGGCCATACACACGCACTCGTGTATCGTGGCGGGGGGGGGGGGGGCAGTTGGTTCGCCCTTCTGTCGGCGGCCGGAGCAACTGAAAAGTTGTCGCTGGGGAGTCGCTGCGTGTGTGTGTGTGTGTGTGTGTGTGTGTGTGTGTGTGTGTGTGTGTGTGTGCGCTCTTACATATGATGGTACAGACTCTGTGCAAAAGGCGAGGCAGTTGCACGACAAAAGTTCTCCCTTGTGCGTCCGCCCTAATGGAAGGCAAAAGACTTCGTCAAACACCCAATCACTACATTCACTAAATTTATGAGTGATAGGCATTGTTGGCTTTAGCACTAACATGTAGAGTCCGGTTTCATTGACAAAATTTGCCGCTTACAGCTACACTACAATTTTTTTATTGTGAGGTTTCTTTTTCTCTAACATTATCTTTCAAGGCTTGTCTAGAATTTGCATACTAGAGAACGTCACATACATCTTTGGCCTCGAACGAGAGATTATTCTGTTCATCTAATTCTATAATGTCTCCAGTGGGTCATAAGACTTGCCGACTAAGGAGGACATTTGTTCAAAATTACAAATGCTAGCACGTAAATACAATAAATGGATATAAAACATATCTAGAGCTCGATTGCGAGTGTAAGATTCTTTCAGCTGATAGATACAACAATGTTCTGAATTACGAGGATTATGAAACGCTGAAAGGGACACTTAAGATACATAAAGGTTACAAGAATGTCAATGGCTGTGACGTTCACAATATCGAATTCCGTTAAAGATGCGGCCCGCCACGAATTCCTTTCCTGTGCTAACCTCTTCATCTCAGAGTAGCACTTGCAACCTACGTCCTCAATTATTTGCTTGATGTATTCCAATCTCTGTCTTCCTCTACAGTTTTTGCCCTCTACAGCTCCCTCTAGTACCGTGGAAGTCATTCCCTCATGTCTTAGCAGATGTCCTATCATCCTGTCCCTTCTCCTTATCAGTGTTTACCACATATTCCTTTCCTCTCCGATTCTGCATAGTACCTCCTCATTCCTTACCTTATCAGTCCACCTAATTTTCAACATTCGTCTATAGCACCACATCTCAAATGCTTAGATTCTCTTCTGTTCCGGTTTTCCCACAGTCCATGTTTCACTACCATACAATGCTGTACTCCAGACGTACATCCTCAGAAATTTCTTCCTCAAATTAAGGCCGGTATTTGGTATTAGTAGACTTCCCTTGCCCAGAAATGCCTTTTTTGCCATAGCGAGTCTGCTTTTGATGTCCTCCTTGCTCCGTCCGTCATTGGTTATTTTACTGCCTAGGTTGCAGAATTAAATTCTTCTTCACTTTCACTCAGGATAGCAATGTCATCAGCGAATCGTATCGTTGATATCCTTTCACCTTGTATTTTAATTCCACTCCTGAACCTTTCTTTTATTTCCATTATTGCTTCCTCGATGTACAGATTGAAGAGTAGGGGCGAAAGGCTACAGCCTTGTCTTACACCCTTCTTAATACGAGCACTTCGTTCTTGATCGTCCACTCTTATTATTCCCTCTTGGTTGTTATAAATATTGTATATGACCCGTCTCTCCCTAAAGCTTACCCCTACTTTTTTCAGAATCTCGAGCAACTTGCACCATTTTATATTGTCAAACGCTTTTTCCAGGTCGACAAATCCTATGAAAGTGTCTTGATTTTTCTTAAGCCTTGCTTCCATTATTAGCCGTAACGTCAGAATTGACTCTCTCGTCCCTTTACTTTTCGTAAAGCCAAACTGATCGTCACCTAGCGCATTCTGAATTTTTTTTCCATTCTTCTGTATATTATTCTTGTAAGCAGTTTCGATGCATGAGCTGCTAAGCTGATTGTGCGATAATTCTCGCACTTGTCAGCTCTTGCCGTCTTCGGAATTGTGTGGATGATGCTTTTCCGAAAGTCAGATTGTATGTCGCCAGACTCATATATTCTACACACCAACGTGAATAGTCGTTTTGTTGCCACTTCCCCCAATGATTGTAGAAATTCTGATGGAATGTTATCTATCCCTTCTGCCTTATTTGACCGTAAGTCCTCCAAAGCTCTTTTAAATTCCGATTCTAATACTGGATCCCCCTATCTCTTCTAAATCCACTCATGTTTCTTCTTCTATCACATGAGACAAATCTTCACCCTCATAGAGGCTTTCAATGTATTCTTTCCACCTATCTGCTCTCTCCTCTGCATTTAACAGTGGAATTCCCGTTGCACTCTTAATGTTACCACCGTTGCTTTTAATGTCACCAAAGGTTGTTTTGGCTTTCCCGTATGCTGAGTCTGTCCTTCTGACAATCATATCTTTTTCGATGTCTTCACATTTTTCCTGCAGCTATTTCGTCTTAGCTTCCCTGCATTTCCTATTTATTTCATTCCTCAGCGACTTGTATTTCTATATTCCTGATTTTCCCTGAACATGTTTGTACTTCCTCTACTTTCTCTATCTGTTCATCTTCAGCTTGCGACGTCGGCATGTATACCTGAACTATCGTTGTCGGTGCGGGTCTGCTGTCGATTCTGATTAGAACAACCCGGTCACTGAACTGTTCACAGTAACACACCCTCTGCCCTACCTTCCTATTCATAACGAATCCTACACCTATTATACCATTTTCTGCTGCTGTTGATATTACCCGATACTCATCTGACCAGAAATCCTTGTCTTCCTTCCACTTCACTTCACTTCACTGACCCCTACTATATCTAGATTGAGCCTTTGCATTGCCCTTTTTCAGATTTTCTAGTTTCCCTACCACGTTCAAGCTTCTGACATTCCACACCCCGACTCGTAGAACGTTATCCTTTCGTTGATTATTCAGTCTTTTTCTCGTGGTAACCTCCCCGTTGGCAGTCCCCTCCCGGAGATCCGAATGGGGGACTATTCCGGAATCTTTTGCCAATGGAGAGATCATCATGACACTTCTTCACAGGCCACATGTGCTGTGGATACACGTTACGTGTCTTTAATGCAGTGGTTTCCATTGCCTTCTGCATCTTCATGTCGTTGATCATTGCTGATTCTTCCTCCTTTAGGGGCAATTTCCCACCCCTAGGACAAGAGTGCCCTGAACCTCTATCCGCTCCTCCGCCCTCTTTTGACAAGGCCGTTGGCAGAATGAGGCTGACTTCTTATGCCGGAAGTCTTCGGTCGCCAATTTATCAAAATTTAGGCAGTGGCGGGGATCGAACCGGGGACCGAAGACGTTTTGATTATGAATCAAAGACACTACCCCCCCCTTTTAATTTACCATTTTGTTCGTTTGGTCGTTGCGGACGTCGCAAGACACTCTGTTCAAGTTCGGTGGTTGATCGTTCCACTCAGTTTTTTATTACAGAGGCCAACCGGCTCTCTGACCCCACACGCTGAGCTACCTGTCCCCTAGACAACGGGTGCATACGAAAGAAGTTACTGGTGCTATAACGAAAAATGGAGAGGTTGAAAGAGCTAGTTCCTTAGGAAGGGAATTATGACAATGTGTGTCCCATTCCGCCTACAACTGAGGAATAACCTTTTGAAAGAGGTTTGTCGATGATGATTCGATCTCGCCAAAGACACGTAAGAGGCTTGAGCCCTCGTTGTAGCAAATTGAGGAAGAAGACCGGGAGAAGATGAAGGCTGTTAGAAACTAAACAACACCTTATCTTGGGCTAAAAGTATCAAAATGCTTGGGCGGTCTCGTCGTACAGTATTTGGCTTAAGATTTTACTGTCGAAAGCACTACATGGGTGGTTCCGAACTAACGTTTAACAATGACACTATTTCTGTCGAAGGTAGCAGCTTTCAGTGCCAGCAATGAATTCATGAAACTGCTAACCCGAAAAACGTAGCATTCGAATACTACACGCCTGATGACCGTGAAGCATATACAACTATGCTGAAGGAAACTAATGCAATATTTCACCACTATGATCCAAATACGAATAAACCCAAGTCAAACCGCAGTGAAAAGTACATCATTATTCCGATATAGCAGTCGTTCGTCTTGTGTAGTAATTCTACATCAGTGGCCAGTCACCAGTCAATAGCAAAAGAGGAATTGGCTTGAACCTGTTCAGTATATAGAATTCATTCTAGAAACATCCCCCATGCTGTTTATAAGCCATGTCTCCGCAATATCCTTTCTTCCAGGAGTGCTAGTTCTGCAAGGTTCGCAGGAGAGCTTCTGTGAAGTTTGGAAGGTAGGAGGCGAGGTACTGGCGGAATTAAAGCTGTGAGGACGGGTCGTGAGTCGTGCTTGGGTAGCTCAGTCGCAAGAGCACTTGCCCGCGAAAGGCATAGGTCCCGAGTTCGAGTCTCGGTCCGGCACACAATTTTAATCTGCCAGGAAGTTTCTGTTGAGTATGTTTGGATGAATGACCTCAGATCTAATCGACTGGTGGTTCACGGTGAAGAGAATGCAGCTGGTAGGTCGCTGGGGTTTGCAGAAGTGGAAGAACAGGGAAGCCAGCACGAAGTGTTGCGGACAAACCCGATGTGTGACTAAAGCGGACGATGGACCGATGAGGTGCCTTTCATTGTGCCAACTGCGTGCAGGTAGCATTTTTAGCGAAGTATTTATCGGTTTGCCTGAACGTCCATCGTTTTACTTTAAACTGTCGCTGTAAAGGGGATAGGCAGGCTGCTAGCTCAGGGTGTATACGACCCAGGAGATCCGGGAAAAACCCGGGAATTGTTTACAATTGCGGGAGCTTTTCACTGTTTCAGTTTTGAGTTAAATCTTTGTGACTTCGGTTGGTGAGAACCAATACTATAACAAAGGATATTACTGTACCCTACCACTGCAGAATAATACTTCAGCAACAAAACATGAACGACAGAAAAGAAACGAAAATAAAACTTTAGTTGCGAAGGAAATGCGCCACATACAACAACAAAACACAGTGCTCATACAAGTGTCTGCCAACAGCAAAGTATGTCGAAGGCTTTAGGAAGACTGTGCAGTGATCGATTACAACAAATTGCTTCCGATGGGCGTCACGTGACGACTGTTTGAATTGGATTCGTCTGAACAGGTGCCGGCTGCCTCTCGCGCATGCGCAGTTGAGTGGCGTGTGAGCAGTCCCTCCTCCCTGTTGTGGTTACAGAAGTGTGGCTGGGAGCCGCCGTCTGACGTCGCCGCCTTTGGGAAATGCGGTGGACCCGGGGCTGGTGTAGAGCAGCCCCAGCTGTGGTGGGCGGGTGGGTCGCCCCCACGTGGCCTGTGTGTACGTTCAGCGGTTTTACTGTCTCCTCCTCGTTTATTGCTCTCACGTTAAATTAAAACAAAACGGATTTTTGTCACCGGGAGCTATCAAATGAATTAAAATACGTTCGCATAATTACGGAGGGCTGAAGTATGTTACTAGTTTCATATTTTATTTCCACCTTTTTGACAGTCAAGGAGTAATCGCTTTGCAGAAGAATCAAGTTATTTTTCAAGGTTCGCTAAAGAGATTTGGCTTTTAATAATCTTTTCCGCTCAGGCAGTCAGTTTATTTGAAACGAAGTGTTTAATTTCACACTATTGCCTAGTTTCAACTGTTCGCTGCGCATCGAGTGCACTTCTGGCATTATACCGTAATAAACAACTAAACATGATGTAATGCAGTAGTGGTGCTGCAAGAAAATTAACATCGGAGTCTCGACTTAGGAATGTGCACTTTAAGCCGGATTGTGCATTTTAGTGTGGTGCACGAAATACGGGTGCTCTTGAAGTAATCCTCTGCTGTCTTGTTTCTTTTATGGGATAATGTAAGATCTTTCAGAGTTTTTTACACGTAGGAACATGAGGGCCTCCTGCGTCATCGTAGCTGCGCAAGCGCGGTGACTCCTTCCACCTGGCGCTCTCTGTCAACTGCTGAAACGAACCTCATATTTCTAACAGGTCGCGGGAAAATAATGAGAATAGTGGTTTCAAAAGGTACAGCGTAAAGTTCCTTTTACGCAAGATGAACTATGTGCGAGAATGTACGATGAATTTATTAAATCATAGAACGTTTGACTCTTATTTAAAAATGAACTCCTTGGTGACGGGCCATTTAGAGGAATTTCGAGCCCAGAAGATGAGAAGGTCGTTACTAAAAGTTTTACAATCACGTTAGTGTGACGTGTCTTAAAGTGTAAAACGCGCACAGATCTTCAACATTACATGTGCAGCCTTAGCTTCTCTTACAGCTTACTAATCTTTGAGACCAATATTATATGTGAACGATGTGTATATTAATTTAAACAATGAGCTTTTATTATTTGTGTGTTGGCCTTAATTAAGAGTGATGTTGCTATTGGCTGACTACATCGCGTGCCATGTGCTGTCAGCAGCTGGCGAGATCACGTGACATGAGCTATGGCTGGCTTACAAAAGGTCAGGGGGAATCCGAATTTATACCTTCATAATAGGAACATATGCACGACATCAAAGGTCTTTCATAAGGTTTTTTCCCCGCTGAGTTCCTTTTTCTAAAGGGCCGGGAAATACTACGTCGGTATAACAGAGAATTGATGAGTTTTACAGTGCCAAGGAAGATTATAGTGCCACTTAACACGGAAAAAGTGTATTTTGACCCGGGAGAAAGTCTATTTTTAACCTAGAAGTCGAGGAAAAATGCGGGAATTTTTTTCCTTGTCCACGTAGACGCCCTGTTAGCTTGTTGGTGTACAGAATATGTAATAATAAGTCGATACTTCTACAACTCTAAAACCAGCAGTCTATTTTCAATGTGCAGCTGCTATTTTTATACGCAGGAGTGTCCCGATATTTTGTCCGCCGATACACACTTTTTCAACATATCGAGAGTCGGTATCGATATTTTAATAAATATCGATGTATTGTATACTCAATACTTTTAAAAATATCCTGGTGTAGCGCCGACTGTCGTTCCACAGCCGAAGTCTGTCAATTGCGGCCGTGCGGCCATCAGAGAAGACGGCGGCAGCCCTTGCAGGCGAGTCAGCCGAGTAGAGGGGGCAGCCCGGCCGACGCTCGGCCCTTCCTGCAGCTCGCGTGCGCCACGCCGCAGCCGCCTGCGTCTGCAGACACGGCTGTCGGCTCAGCCTAACATTCGACCTGGTCTCTGCCTGAAGGCACGCGGTTCCTTCCTGATTGTGAAACACATGGTCTCAGGTCGAAATTAGAAACTACTCGCAATTGTACGTAGACGGAATACACTTTATTTAAATACTTTGAGCACATACTGAAATGTGTCGGACAGTCGCTGACAGGCGGTAGGGGGCGTCGCTTGTGAGGGTCGCCTGCCCTGGCCGCCCTCTGCCCTGGACGCGGTACAGTGTGTCCGTCAAGTCGTGCGCCCTCTCCGCTCCACAGTGCTGTCCCGGCGACCCAGTCTGGCCACACAGCCTGGCGCCGCTCACTCCCAGCTCAGCGACTGCCCTGTCCAGAAAAACACGACATTACGGAGTACATTGCACTAACACGGGAACAGCAATCAAATGTCAGCGTTCCCGTATGTCTTAGAAATATAAAAGCGGGTGCCTGTTCGTGTGAATGCGTGTTCGTGTACAACTCCATCCACAATTGGCGCATACATTCCGTCCTATAAGGTTTTTAAACAACACATAGTGCAGCTGTACTGGACAATTTGAGCCTTTCCTTTGATGCAGTCCGCTTAAACGCGACAACTCTTGCGACACGAGTAGTGCTCAAAAGTAACAGGGAAATCGCCATTTTGCGTTTTTTATAACTGAGATTCGCAAGACTTTTTTGTCGTTGTGTAGGTAAACATGTCTGAAAAGTATGTCTCCACCAAGTAAATGGGATATTTAGTCTGTGTTCACCTCTTGGAAACGTTATTGGTGTGTTAGTAGAATTGGCGATTATTTGTTTAACGTAAAAGCGGATTATCGCGTTTCTATTACATTTGGCTATGGGAACGGAGTGAGATTCATCAACCTTTTAGACACATTAGATTTTGCTTTTGTCGAATCTACTATCAGTACGGGAAGTGTTTACGACTGCTGTAAATATTTCTTCGATTTCAACAGTTTGGTGCACCACGAATTCCTGTCTCAAGGTGAAACGGTCAGCAAGCAGTAAAACCTACAAGCTCAACGTGAGCGGCATGACGGAATCCGAAAAAAAAAAAAAAAACCTTCAGATTTGTAGCGGAACAGTTGATGATTTCTGCACTGCGATAGCGCATCTGCTTAGAATTCGTTGCGTGCTCGTGATTGTTGGCTACAAACCATACTGTGGTGACGCGCATGGCTGCACCATCACCCGATGTGAAATTTTGTTCCTAAAAATTACGACGAACCGTAAAGGGCTGTCTCTTTCATAGACAGATGAGATTTAAAATGCATCGCTGAGAGAACCAAAGGGTATCACAACAAAAGTTCAAGAATCGTTTGAGGAAGCGGAACAAACACTGGAATAAATGTATTCACATGTAGTGGAAAATATATTGATGAAGACAACATTGGTATAGAGTAATACATAAACCCAGGAATAAATCCAATATTCACCGCTCTCGCTTTCAATAATATTGCCCGTGTTGCGACCTACGTTTTGTTAACAGACGAGGAAGTTGTATTTCTGTACTTAGAGATCTGATTAGTTACCTATGTTTTCTTCCCGAGTGTCGGAAGGGATTGCTCCACACACAAGTAACCGTTAGAGGTGTGTTTCTCTGAAGCTCAAAGATCCTTTACCAACAGGATGATGAGGTCACAGGAGGTGACTCCTCGGAGTGAATTAGGAGAAAAAGTTGAAACAGCTTGTAATGAGATGCAGTGCACCAATTTTTAATGGGAAGTGGCTGCAGATTTCAATTATGGGATACTGGTATGTATGTTCTGTGATACGCAGGTTGATCTGTATCGTACAGGGGAGATTTCTAGATTTGTAACTCGTGTCTGGGGAGAAGTGTATTCAGGACTGCTCGCAGTGTGGCGTGTGTGACGGTTTCTTTCATTCGGTGTGTGTGTGTGTGTGTGTGTGTGTGTGTGTGTGTGTGTGTGTGTGTGTGTGTGTGTGTGTGTAGTAGAGTGAGAGTGTGGATGTTTTGTGCAGGAGCCTCTCTCAACAGGAGAGAGGGAGGAGGCTGATACAGGCGGCCAAGCAGGGGGCGGCGGAGCAGCTGCGCGAGTTGCTGGCGGCGGGGGCGGACGTGGCGGCGAGGGAGGAGGGGTTGGGGAGCAGCTGGACCGCCCTGCACTGGGCAGCATATAAGGGTCACGTGGCGGCGGCCAGCTGCCTCGTCGGCGCCGGCGCGGAGGTCGACGCCAGGGAGAGCCTGTATCAGGGCACGCCCCTGCACTGGGCTGCACGGAGTGGCCACGCTGGTGTGGTGCGGCTGCTGGTCGGCTCCTCTGCTGACCTCAACGCCAGGGATCGGTGGGGGCAGACGCCGCTGCACTGGGCGGCAAAGTGGGGCCAGGCAGAGGCGGCGGCTGAGCTCCTCGTGGCGGGGGCGGACGGGGGGGCCCGGGATGGCAAAGGCAGGACCCCCCTGGACCTCGCCAGGCAGAACAGAAAGCAGCAGCTGGTGGATATGCTGACACAACGCTGACATACGGCATTCAGGAAGCACAATGAGTTACATCACATCTGTTGGTCTTTCAAATAAAGAATACAAAATATCAATGCTTTGTTCATTTATTTGTACATACCATTTTGTGCTGCGTATGACAACTCCGGTAACACCGTGACAACGACGAGAGATACCTGTAAACTAACGTGAGGAGCCCTTATTTTGACGATTTAGTCTGTAAAATACTTCACGATCTGTTTTTGCAAAAGCTCAACAACTCGAAAACACTCCAGTATTAATAAACACCACATGTCTCTTTCAAGATTGTCTTCCTCATGGTGTAAAACATATGCAAGCAACTTACAAGAACACAGCCGACATCTATCACGACCGCCTGCATTTCAAAACTTCACCAATCAAACTCTTTTAAAGACACGAATGGCGCAATATTGTTGGTTGTCTACCACATCATGCATCTGCATTAACGTTCCTTGTTTGAACCAGTCTACTACATTACCCCATTACTGGAAACTATATGCTGCTAGCATGCGTGGTGCTATGTTACACCAGCATATACTCCACCACACCCAAATTACTGGCACACAAGTCGTTCAGTCAGAATGTATCTTCTGTTGCTTTCTCATGCCGAGTATTCTTATGTATCTGCAGTACGCAAATACTTGCCGCCTTTAATTGCAACCTCACATTAGTAGCAAATGTAGATGTGACTGTCGATGTAAATTACACACTTTCCCATACTGTCGCCATCTGTATATGAGTGTGTCGTTATTTCGTAACTTTCGTCACCTGAGTCTACGACGTTTAATAAAAATGACGGAACGAGCAGCGGGGATGTCGAAAACGAAACGCACTGCGACAACTAAGTTTCAAAAGACGTTTCCTGTGACAGCAGTGCTACACTGAAGCGAATACGTGGTGGTTACACATAGGGAAGAGATACATGTCCAGTGTGCACAGAGGGGGTTCTTATAAAGTGTCAAGCGATGTGAAAGACTCGTAAAATGTTGACGTCGAAAGTGAACTGGCCGGATTGAGTGTGTGAGGTTCCTTTCCCTATCGACAGCAACTTACTTTCCAGATTTTAGGTTTCAATGTGACGCTGCAGCTAAGGGAACAGTGCAGAATACAGCAGCAGCGGCGGCGGGGAGCGGGAAGGCGTTCCCCGCGCATGCGCCGGCAGCGGATTCGCCACGCGGCGTGACGGTGAGTGGCTGGGGTGAGGGCTCGCGAGCCAGCCGTGGGGCCGCCAGAGAGACTCGCGCCCGCCAGCCTCCAGTACTCGGCTGCGAGGCGGACCTGCAACTTCCCCTCAGTCAGCATCGGCCGCCAGGACCCACCTGTGGCGAAGCAGGCGGTCACGTGTGGAACCGCTACACGGCGAAACAACTTACACCCACACATTCACACCAGGTTGTGATCGGAAACAGAAAACACGCTAAATTTTCTTAATCTCGCAGTACAAAAAAGGAACAACACCCATGGCTTCACAATATTCGGGAAACCGACAGCCGCGAAGCATCGCCGTTCACAAACTGCCGAATCACCCGGTGGCGCACGAGCTTCAGATTCGGACTCCACAGATTGAACAGAACATCCGTAAGCACACACCATTACACAAAGCAGCTACACACAATAAAACATATACCAGAGGAAAATAGTGGCAAGTCCCATATGATCCGGAAATTAAAGCAGCAAATTAGTAGAGATAAAAGGAACACACACACACACACAGAGAGAGAGAGAGAGAGAGAGAGAGAGAGAGAGAGTGTAAACAAAATTCAAATTCGTCGCCACATACTCTCGACAACAAATGAACGCAAACGGCGTTAGCAAACACAACAATGGGTTTGTGTGTGTGTGTCTGTGTGTGCAGTGCCCTCAAAACGCAAAAGAAGAATGTCGCAACAAAACCTGACTAATAACAAATATGTGAGCAAAATATTTTGACACGCCAAAATCATGTCGTTTAATAATCAAGAGATGTGTTAGCTTGCTGATAAATTTCACATTTCCAGCGTTTGCAGATGACAAGCAATCATTGCAGGACACCATACAGATAGTCTTGCAAAACTGTGTAACGTGAAAATTTCGGTAAGGAGAAAAACGAACAAAAACTTTCTTTACGCCTCACTTTGTTAGATCAATTAAAACATAAAATATGTTCACTTTCTACAGCTTGCAATAACCAGATCCCACTCAGGATGCCACAGAGGTGCCGAAACTTGTTTAGTTAACAAGAGAAATTAGTCTTTCTGCATAAAAGGGAACCTGTTTTCAATGATATATGTATATATTCGCCATTTACTGTAAGAGTTATTTTCACAACTGCAATGTCGCCTTTGGGCTCTGATAAAGATTTCATCTCGGCATATGGCAGACTTTAAAACTCCTCCGACACACACACACGTCCCGATTTTTGTAACTTCATATGGTGAACCGTTTCGCCTATTTAAATGCTGACTGTTTTACTGGATGCTTTAACAAATGTACTGTGATGGCGCCTTGGAATTTATTTCAAATGGGTTAACTAACCTCACCACCAAATTACACACACAGACCGCCTGCTTGCATCTAAATAGCTATCCGTTCTGCTGCAAGAACTGCCCAAGTGGCCATATCAGCGAGAGACGTACGAAGAACAAGCAGGAGGGAGTGCGGTGCGTCGGCTCATTAACATCGTACAGGAAATAGTTAAGTGTAGCAGTCTCGGGTGGGAAGTTACGGGGTGTTTATTGCTTTCTTCGGAGTCGTGACTACATTTAGAAACATGTACGGAGGTTTGGTACCAAATGGGGGTCTTGTGCGTAAAAGTTAGAAGAAAAGTAAGGACTAAATATTTGTACAAAGAACGGATGTTGAAAAATTACAGGGTGTATACGACCCAGGACAACCGCATATCTTGGAAAAACCCGGGAATTTTTTCGTGGTGTTAGTTTTCAGATATATTTTTATAATTTTGGCTGGTAGGAACTGATTCTCTGGCAAAGAATGCTACTGTATTCCGCTACTGGAGAATAACACTGCAGCAATGAAACATAAACGGGAGGGAAAAAAATAAATCTGCAGTTGCAAAGGAAATGCGCCATATACAACAAGAAAACACAGCTAAAAATATGTCAAAGGCCTTAGGGCGAAGACGATGTGATACTTCGTAACAATAAACTCCTTTCTATGAGCGTGACGTCACAGTTGCTTACGTCAGATTCATCTGACAAGGGAACCTCCCCATCGCACCCACCTCAGATTTAGTGGATAGGCCTTGATAAACTGAACACAGATCAACTGAGAAAACAGGAAGAAGTTGTGTGGAACTGTGAAAAATGAGCAAAATATACAAACTGAGTAGTCCATGGGCCACATAGGAGCGCCGTGGTCCCGTGGTGGCGTGAGCAGCTGCGGAACGAGAGGTCCTTGGTTCAAGTCTTCCCTCGAGTGAAAATTTTACTTTCTTTATTTTTGCATAGTTATCTGTCCGTTCGTTCATTGACGTCTCTGTTCACCGTATAAGTTTAGTGTCTGTGTTTTGCGACCGCATCGCAAAACCGTGCGATTAGTAGACGAAAGGACGTGCCTATCCAATGGGAACCGAAAACATTTGATCGCCAGGTGATAGGTCAACCGATTCCTCCACAGGAAAACACGTCTGATATATTCTATACGACACTGGTGACGGCATGTGCGTCACATGACAGGAATATGTTGTCGACCCACCTAGCTTGTACACTTGGCGAATGGGTAAAAAGATTCTTCTACCTTGCCCGATTTAGGTTTTCTTGTGGATCTGATAATCACTCCCAAAAAAGTGATGAAAACATAAGTTTGTCACATAAACTGAAAATAAAAAATTACACTTTTTACTCGATGGAAGATTTGAACCAAGGACCTTTCGCTTCGCAGCTGCTGACGCTACCACGAGACCACGGCGCTCCTGCGTTCCCAATCTCCTTGATGTTGCTTATCGGGTCATGAACTATTCAGTTTGTATATTTTGCTTATTTTTTCACAGTTCCACACAACTTCTTCCTGTTTTCTCAATTGATCTGTGTTCAGTTTTTCAAGGCCTATCCACTGTGCCAACTTATAACTAAATCTGAGGGGGTTGCGGTGGGGAGGTTCCCTTGTGAGCAGTCGCCAGCGGGCTGATGCGCATGCGCAGTTGACTCGCCTGCGAGCAGTACCTTCCCCCGCCCCCCGCTGCTCGGACTGCTCCGGCCGTTAGCTGTACCGCGCGCCCTGGCTGCCGCATTCGCGCATGCGCAGTTATCCGAGTTGTAGAGAAAGGGGGGGGGGGTAGTGCCCACGTGACCCGTGTTTGCGTTCAGTGATTTCGCTGCTTCCTCTTCATATACAGTTCCCACGTCAAATGAACACACAACGTATTTCTGTGGCCAGGAGCTACCAAGCAAATTAAAATACATTAACATATTTATTGAAGGCAAAAATATATTATTAGTTTCAGTTTTCTTTATTTTATTTCAAAGTTTTTGGCAGTCAAGGGTTAATTGCTTTGCAGAACTGTGAAGTTATTGTTGTCAGTTTGCTAAAGAAATTTGGCGTTACTATTCTCGCTGAGGAAGTCAATTTATTTGAAACGAAGTGTTTCATTCCACAGCTGTTCGTCGAATGTAAAGTGCACGTTTTCATGTTCTGCGATGTATGGCATGATGTCATAAAGAAGAAAAAACATGAGATGCTACAGTACTGCTACTCAAAGAAAACTTACGTCCCAAAAACCACACCGAAAAACTTAATGTCAGGTGGGACCTACTTAACTGTGAATCTGGACAGTGTGCACTTCAGACCGAAGTATTCACGTTAGTATAGTTTACGAAATTCCGATGTCCTCGGAGTATCCTCTGACGTCCTGTTTCTTTTATGGCATAATGTAACACCTCTTTGTGCTTTATACACACACACATGCGGCCTTCCTACGTCACTGCAGCCGCGCACGCGCATTAATGCTTGTTTTCTGGCGCTCTCTGGCTACTGCTAAGCCGAACATATTTGTGACAGTTTCGGGATAGTTTTGCGAATGGTGGTTTGAAAAGTGTTACTTTCAAAGTAAATATGCTTCTACGCAGGATGAATTATATTACGTGTGAGAACTTGGGATGAATTTCTTAAATCACAGACCATTTGACTCTCGTTTAAAACGGAACACTTTCAGGACCAACCACGTAGAAGAATTTCGACGCAGAAGACCAGACATTTATGCTATTATTTTAAATATACTGGCACATTTGTGTGAAGTATCTTAAAGTATAACACACACACAATAAACATCGATATTATATGTGAAAACTTAGCTTCCCTTGTAGCTTATTAATGTTAGAGACCAATATTGTATGTAAAAGCTTGGCTTTTCTTGTTGGTACACTACGTATATTAAAGTAAACCCTTAACTTTTCCTATTTTTGTGTACACCCTACGTAAGTGATTGCTATTGGCTTAATACAGCACGTGTCCTATTCTCTGAATGTCTGCTGTCATTGGCTGGCCAAGTCACGTGTCATGACATCGCAATCTCGATTTCAAAGCTCCGGAAACTAGGGTGCCGTGTTTGGTGCAATTCAAATTTATAGTTTCGTAATACGAAAATATGCAGCGTAGGCCTATATGTTGCTGCAAATGAAAGGCCGTTCAAAAACTTCTCTGCCCGTTCCATTTTTTCCAGGAAGTTCCACGCTAGTGTATAAACCGTAAACCATTCAAAGGATTGATAAGTTTTACAGTTCCGAGGGAAAATTTACTGGAAACCTACCGTCACTTAGCACGGAAAAAGTGTATTTTCACCCGGGGAAAAGTATATTTTTACACCCTGAATTACCAGTAAAAGAATCAACCAAAAAAGAGGTGAGAATCCTGGAGGCCAAAGAAAATGCGTGACCTTTAAGAAGCAGCAAATACACTATCCCGCGACGTAAGTAAGACATCGGGTAAAAATTATTCTGTGTATCAGGAACCTGACTTCGGTGCACTCTGCCCCTAAAATCTCGGGTAAATTACTCTAAAAGCTGACTGATGTCGTGTTGGTTCCACTAGCGATGGGAACTACAGGAATTACCGAGAATAAGTACCATTCATTTCGTTTACCACTATTATTCATCTCCAACAGGTGTATTTACCGGTTTCCGCTACTTGCAGAAGACTCCAAAGCTTGGAAGGCTTCGCCGTAAAACACGTAACGTGGTAATTGATGTACTCGATGTCCCCGGTCTGCGACTCGTATTTGTTACATTAGAGGCTGCTGTGGCGTGGCTGGAGGATGCGACGTCTTTCATTTCGATAACTGTGCTCAGATGCCTGCAGACGAACCCGTTAAATACTTCGGAGCAGACTGCGAATAACGTAAACAATAAACATAGGTGACTGGACGATTAGTCGGAAAACAGACTGCGTGCTCCTAAACAGAAAGGTGGCAGCTGAAGGGCGTGTTGCACGATGCCACGGAAGTAGCAACAGGCGCGTGGTAACATTCTTTCTGAGAGTGTGGCTCATTTCCAGTGTAGGAGGGGCCGTGCAGATCCTGATCCGCTCACTCGAAATATACATCTACATGATTACTCTTCGATTCACACTTAGGTGCCTGGCGGAGGGTTGATCGAACCACCTTTAAGCTACTCTTCTACCGTTCCACTCTCGAACAGTCGCGGGAGAAACAAACACATCTCCCCGTGAGAGCTCTGACTTGTCTTGTTTCATTATGAAGATCATTTCTACCTGTGTAGGTGGGCGCCAAAAAAATATTATCGTACTCTGAGGAGAAAGCTGGCGATTGAAATTGCATGGGAAGGTCCTGCCGTAGCAAGAAACGGCTTCGCTTTGACGGCTGCCATGTTAATTGCTGTAGCGCTGTCTCACCCATTTCGCGGTAATACAAGACGACCTGCCCTTCTTTGAACTTTTTCGATCGCTTCCGTGAATCCTGTCTGAGGCGGGTCCCACACTGCACAGCAGTACTCGAGAAGGGGGCGTACAAGTGTAGTGTAGGCGGTCTCTTTAGTGTACCTGTCACGATTTCTACTTCTTCTGTCAGTAAATCGTAGTCCCTAGCTTGCTTTCTGCACAATGTTATCCATGTCATGGTTGCAATTTAAGGTATTAACAACTTTAATCCCTAAGTATTTAGCTGAATTTATATCCCTCAGATTTTTGTGATTTATCGTCTTAGTGGATTCTTTGTCTTGCTCATGTGGACGACTTCACACTTTCCATGATTTATAGTCAATTGCCACTCCTTGCACCATTCTGATATCTTGTCTAAATCATTTTGCAATTCGTTTTGGTCATCTGATGACATTACATGACGGTAAGTGGCAGCACCAGCTAGACACTATCTAAGAGCACTGCTCAGATTGTCTCGTAAGTGGTGTACGAAGATCAGCAACAGCAGCGGACCTCTTAAACACTTACTTTGGGCAACACCAGGCGTTACTTCTGTTTTACTCGATGACTTTCCGTCAGTTACTACCAACTGTGACTTCTCTAACGAGAAATCACGAATCCAGTCAGACAACTCCACAGGTGCGCAATTTAACTAGAAGGGACGGTGTCAAAAGCGATATGGAAACCTAAAAACTACGTAATCAAATTGACGTCCCTTGTCAATAGCACTCATTAGTTCGTGGTAATAAAGAGCTAGTTCTGTTTCACAAGAGCTTTATTTTCTAAATGCCTGCTGGCTGTTTCTAAATAAATCTTATTCTTCGAGGCGGTTCATGCTGTTGGAGCGCAGTATATGTTCCAAAACACTACTGCAAACCGAGTTTAGTGATGTGGGTCTGTTATTCAGTGGATTACTCTCATCCCGTTCCTTGGCTATTGGTGTGACTTGCGCAACTTCGCATTCTCTGGGTACGGAGCTTTCTGCCAGCGAGCGGTTGTATATGGTTGCTAAGTGTGGAGCTATTGTATCAGCATACTGTGAGAGTAACAGACTGGTATACAATCTGGGCCGCAGGCTTTGCCTTCCTTGTGGATTAAGCTGTTTTCCTACACGAGGAATATTCGCTTCTGAATTACTCATATTGGCAGTTGTTCTCGATTCGAATTCTTGCGTGTTTGCTTTGACTTCCCCTGTAAAGGAAGATCGGGAAACTGTCTGGTAACTCTTGTCTCCGTGGCGCTGTCATCAAAAGCATCACCGCTGTTATCGAGCAGTGAAGGTATCTATTGCGTCTTCAGGGTGTATACCATCCGGGAAAAACCCGGCAATTTTCGCATCCGGTAGAAAACCAGGAAATACCTGGGAATTTTTCAGAAATCCTCGATTTTTTCATTGTTTTAGTCTTGAGTCAAACTCTCGTAATTTTGACTCGAAAGAAGTGATAAACAGCAAAGTGTGTCAAAGGCTTTAGGACGAAGACTGTGGAATCCTTCATACCAATAAACTGCTGCCGAAGAGAGTGACGTCACACCTGTTTGCATTAAGTTCAAAAAATGGCTGTGAGCAGTATGGGACTTGACATCTGAGGTCATCAGTCCCGTAGAACTTAGAACTACTTAAACCTAACTAACCTAAGGACATCACACACGAGTGGCCGAGGCAGGATTCGAACCTGCGACCGTAGCAGTCGCGTGGTTCCGGACTGGAGCGCCTAGAACCGCTCGGCCACAACGGCCGGCTAAATATCACACCGACGCATCCTTTTAAGCGCAAAACAGCTTAGGCTCTGAAAAGATAAACTGTTTCACGCGTCCCTTGTCTTCCTGGTATTTGCTATTCACGAAATCAAATGCCTCACCAATGCAACTTTTTCACACCTCATTCGCCTTCCTACCGTCTTCTCCAGATGCCTTAAATTTGCTACTTGGTAGTCAGATACCGCATCAGTGTGGCTTTTTATGCACAAAACAGATAGGTGTGAGGCGGTGAGGTTGTAACGCTTCGTTTCATTACACCAGTTTCCGCTGTCGGTTTGGTAGCATGCTAGAGTGCTTTCCAACCTCCTTGTTCACTTACCTGTTGCGGAAATTTTTCTTTTTCCCCTCAGATCAGAAAATAAGTTTTGTTTGAGGAGCCCACCGGCCGGCGGTTAAAGGCGCTGCAGTCTGGAACCGCAAGACCGCTGCGGTCGCAGGTTCGAATCCTTCCTCGGGCATGGATGTTTGTGATATCCTTAGGTTAGTTAGGTTTAACTAGTTCTAAGTTGTAGGGGACTGATGACCTCAGCAGTTGAGTCCCATAGTGCTCAGAGCCATTTTTGAAGGAGCCCGCCTTCTGTGTTGTGCGCTTCTGATGCGTTCTTCTCGTCGTCATTTCGCTACACGGGACCAGCCGTAGTGCTTCTGGAATCTCGACACGCCGTTTCAGACCGCTGTGTAGTTTACCTCCCATCTTTTGCGATCCTGCTGACATATTCTTGTGTAACCGCGAGGCAGGGAGATTGTAAACGTTGTAATAACCATCTCCAGACTGTATCGAGCAACAACTGGTCATTGTCAGAGTTCTTCTTCACTATCGCGAAATTAGTGGGGGGAGTGTCGCGGATACGATACCGCAGATGGGGTGGCAGGGATTAAAACAATGGCGCTTTTCCGTGCGACGAGATGTTATACGAAATTTCGGTCACCGGCTTTCTGATCGCAATACGAAAATGTTTTGCTGCCGTGCAACGCGTAGGCAAGAATCTTTTCAAAGCCTTAGTGAGTATTTGTGCAGGTTTCTTTGCGACGTTGTACCAGTAAGTACGGATAGCGGAAGTGGTCTCTCCACGACAGACTTTGGTGACGTCACAACATGGACAGCCGCGAAGAATTTATCGCGAGCGATTTCGCAGCGTGACGTATACCCTAGTGAGCTTGTCCTCCTGTTCTTCTCTCCTATATGATACATTTAGTACCCTGAAAGATTCACCCTTTTATGACGAAACAAAGAGTTTTGGATTCTATTGTGTCTACCTTTTGTTATAATATAGTTGCGCTACACCTTGAAGACACACAATTGACGGGCATCTGTCAGACCGTTTCTTACGCTGCGGGTTAGAAGCGCCAAACGAGTACCTGTTTCCCGCTCTATTCCTGCCTCTACAAGCCGGTCACGTGACCTGTGCTGGCTGCAGGTCACCACTGCTGTAACGTCTTCCGTCTCCAAATTCTGCTGCAGTCTGCTCCGTGTTCAGGGCGTATATACAAACTATGACTTACAACGGAACAGTCCAGTAAGACATGTCGAAATCTACTCTGAAATTTTTTACAGAGGAAGAAAACATCGAAAGAAATGGATTGCCAAACTTTTAGCTGCTAAGGAGCACTGCAAGTATTTTGTAAAAAAATGTTGACGTTACGGTGCACCCTTTTTTGCCGCGCCGAGAGCGGCTTACGACAGCGGTTTGTACAGCCCTGCCCGGCTAGCGCGCGACTCGCAGAATCAGACACGCAGACAGCAATTCTCAGCACCTGAAGCCTAGCCGGTTCGCTAGACATAAACAGTCAAACAACTCGTACGAATCAATTTCATTGCGAAACAGAATTACGATTACTCAACTTTGATACGTGTCGCAGGCAACGGGCGGGATACAGAATAGTCAGTCTGCATCGTAAGAGACGAACAAGTCTGTGCTACGCAGGGGCAGCCGCCGCCGAAGCTGCGGTCCGCCTCCAGTCGGGGGCGGTGCCGACGCCGCCTCCACGCGGGGGCCGCTGGTGGCGCGTTGTCGTCCTGGAGGGAGGCCGTTGTCTCGTGTGCGGCTGGAACCGTCTGTACGGAGGAGAACTGCCTGTGAACGCTCTCTTACTGGTTTCTACTCTCTGGAGCTAATACTCGCCACACAGGATACAGCTCTGTCCTGCTACAGCCACAGTGCGAAACTTTGGTGTTCAGTGAGGATTATTTTGCGTGTCAAGCGCACTGTTCTTGACGGAGCATCCAAAATGGCGCAGGGAAGCGAGAATTTAAGTGTCTCAACTTCTACGGAAGCGTGACATGCGCGGAGATCGTGCACTTTGCACTGGAATTGCATCTCCATCTCTCGTTACCACTGGTCCAAAGTTTTCCTCGTATGTCGGCTGCCGTCTTTCCCTGGCTTCTCACTACCACTGAGGGGGAATTTGTAAACAGACCGCCAGTTACCGACTTCGAGCATCATCTGAAGAGCGGGCGACACAGCTAGCGTTTCCACTAGGTTTGTAACGTCTAATGGTCACATTCCTTTTTGTTCCTTTTTTTTCTCTAAAAGATCTATGATGTAGTGGCAAAGCGCCCGCTTCGTGATCCAGAGAGAGCGGGATCAAATCCCGTTCAGACCACAACTGCTTCCACTGTGATTTTTAACCGAGCAGTCACTTCCTCAGACGTTGGAGTGGCCACGAAAGACACGTGGTTGGGATTCCACGTCAAACTGCAGGTGTCCACTTTGCGATCAGGTGACAGGGGAGGACCAGGGAAGCGCCAGCAGCTGCAGTGCGGCCACCAGAGAGACCTGCAAGAGGCCTGCCGGGCGGCTTCTCTGCCGCTCGTGCTCGTCAGCCCGTCTGCCGCTCTGGAAACCTGCCTTGAACTGTGCAGACAACTGTCTGAATAACTTCATACCGACTGCTCCACTCTTGCACGTGTATCAGTGGCTAGCAGAGAGAGTAAAATCATGGCAGTGTCTGATGTGGCAGACGACTTCCATCAATGAGGACTTGTTGATCTGAAATATGTCTTGCAGTACCACATTTTATAACATTTTGTGGCCATTCCTTGCAATGATGATCGAATGTTGTACGTTTGACTGTCAGTGAAACAGTTGTTTGTTTATTCTCTGTAGTCGTCACAAAAATGCAAAGTGTCACTTGAATGTCAAAAACAAACCGGACAAAGGAAACGTTGATGCAGCGACCGCTAGTTTTATTTAGACAGAACTGGGATGGAGTCACAAGTGGTCCCGGCCATTGTTCTGCATATTGCGCTTCATTCCAGGCGTGACTGATGTAATTCGTAAAGTGTGGCCAAGACAACTGGCGATGTACGAATGACGGTAGCTGAAGAATACTCTTCCGCTGATAAACCAGAAACGAGAGAGAGGTATCGGAAATGATGTTGTCTGGTAATATGCTGATAAAATGCTTTCCACTGTCCAAAACATCCTTTATCGAGAGGTCGAATCGCACTAGTGATTCCAGGCGGAATCCACATCACATCCACAGATTTTTCGTCGCCCTCCACAGAAACAGAGGCGTCGTTATGTCCAGAACATGAGTCCAACAGAAGCAATGAATTGGCTTCTGCAGCTGGTAGGAATACTTCTCGAACGAAATGTTGAAAATTATTCTTTCTCATTTTTACAGATTTTGATGCATTGACCACAAGATCTTTGCACTAGACAGTCCATTTTCTATTTTTGGTCCCTACTTTGTCTTGCGGTTCTCGCAGACAGATGTACCGCTGCGGAAACAGTAAACCGACCGTACTTACCACCGACATTACCGTACAAGAATGTGTCACTGCATTCACTGAGTGGGCAGCCGCCTCCGTCTCTTTTCCACCCCGACACGATAGAGAGCGGGCCGCACGCAGTTCTCTCACCAAACCCGACTGATCGGCGCTGTAAACGCCAGTTGAGGGGACGGCGGCAGGTTTCGCCTTCGAGTCAGCCGCGAATTCCCGTGCAGCACTGCCCGCCACCGGCAGCTGCTCCACACGGTCACGTGACGTAAACCCGGTGGTTCTGCGGCCTCCTGCTCTGTGCGACTCCTGGAAGCTGCGCAGCCGGCCGGACAGAGGCCGAGAGCCGGCAGCGGCCACGCCGGCTGCAGCCCCGCACACCTCCGCCGCTGACGGCGCACAGCCTCTCCATCCAGCCAGTCCCCCATCTTCCCCCGACAGTTTCTCCACTCAGGGGGGTTTCGGGTATCCGTTTGCCACACATTCCTTACTTCCCGTAATTCCTTCTTCCACTTCTACAGTTCACGCTCCGATTGTACGAAACGGAAACGCCTTCGCACACTGCGTAGCTTCGAGCGTTTTTCCGTCCTCCGTCTGACCGATACTTGGCTGCCTTCTCTTTGTCGCTGAGAGCTGTTGCAGTACGTGTGTTGTTTCCAGACTTGGCAGGTATTCTCCCTCACAACTGTTACTGGCACAGCAGACGTCGTCCCAACCTCAGTTCACGGAATCGTCACCGTTATTTCGTACTTCTTCTGACGTATCCACAGTTTCAAACGAAATGTCGACATCATTCGAATGAATGTCAAGGAAATCAACTAACAAATGACAAATATGCACATCCTCAGGAGAAGTAGGTGATTTCGGCTGGAAGCCACGTTGTTCATATTTCATCATTGCTAAATTGAGAACATTAACTGAATTCTACATCACTCTCAAACTGGAGGAAGAAAAAAACTTTTCTTAGCAGGCATCTCTTACGAAATCGCACTAAACATCAATTCAACTTTATCTGTATTGTCAGTAGCTCCCATTACTGCAAAATACAAGTGATAATTTGTGAAGGATGTTTGTTGACTGCCTAATTCGAAGCAATAGTAACACTGTACTATAGTGGCCGAGAAACTATCAAGGAACGGTAACCTGAAACGTCCTTTACAAATTACAATCGGATTGTATCGTGTTTGCTGTTTTTTGAAACACGACGAGCGCAGACGCGCCGCACCGCCTGGCCCAGTAAGCGTAGTTTGCTTTGATATAGGACCGTTTGGCGACGTAAAAAAATACTAGTTTCCACAGTGGAATGAAAGGACAGTAACGGAAAGTGTTTAATATGTAATTACATGTGACGAAAAAGTAGCTTTTGCGCGAGTTTGTGTAATCCGTTTTTCTTTTCGGTTTGTATTTGCGTCTTTGAGTGCGTTTTTCTCTGGGACAGTGAGGTCGTATCGGGCTGAAATTTTTATGACGTACTGAGGACGGTGGTCGCTTGGCGGTGTCAAAGTTTTAAGACTGTAGGTGAAGGCATCGAGGAGTTACGGACGTTTATGCAGCGTTTTTTGAAACACGACGAGCGCAGACGCGCCGCACCGCCTGGCCCAGTAAGCGTAGTTTGCTTTGATATAGGACCGTTTGGCGACGTAAAAAAATACTAGTTTCCACAGTGGAATGAAAGGAGAGTAACGGAAAGTGTTTAATATGTAATTACATGTGACGAAAAAGTAGCTTTTGCGCGAGTTTGTGTAATCCGTTTTTCTTTTCGGTTTGTATTTGCGTCTTTGAGTGCGTTTTTCTCTGGGACAGTGAGGTCGTATCGGGCTGAAATTTTTATGACGTACTGAGGACGGTGGTCGCTTGGCGGTGTCAAAGTTTTAAGACTGTAGGTGAAGGCATCGAGGAGTTACGGACGTTTATGCAGCGTTTTTTGAAACACGACGAGCGCAGACGCGCCGCACCGCCTGGCCCAGTAAGCGTAGTTTGCTTTGATATAGGACCGTTTGGCGACGTAAAAAAATACTAGTTTCCACAGTGGAATGAAAGGAGAGTAACGGAAAGTGTTTAATTTATAACTACATGTGACGAAAAAGTAGCTTTTGCGCGAGTTTGTGTAATCCGTTTTTCTTTTCGGTTTGTATTTGCGTCTTTGAGTGCGTTTTTCTCTGGGACAGTGAGGTCGTATCGGGCTGAAATTTTTATGACGTACTGAGGACGGTGGTCGCTTGGCGGTGTCAAAGTTTTAAGACTGTAGGTGAAGGCATCGAGGAGTTACGGACGTTTATGCAGCGTTTTTTGAAACACGACGAGCGCAGACGCGCCGCACCGCCTGGCCCAGTAAGCGTAGTTTGCTTTGATATAGGACCGTTTGGCGACGTAAAAAATACTAGTTTCCACAGTGGAATGAAAGGAGAGTAACGGAAAGTGTTTAATTTATAACTACATGTGACGAAAAAGTAGCTTTTGCGTGAGTTTGTGTAACCCGTTTTTCTTTTCGGTTTGTATTTGCGTCTTTGAGTGCGTTTTTCTCTGGGACAGTGAGGTCGTATCGGGCTGAAATTTTTATGACGTACTGAGGACGGTGGTCGCTTGGCGGTGTCAAAGTTTTAAGACTGTAGGTGAAGGCATCGAGGAGTTACGGACGTTTATGCAGCGTTTTTTGAAACACGACGAGCGCAGACGCGCCGCACCGCCTGGCCCAGTAAGCGTAGTTTGCTTTGATATAGGACCGTTTGGCGACGTAAAAAATACTAGTTTCCACAGTGGAATGAAAGGAGAGTAACGGAAAGTGTTTAATTTATAACTACATGTGACGAAAAAGTAGCTTTTGCGTGAGTTTGTGTAATCCGTTTTTCTTTTCGGTTTGTATTTGCGTCTTTGAGTGCGTTTTTCTCTGGGACAGTGAGGTCGTATCGGGCTGAAATTTTTATGACGTACTGAGGACGGTGGTCGCTTGGCGGTGTCAAAGTTTTAAGACTGTAGGTGAAGGCATCGAGGAGTTACGGACGTTTATGCAGCGTTTTTTGAAACACGACGAGCGCAGACGCGCCGCACCGCCTGGCCCAGTAAGCGTAGTTTGCTTTGATATAGGACCGTTTGGCGACGTAAAAAATACTAGTTTCCACAGTGGAATGAAAGGAGAGTAACGGAAAGTGTTTAATTTATAACTACATGTGACGAAAAAGTAGCTTTTGCGCGAGTTTGTGTAATCCGTTTTTCTTTTCGGTTTGTATTTGCGTCTTTGAGTGCGTTTTTCTCTGGGACAGTGAGGTCGTATCGGGCTGAAATTTTTATGACGTACTGAGGACGGTGGTCGCTTGGCGGTGTCAAAGTTTTAAGACTGTAGGTGAAGGCATCGAGGAGTTACGGACGTTTATGCAGCGTTTTTTGAAACACGACGAGCGCAGACGCGCCGCACCGCCTGGCCCAGTAAGCGTAGTTTGCTTTGATATAGGACCGTTTGGCGACGTAAAAAATACTAGTTTCCACAGTGGAATGAAAGGAGAGTAACGGAAAGTGTTTAATTAATAACTACATGTGACGAAAAAGTAGCTTTTGCGTGAGTTTGTGTAATCCGTTTTTCTTTTCGGTTTGTATTTGCGTCTTTGAGTGCGTTTTTCTCTGGGACAGTGAGGTCGTATCGGGCTGAAATTTTTATGACGTACTGAGGACGGTGGTCGCTTGGCGGTGTCAAAGTTTTAAGACTGTAGGTGAAGGCATCGAGGAGTTACGGACGTTTATGCAGCGTTTTTTGAAACACGACGAGCGCAGACGCGCCGCACCGCCTGGCCCAGTAAGCGTAGTTTGCTTTGATATAGGACCGTTTGGCGACGTAAAAAATACTAGTTTCCACAGTGGAATGAAAGGAGAGTAACGGAAAGTGTTTAATTTATAACTACATGTGACGAAAAAGTAGCTTTTGCGCGAGTTTGTGTAATCCGTTTTTCTTTTCGGTTTGTATTTGCGTCTTTGAGTGCGTTTTTCTCTGGGACAGTGAGGTCGTATCGGGCTGAAATTTTTATGACGTACTGAGGACGGTGGTCGCTTGGCGGTGTCAAAGTTTTAAGACTGTAGGTGAAGGCATCGAGGAGTTACGGACGTTTATGCAGCGTTTTTTGAAACACGACGAGCGCAGACGCGCCGCACCGCCTGGCCCAGTAAGCGTAGTTTGCTTTGATATAGGACCGTTTGGCGACGTAAAAAATACTAGTTTCCACAGTGGAATGAAAGGAGAGTAACGGAAAGTGTTTAATTTATAACTACATGTGACGAAAAAGTAGCTTTTGCGCGAGTTTGTGTAATCCGTTTTTCTTTTCGGTTTGTATTTGCGTCTTTGAGTGCGTTTTTCTCTGGGACAGTGAGGTCGTATCGGGCTGAAATTTTTATGACGTACTGAGGACGGTGGTCGCTTGGCGGTGTCAAAGTTTTAAGACTGTAGGTGAAGGCATCGAGGAGTTACGGACGTTTATGCAGCGTTTTTTGAAACACGACGAGCGCAGACGCGCCGCACCGCCTGGCCCAGTAAGCGTAGTTTGCTTTGATATAGGACCGTTTGGCGACGTAAAAAATACTAGTTTCCACAGTGGAATGAAAGGAGAGTAACGGAAAGTGTTTAATTTATAACTACATGTGACGAAAAAGTAGCTTTTGCGCGAGTTTGTGTAATCCGTTTTTCTTTTCGGTTTGTATTTGCGTCTTTGAGTGCGTTTTTCTCTGGGACAGTGAGGTCGTATCGGGCTGAAATTTTTATGACGTACTGAGGACGGTGGTCGCTTGGCGGTGTCAAAGTTTTAAGACTGTAGGTGAAGGCATCGAGGAGTTACGGACGTTTATGCAGCGTTTTTTGAAACACGACGAGCGCAGACGCGCCGCACCGCCTGGCCCAGTAAGCGTAGTTTGCTTTGATATAGGACCGTTTGGCGACGTAAAAAATACTAGTTTCCACAGTGGAATGAAAGGAGAGTAACGGAAAGTGTTTAATTAATAACTACATGTGACGAAAAAGTAGCTTTTGCGTGAGTTTGTGTAATCCGTTTTTCTTTTCGGTTTGTATTTGCGTCTTTGAGTGCGTTTTTCTCTGGGACAGTGAGGTCGTATCGGGCTGAAATTTTTATGACGTACTGAGGACGGTGGTCGCTTGGCGGTGTCAAAGTTTTAAGACTGTAGGTGAAGGCATCGAGGAGTTACGGACGTTTATGCAGCGTTTTTTGAAACACGACGAGCGCAGACGCGCCGCACCGCCTGGCCCAGTAAGCGTAGTTTGCTTTGATATAGGACCGTTTGGCGACGTAAAAAATACTAGTTTCCACAGTGGAATGAAAGGAGAGTAACGGAAAGTGTTTAATTTATAACTACATGTGACGAAAAAGTAGCTTTTGCGCGAGTTTGTGTAATCCGTTTTTCTTTTCGGTTTGTATTTGCGTCTTTGAGTGCGTTTTTCTCTGGGACAGTGAGGTCGTATCGGGCTGAAATTTTTATGACGTACTGAGGACGGTGGTCGCTTGGCGGTGTCAAAGTTTTAAGACTGTAGGTGAAGGCATCGAGGAGTTACGGACGTTTATGCAGCGTTTTTTGAAACACGACGAGCGCAGACGCGCCGCACCGCCTGGCCCAGTAAGCGTAGTTTGCTTTGATATAGGACCGTTTGGCGACGTAAAAAATACTAGTTTCCACAGTGGAATGAAAGGAGAGTAACGGAAAGTGTTTAATTTATAACTACATGTGACGAAAAAGTAGCTTTTGCGTGAGTTTGTGTAATCCGTTTTTCTTTTCGGTTTGTATTTGCGTCTTTGAGTGCGTTTTTCTCTGGGACAGTGAGGTCGTATCGGGCTGAAATTTTTATGACGTACTGAGGACGGTGGTCGCTTGGCGGTGTCAAAGTTTTAAGACTGTAGGTGAAGGCATCGAGGAGTTACGGACGTTTATGCAGCGTTTTTTGAAACACGACGAGCGCAGACGCGCCGCACCGCCTGGCCCAGTAAGCGTAGTTTGCTTTGATATAGGACCGTTTGGCGACGTAAAAAATACTAGTTTCCACAGTGGAATGAAAGGAGAGTAACGGAAAGTGTTTAATTTATAACTACATGTGACGAAAAAGTAGCTTTTGCGCGAGTTTGTGTAATCCGTTTTTCTTTTCGGTTTGTATTTGCGTCTTTGAGTGCGTTTTTCTCTGGGACAGTGAGGTCGTATCGGGCTGAAATTTTTATGACGTACTGAGGACGGTGGTCGCTTGGCGGTGTCAAAGTTTTAAGACTGTAGGTGAAGGCATCGAGGAGTTACGGACGTTTATGCAGCGTTTTTTGAAACACGACGAGCGCAGACGCGCCGCACCGCCTGGCCCAGTAAGCGTAGTTTGCTTTGATATAGGACCGTTTGGCGACGTAAAAAAATACTAGTTTCCACAGTAGAATGAAAGGAGAGTAACGGAAAGTGTTTAATTTATAACTACATGTGACGAAAAAGTAGCTTTTGCGTGAGTTTGTGTAACCCGTTTTTCTTTTCGGTTTGTATTTGCGTCTTTGAGTGCGTTTTTCTCTGGGACAGTGAGGTCGTATCGGGCTGAAATTTTTATGACGTACTGAGGACGGTGGTCGCTTGGCGGTGTCAAAGTTTTAAGACTGTAGGTGAAGGCATCGAGGAGTTACGGACGTTTATGCAGCGTTTTTTGAAACACGACGAGCGCAGACGCGCCGCACCGCCTGGCCCAGTAAGCGTAGTTTGCTTTGATATAGGACCGTTTGGCGACGTAAAAAAATACTAGTTTCCACAGTGGAATGAAAGGAGAGTAACGGAAAGTGTTTAATTTATAACTACATGTGACGAAAAAGTAGCTTTTGCGCGAGTTTGTGTAATCCGTTTTTCTTTTCGGTTTGTATTTGCGTCTTTGAGTGCGTTTTTCTCTGGGACAGTGAGGTCGTATCGGGCTGAAATTTTTATGACGTACTGAGGACGGTGGTCGCTTGGCGGTGTCAAAGTTTTAAGACTGTAGGTGAAGGCATCGAGGAGTTACGGACGTTTATGCAGCGTTTTTTGAAACACGACGAGCGCAGACGCGCCGCACCGCCTGGCCCAGTAAGCGTAGTTTGCTTTGATATAGGGCCGTTTGGCGACGTAAAAAATACTAGTTTCCACAGTAGAATGAAAGGAGAGTAACTGAAAGTGTTTAATTTATAACTACATGTGACGAAAAAGTAGCTTTTGCGCGAGTTTGTGTAATCCGTTTTTCTTTTCGGTTTGTATTTGCGTCTTTGAGTGCGTTTTTCTCTGGGACAGTGAGGTCGTATCGGGCTGAAATTTTTATGACGTACTGAGGACGGTGGTCGCTTGGCGGTGTCAAAGTTTTAAGACTGTAGGTGAAGGCATCGAGGAGTTACGGACGTTTATGCAGCGTTTTTTGAAACACGACGAGCGCAGACGCGCCGCACCGCCTGGCCCAGTAAGCGTAGTTTGCTTTGATATAGGACCGTTTGGCGACGTAAAAAAATACTAGTTTCCACAGTGGAATGAAAGGAGAGTAACGGAAAGTGTTTAATATGTAATTACATGTGACGAAAAAGTAGCTTTTGCGCGAGTTTGTGTAATCCGTTTTTCTTTTCGGTTTGTATTTGCGTCTTTGAGTGCGTTTTTCTCTGGGACAGTGAGGTCGTATCGGGCTGAAATTTTTATGACGTACTGAGGACGGTGGTCGCTTGGCGGTGTCAAAGTTTTAAGACTGTAGGTGAAGGCATCGAGGAGTTACGGACGTTTATGCAGCGTTTTTTGAAACACGACGAGCGCAGACGCGCCGCACCGCCTGGCCCAGTAAGCGTAGTTTGCTTTGATATAGGACCGTTTGGCGACGTAAAAAATACTAGTTTCCACAGTGGAATGAAAGGAGAGTAACGGAAAGTGTTTAATATGTAATTACATGTGACGAAAAAGTAGCTTTTGCGTGAGTTTGTGTAACCCGTTTTTCTTTTCGGTTTGTATTTGCGTCTTTGAGTGCGTTTTTCTCTGGGACAGTGAGGTCGTATCGGGCTGAAATTTTTATGACGTACTGAGGACGGTGGTCGCTTGGCGGTGTCAAAGTTTTAAGACTGTAGGTGAAGGCATCGAGGAGTTACGGACGTTTATGCAGCGTTTTTTGAAACACGACGAGCGCAGACGCGCCGCACCGCCTGGCCCAGTAAGCGTAGTTTGCTTTGATATAGGACCGTTTGGCGACGTAAAAAATACTAGTTTCCACAGTGGAATGAAAGGAGAGTAACGGAAAGTGTTTAATATGTAATTACATGTGACGAAAAAGTAGCTTTTGCGTGAGTTTGTGTAATCCGTTTTTCTTTTCGGTTTGTATTTGCGTCTTTGAGTGCGTTTTTCTCTGGGACAGTGAGGTCGTATCGGGCTGAAATTTTTATGACGTACTGAGGACGGTGGTCGCTTGGCGGTGTCAAAGTTTTAAGACTGTAGGTGAAGGCATCGAGGAGTTACGGACGTTTATGCAGCGTTTTTTGAAACACGACGAGCGCAGACGCGCCGCACCGCCTGGCCCAGTAAGCGTAGTTTGCTTTGATATAGGACCGTTTGGCGACGTAAAAAATACTAGTTTCCACAGTGGAATGAAAGGAGAGTAACGGAAAGTGATTAATATGTAATTACATGTGACGAAAAAGTAGCTTTTGCGTGAGTTTGTGTAACCCGTTTTTCTTTTCGGTTTGTATTTGCGTCTTTGAGTGCGTTTTTCTCTGGGACAGTGAGGTCGTATCGGGCTGAAATTTTTATGACGTACTGAGGACGGTGGTCGCTTGGCGGTGTCAAAGTTTTAAGACTGTAGGTGAAGGCATCGAGGAGTTACGGACGTTTATGCAGCGTTTTTTGAAACACGACGAGCGCAGACGCGCCGCACCGCCTGGCCCAGTAAGCGTAGTTTGCTTTGATATAGGACCGTTTGGCGACGTAAAAAATACTAGTTTCCACAGTGGAATGAAAGGAGAGTAACGGAAAGTGTTTAATATGTAATTACATGTGACGAAAAAGTAGCTTTTGCGTGAGTTTGTGTAATCCGTTTTTCTTTTCGGTTTGTATTTGCGTCTTTGAGTGCGTTTTTCTCTGGGACAGTGAGGTCGTATCGGGCTGAAATTTTTATGACGTACTGAGGACGGTGGTCGCTTGGCGGTGTCAAAGTTTTAAGACTGTAGGTGAAGGCATCGAGGAGTTACGGACGTTTATGCAGCGTTTTTTGAAACACGACGAGCGCAGACGCGCCGCACCGCCTGGCCCAGTAAGCGTAGTTTGCTTTGATATAGGACCGTTTGGCGACGTAAAAAAATACTAGTTTCCACAGTGGAATGAAAGGAGAGTAACGGAAAGTGTTTAATATGTAATTACATGTGACGAAAAAGTAGCTTTTGCGTGAGTTTGTGTAACCCGTTTTTCTTTTCGGTTTGTATTTGCGTCTTTGAGTGCGTTTTTCTCTGGGACAGTGAGGTCGTATCGGGCTGAAATTTTTATGACGTACTGAGGACGGTGGTCGCTTGGCGGTGTCAAAGTTTTAAGACTGTAGGTGAAGGCATCGAGGAGTTACGGACGTTTATGCAGCGTTTTTTGAAACACGACGAGCGCAGACGCGCCGCACCGCCTGGCCCAGTAAGCGTAGTTTGCTTTGATATAGGACCGTTTGGCGACGTAAAAAATACTAGTTTCCACAGTGGAATGAAAGGAGAGTAACGGAAAGTGATTAATATGTAATTACATGTGACGAAAAAGTAGCTTTTGCGTGAGTTTGTGTAACCCGTTTTTCTTTTCGGTTTGTATTTGCGTCTTTGAGTGCGTTTTTCTCTGGGACAGTGAGGTCGTATCGGGCTGAAATTTTTATGACGTACTGAGGACGGTGGTCGCTTGGCGGTGTCAAAGTTTTAAGACTGTAGGTGAAGGCATCGAGGAGTTACGGACGTTTATGCAGCGTTTTTTGAAACACGACGAGCGCAGACGCGCCGCACCGCCTGGCCCAGTAAGCGTAGTTTGCTTTGATATAGGACCGTTTGGCGACGTAAAAAATACTAGTTTCCACAGTGGAATGAAAGGAGAGTAACGGAAAGTGTTTAATATGTAATTACATGTGACGAAAAAGTAGCTTTTGCGTGAGTTTGTGTAACCCGTTTTTCTTTTCGGTTTGTATTTGCGTCTTTGAGTGCGTTTTTCTCTGGGACAGTGAGGTCGTATCGGGCTGAAATTTTTATGACGTACTGAGGACGGTGGTCGCTTGGCGGTGTCAAAGTTTTAAGACTGTAGGTGAAGGCATCGAGGAGTTACGGACGTTTATGCAGCGTTTTTTGAAACACGACGAGCGCAGACGCGCCGCACCGCCTGGCCCAGTAAGCGTAGTTTGCTTTGATATAGGACCGTTTGGCGACGTAAAAAATACTAGTTTCCACAGTGGAATGAAAGGAGAGTAACGGAAAGTGTTTAATATGTAATTACATGTGACGAAAAAGTAGCTTTTGCGTGAGTTTGTGTAATCCGTTTTTCTTTTCGGTTTGTATTTGCGTCTTTGAGTGCGTTTTTCTCTGGGACAGTGAGGTCGTATCGGGCTGAAATTTTTATGACGTACTGAGGACGGTGGTCGCTTGGCGGTGTCAAAGTTTTAAGACTGTAGGTGAAGGCATCGAGGAGTTACGGACGTTTATGCAGCGTTTTTTGAAACACGACGAGCGCAGACGCGCCGCACCGCCTGGCCCAGTAAGCGTAGTTTGCTTTGATATAGGACCGTTTGGCGACGTAAAAAAATACTAGTTTCCACAGTGGAATGAAAGGAGAGTAACGGAAAGTGTTTAATATGTAATTACATGTGACGAAAAAGTAGCTTTTGCGTGAGTTTGTGTAACCCGTTTTTCTTTTCGGTTTGTATTTGCGTCTTTGAGTGCGTTTTTCTCTGGGACAGTGAGGTCGTATCGGGCTGAAATTTTTATGACGTACTGAGGACGGTGGTCGCTTGGCGGTGTCAAAGTTTTAAGACTGTAGGTGAAGGCATCGAGGAGTTACGGACGTTTATGCAGCGTTTTTTGAAACACGACGAGCGCAGACGCGCCGCACCGCCTGGCCCAGTAAGCGTAGTTTGCTTTGATATAGGACCGTTTGGCGACGTAAAAAAATACTAGTTTCCACAGTGGAATGAAAGGAGAGTAACGGAAAGTGTTTAATTTATAACTACATGTGACGAAAAAGTAGCTTTTGCGTGAGTTTGTGTAACCCGTTTTTCTTTTCGGTTTGTATTTGCGTCTTTGCGTTTTTCTCTGGGACAGTGAGGTCGTATCGGGCTGAAATTTTTATGACGTACTGAGGACGGTGGTCGCTTGGCGGTGTCAAAGTTTTAAGACTGTAGGTGAAGGCATCGAGGAGTTACGGACGTTTATGCAGCGTTTTTTGAAACACGACGAGCGCAGACGCGCCGCACCGCCTGGCCCAGTAAGCGTAGTTTGCTTTGATATAGGACCGTTTGGCGACGTAAAAAAATACTAGTTTCCACAGTGGAATGAAAGGAGAGTAACGGAAAGTGTTTAATATGTAATTACATGTGACGAAAAAGTAGCTTTTGCGTGAGTTTGTGTAACCCGTTTTTCTTTTCGGTTTGTATTTGCGTCTTTGAGTGCGTTTTTCTCTGGGACAGTGAGGTCGTATCGGGCTGAAATTTTTATGACGTACTGAGGACGGTGGTCGCTTGGCGGTGTCAAAGTTTTAAGACTGTAGGTGAAGGCATCGAGGAGTTACGGACGTTTATGCAGCGTTTTTTGAAACACGACGAGCGCAGACGCGCCGCACCGCCTGGCCCAGTAAGCGTAGTTTGCTTTGATATAGGACCGTTTGGCGACGTAAAAAATACTAGTTTCCACAGTGGAATGAAAGGAGAGTAACGGAAAGTGTTTAATTTATAACTACATGTGACGAAAAAGTAGCTTTAGCGCGAGTTTGTGTAATCCGTTTTTCTTTTCGGTTTGTATTTGCGTCTTTGAGTGCGTTTTTCTCTGGGACAGTGAGGTCGTATCGGGCTGAAATTTTTATGACGTACTGAGGACGGTGGTCGCTTGGCGGTGTCAAAGTTTTAAGACTGTAGGTGAAGGCATCGAGGAGTTACGGACGTTTATGCAGCGTTTTTTGAAACACGACGAGCGCAGACGCGCCGCACCGCCTGGCCCAGTAAGCGTAGTTTGCTTTGATATAGGACCGTTTGGCGACGTAAAAAAATACTAGTTTCCACAGTGGAATGAAAGGAGAGTAACGGAAAGTGTTTAATATGTAATTACATGTGACGAAAAAGTAGCTTTTGCGTGAGTTTGTGTAACCCGTTTTTCTTTTCGGTTTGTATTTGCGTCTTTGAGTGCGTTTTTCTCTGGGACAGTGAGGTCGTATCGGGCTGAAATTTTTATGACGTACTGAGGACGGTGGTCGCTTGGCGGTGTCAAAGTTTTAAGAGTGTAGGTGAAGGCATCGAGGAGTTACGGACGTTTATGCAGCGTTTTTTGAAACACGACGAGCGCAGACGCGCCGCACCGCCTGGCCCAGTAAGCGTAGTTTGCTTTGATATAGGACCGTTTGGCGACGTAAAAAAATACTAGTTTCCACAGTGGAATGAAAGGAGAGTAACGGAAAGTGTTTAATATGTAATTACATGTGACGAAAAAGTAGCTTTAGCGCGAGTTTGTGTAATCCGTTTTTCTTTTCGGTTTGTATTTGCGTCTTTGAGTGCGTTTTTCTCTGGGACAGTGAGGTCGTATCGGGCTGAAATTTTTATGACGTACTGAGGACGGTGGTCGCTTGGCGGTGTCAAAGTTTTAAGACTGTAGGTGAAGGCATCGAGGAGTTACGGACGTTTATGCAGCGTTTTTTGAAACACGACGAGCGCAGACGCGCCGCACCGCCTGGCCCAGTAAGCGTAGTTTGCTTTGATATAGGACCGTTTGGCGACGTAAAAAATACTAGTTTCCACAGTGGAATGAAAGGAGAGTAACGGAAAGTGTTTAATTTATAACTACATGTGACGAAAAAGTAGCTTTTGCGTGAGTTTGTGTAATCCGTTTTTCTTTTCGGTTTGTATTTGCGTCTTTGAGTGCGTTTTTCTCTGGGACAGTGAGGTCGTATCGGGCTGAAATTTTTATGACGTACTGAGGACGGTGGTCGCTTGGCGGTGTCAAAGTTTTAAGACTGTAGGTGAAGGCATCGAGGAGTTACGGACGTTTATGCAGCGTTTTTTGAAACACGACGAGCGCAGACGCGCCGCACCGCCTGGCCCAGTAAGCGTAGTTTGCTTTGATATAGGACCGTTTGGCGACGTAAAAAAATACTAGTTTCCACAGTAGAATGAAAGGAGAGTAACGGAAAGTGTTTAATTTATAACTACATGTGACGAAAAAGTAGCTTTTGCGTGAGTTTGTGTAACCCGTTTTTCTTTTCGGTTTGTATTTGCGTCTTTGAGTGCGTTTTTCTCTGGGACAGTGAGGTCGTATCGGGCTGAAATTTTTATGACGTACTGAGGACGGTGGTCGCTTGGCGGTGTCAAAGTTTTAAGACTGTAGGTGAAGGCATCGAGGAGTTACGGACGTTTATGCAGCGTTTTTTGAAACACGACGAGCGCAGACGCGCCGCACCGCCTGGCCCAGTAAGCGTAGTTTGCTTTGATATAGGACCGTTTGGCGACGTAAAAAAATACTAGTTTCCACAGTGGAATGAAAGGAGAGTAACGGAAAGTGTTTAATTTATAACTACATGTGACGAAAAAGTAGCTTTTGCGCGAGTTTGTGTAATCCGTTTTTCTTTTCGGTTTGTATTTGCGTCTTTGAGTGCGTTTTTCTCTGGGACAGTGAGGTCGTATCGGGCTGAAATTTTTATGACGTACTGAGGACGGTGGTCGCTTGGCGGTGTCAAAGTTTTAAGACTGTAGGTGAAGGCATCGAGGAGTTACGGACGTTTATGCAGCGTTTTTTGAAACACGACGAGCGCAGACGCGCCGCACCGCCTGGCCCAGTAAGCGTAGTTTGCTTTGATATAGGGCCGTTTGGCGACGTAAAAAATACTAGTTTCCACAGTAGAATGAAAGGAGAGTAACTGAAAGTGTTTAATTTATAACTACATGTGACGAAAAAGTAGCTTTTGCGCGAGTTTGTGTAATCCGTTTTTCTTTTCGGTTTGTATTTGCGTCTTTGAGTGCGTTTTTCTCTGGGACAGTGAGGTCGTATCGGGCTGAAATTTTTATGACGTACTGAGGACGGTGGTCGCTTGGCGGTGTCAAAGTTTTAAGACTGTAGGTGAAGGCATCGAGGAGTTACGGACGTTTATGCAGCGTTTTTTGAAACACGACGAGCGCAGACGCGCCGCACCGCCTGGCCCAGTAAGCGTAGTTTGCTTTGATATAGGACCGTTTGGCGACGTAAAAAAATACTAGTTTCCACAGTGGAATGAAAGGAGAGTAACGGAAAGTGTTTAATATGTAATTACATGTGACGAAAAAGTAGCTTTTGCGCGAGTTTGTGTAATCCGTTTTTCTTTTCGGTTTGTATTTGCGTCTTTGAGTGCGTTTTTCTCTGGGACAGTGAGGTCGTATCGGGCTGTAATTTTTATGACGTACTGAGGACGGTGGTCGCTTGGCGGTGTCAAAGTTTTAAGACTGTAGGTGAAGGCATCGAGGAGTTACGGACGTTTATGCAGCGTTTTTTGAAACACGACGAGCGCAGACGCGCCGCACCGCCTGGCCCAGTAAGCGTAGTTTGCTTTGATATAGGACCGTTTGGCGACGTAAAAAATACTAGTTTCCACAGTGGAATGAAAGGAGAGTAACGGAAAGTGTTTAATATGTAATTACATGTGACGAAAAAGTAGCTTTTGCGTGAGTTTGTGTAACCCGTTTTTCTTTTCGGTTTGTATTTGCGTCTTTGAGTGCGTTTTTCTCTGGGACAGTGAGGTCGTATCGGGCTGAAATTTTTATGACGTACTGAGGACGGTGGTCGCTTGGCGGTGTCAAAGTTTTAAGACTGTAGGTGAAGGCATCGAGGAGTTACGGACGTTTATGCAGCGTTTTTTGAAACACGACGAGCGCAGACGCGCCGCACCGCCTGGCCCAGTAAGCGTAGTTTGCTTTGATATAGGACCGTTTGGCGACGTAAAAAATACTAGTTTCCACAGTGGAATGAAAGGAGAGTAACGGAAAGTGTTTAATATGTAATTACATGTGACGAAAAAGTAGCTTTTGCGTGAGTTTGTGTAATCCGTTTTTCTTTTCGGTTTGTATTTGCGTCTTTGTGTGCGTTTTTCTCTGGGACAGTGAGGTCGTATCGGGCTGAAATTTTTATGACGTACTGAGGACGGTGGTCGCTTGGCGGTGTCAAAGTTTTAAGACTGTAGGTGAAGGCATCGAGGAGTTACGGACGTTTATGCAGCGTTTTTTGAAACACGACGAGCGCAGACGCGCCGCACCGCCTGGCCCAGTAAGCGTAGTTTGCTTTGATATAGGACCGTTTGGCGACGTAAAAAATACTAGTTTCCACAGTGGAATGAAAGGAGAGTAACGGAAAGTGTTTAATATGTAATTACATGTGACGAAAAAGTAGCTTTTGCGTGAGTTTGTGTAACCCGTTTTTCTTTTCGGTTTGTATTTGCGTCTTTGAGTGCGTTTTTCTCTGGGACAGTGAGGTCGTATCGGGCTGAAATTTTTATGACGTACTGAGGACGGTGGTCGCTTGGCGGTGTCAAAGTTTTAAGACTGTAGGTGAAGGCATCGAGGAGTTACGGACGTTTATGCAGCGTTTTTTGAAACACGACGAGCGCAGACGCGCCGCACCGCCTGGCCCAGTAAGCGTAGTTTGCTTTGATATAGGACCGTTTGGCGACGTAAAAAATACTAGTTTCCACAGTGGAATGAAAGGAGAGTAACGGAAAGTGTTTAATATGTAATTACATGTGACGAAAAAGTAGCTTTTGCGTGAGTTTGTGTAATCCGTTTTTCTTTTTGGTTTGTATTTGCGTCTTTGAGTGCGTTTTTCTCTGGGACAGTGAGGTCGTATCGGGCTGAAATTTTTATGACGTACTGAGGACGGTGGTCGCTTGGCGGTGTCAAAGTTTTAAGACTGTAGGTGAAGGCATCGAGGAGTTACGGACGTTTATGCAGCGTTTTTTGAAACACGACGAGCGCAGACGCGCCGCACCGCCTGGCCCAGTAAGCGTAGTTTGCTTTGATATAGGACCGTTTGGCGACGTAAAAAAATACTAGTTTCCACAGTGGAATGAAAGGAGAGTAACGGAAAGTGTTTAATATGTAATTACATGTGACGAAAAAGTAGCTTTTGCGCGAGTTTGTGTAATCCGTTTTTCTTTTCGGTTTGTATTTGCGTCTTTGAGTGCGTTTTTCTCTGGGACAGTGAGGTCGTATCGGGCTGTAATTTTTATGACGTACTGAGGACGGTGGTCGCTTGGCGGTGTCAAAGTTTTAAGACTGTAGGTGAAGGCATCGAGGAGTTACGGACGTTTATGCAGCGTTTTTTGAAACACGACGAGCGCAGACGCGCCGCACCGCCTGGCCCAGTAAGCGTAGTTTGCTTTGATATAGGACCGTTTGGCGACGTAAAAAATACTAGTTTCCACAGTGGAATGAAAGGAGAGTAACGGAAAGTGTTTAATATGTAATTACATGTGACGAAAAAGTAGCTTTTGCGTGAGTTTGTGTAACCCGTTTTTCTTTTCGGTTTGTATTTGCGTCTTTGAGTGCGTTTTTCTCTGGGACAGTGAGGTCGTATCGGGCTGAAATTTTTATGACGTACTGAGGACGGTGGTCGCTTGGCGGTGTCAAAGTTTTAAGACTGTAGGTGAAGGCATCGAGGAGTTACGGACGTTTATGCAGCGTTTTTTGAAACACGACGAGCGCAGACGCGCCGCACCGCCTGGCCCAGTAAGCGTAGTTTGCTTTGATATAGGACCGTTTGGCGACGTAAAAAATACTAGTTTCCACAGTGGAATGAAAGGAGAGTAACGGAAAGTGTTTAATATGTAATTACATGTGACGAAAAAGTAGCTTTTGCGTGAGTTTGTGTAATCCGTTTTTCTTTTCGGTTTGTATTTGCGTCTTTGAGTGCGTTTTTCTCTGGGACAGTGAGGTCGTATCGGGCTGAAATTTTTATGACGTACTGAGGACGGTGGTCGCTTGGCGGTGTCAAAGTTTTAAGACTGTAGGTGAAGGCATCGAGGAGTTACGGACGTTTATGCAGCGTTTTTTGAAACACGACGAGCGCAGACGCGCCGCACCGCCTGGCCCAGTAAGCGTAGTTTGCTTTGATATAGGACCGTTTGGCGACGTAAAAAAATACTAGTTTCCACAGTGGAATGAAAGGAGAGTAACGGAAAGTGTTTAATATGTAATTACATGTGACGAAAAAGTAGCTTTTGCGTGAGTTTGTGTAACCCGTTTTTCTTTTCGGTTTGTATTTGCGTCTTTGAGTGCGTTTTTCTCTGGGACAGTGAGGTCGTATCGGGCTGAAATTTTTATGACGTACTGAGGACGGTGGTCGCTTGGCGGTGTCAAAGTTTTAAGACTGTAGGTGAAGGCATCGAGGAGTTACGGACGTTTATGCAGCGTTTTTTGAAACACGACGAGCGCAGACGCGCCGCACCGCCTGGCCCAGTAAGCGTAGTTTGCTTTGATATAGGACCGTTTGGCGACGTAAAAAATACTAGTTTCCACAGTGGAATGAAAGGAGAGTAACGGAAAGTGTTTAATATGTAATTACATGTGACGAAAAAGTAGCTTTTGCGTGAGTTTGTGTAACCCGTTTTTCTTTTCGGTTTGTATTTGCGTCTTTGAGTGCGTTTTTCTCTGGGACAGTGAGGTCGTATCGGGCTGAAATTTTTATGACGTACTGAGGACGGTGGTCGCTTGGCGGTGTCAAAGTTTTAAGACTGTAGGTGAAGGCATCGAGGAGTTACGGACGTTTATGCAGCGTTTTTTGAAACACGACGAGCGCAGACGCGCCGCACCGCCTGGCCCAGTAAGCGTAGTTTGCTTTGATATAGGACCGTTTGGCGACGTAAAAAATACTAGTTTCCACAGTGGAATGAAAGGAGAGTAACGGAAAGTGTTTAATATGTAATTACATGTGACGAAAAAGTAGCTTTTGCGTGAGTTTGTGTAATCCGTTTTTCTTTTCGGTTTGTATTTGCGTCTTTGAGTGCGTTTTTCTCTGGGACAGTGAGGTCGTATCGGGCTGAAATTTTTATGACGTACTGAGGACGGTGGTCGCTTGGCGGTGTCAAAGTTTTAAGACTGTAGGTGAAGGCATCGAGGAGTTACGGACGTTTATGCAGCGTTTTTTGAAACACGACGAGCGCAGACGCGCCGCACCGCCTGGCCCAGTAAGCGTAGTTTGCTTTGATATAGGACCGTTTGGCGACGTAAAAAATACTAGTTTCCACAGTGGAATGAAAGGAGAGTAACGGAAAGTGTTTAATATGTAATTACATGTGACGAAAAAGTAGCTTTTGCGTGAGTTTGTGTAACCCGTTTTTCTTTTCGGTTTGTATTTGCGTCTTTGAGTGCGTTTTTCTCTGGGACAGTGAGGTCGTATCGGGCTGAAATTTTTATGACGTACTGAGGACGGTGGTCGCTTGGCGGTGTCAAAGTTTTAAGACTGTAGGTGAAGGCATCAAGGAGTTACGGACGTTTATGCAGCGTTTTTTGAAACACGACGAGCGCAGACGCGCCGCACCGCCTGGCCCAGTAAGCGTAGTTTGCTTTGATATAGGACCGTTTGGCGACGTAAAAAATACTAGTTTCCACAGTGGAATGAAAGGAGAGTAACGGAAAGTGTTTAATATGTAATTACATGTGACGAAAAAGTAGCTTTTGCGTGAGTTTGTGTAACCCGTTTTTCTTTTCGGTTTGTATTTGCGTCTTTGAGTGCGTTTTTCTCTGGGACAGTGAGGTCGTATCGGGCTGAAATTTTTATGACGTACTGAGGACGGTGGTCGCTTGGCGGTGTCAAAGTTTTAAGACTGTAGGTGAAGGCATCGAGGAGTTACGGACGTTTATGCAGCGTTTTTTGAAACACGACGAGCGCAGACGCGCCGCACCGCCTGGCCCAGTAAGCGTAGTTTGCTTTGATATAGGACCGTTTGGCGACGTAAAAAAATACTAGTTTCCACAGTGGAATGAAAGGAGAGTAACGGAAAGTGTTTAATATGTAATTACATGTGACGAAAAAGTAGCTTTTGCGCGAGTTTGTGTAATCCGTTTTTCTTTTCGGTTTGTATTTGCGTCTTTGAGTGCGTTTTTCTCTGGGACAGTGAGGTCGTATCGGGCTGTAATTTTTATGACGTACTGAGGACGGTGGTCGCTTGGCGGTGTCAAAGTTTTAAGACTGTAGGTGAAGGCATCGAGGAGTTACGGACGTTTATGCAGCGTTTTTTGAAACACGACGAGCGCAGACGCGCCGCACCGCCTGGCCCAGTAAGCGTAGTTTGCTTTGATATAGGACCGTTTGGCGACGTAAAAAATACTAGTTTCCACAGTAGAATGAAAGGAGAGTAACTGAAAGTGTTTAATTTATAACTACATGTGACGAAAAAGTAGCTTTTGCGTGAGTTTGTGTAACCCGTTTTTCTTTTCGGTTTGTATTTACGTCTTTGAGTGCGTTTTTCTCTGGGACAGTGAGGTCGTATCGGGCTGAAATTTTTATGACGTACTGAGGACGGTGGTCGCTTGGCGGTGTCAAAGTTTTAAGACTGTAGGTGAAGGCATCGAGGAGTTACGGACGTTTATGCAGCGTTTTTTGAAACACGACGAGCGCAGACGCGCCGCACCGCCTGGCCCAGTAAGCGTAGTTTGCTTTGATATAGGGCCGTTTGGCGACGTAAAAAATACTAGTTTCCACAGTAGAATGAAAGGAGAGTAACTGAAAGTGTTTAATTTATAACTACATGTGACGAAAAAGTAGCTTTTGCGTGAGTTTGTGTAACCCGTTTTTCTTTTCGGTTTGTATTTACGTCTTTGAGTGCGTTTTTCTCTGGGACAGTGAGGTCGTATCGGGCTGAAATTTTTATGACGTACTGAGGACGGTGGTCGCTTGGCGGTGTCAAAGTTTTAAGACTGTAGGTGAAGGCATCGAGGAGTTACGGACGTTTATGCAGCGTTTTTTGAAACACGACGAGCGCAGACGCGCCGCACCGCCTGGCCCAGTAAGCGTAGTTTGCTTTGATATAGGACCGTTTGGCGACGTAAAAAATACTAGTTTCCACAGTAGAATGAAAGGAGAGTAACTGAAAGTGTTTAATTTATAACTACATGTGACGAAAAAGTAGCTTTTGCGTGAGTTTGTGTAACCCGTTTTTCTTTTCGGTTTGTATTTGCGTCTTTGAGTGCGTTTTTCTCTGGGACAGTGAGGTCGTATCGGGCTGAAATTTTTATGACGTACTGAGGACGGTGGTCGCTTGGCGGTGTCAAAGTTTTAAGACTGTAGGTGAAGGCATCGAGGAGTTACGGACGTTTATGCAGCGTTTTTTGAAACACGACGAGCGCAGACGCGCCGCACCGCCTGGCCCAGTAAGCGTAGTTTGCTTTGATATAGGACCGTTTGGCGACGTAAAAAAATACTAGTTTCCACAGTGGAATGAAAGGAGAGTAACGGAAAGTGTTTAATATGTAATTACATGTGACGAAAAAGTAGCTTTTGCGCGAGTTTGTGTAATCCGTTTTTCTTTTCGGTTTGTATTTGCGTCTTTGAGTGCGTTTTTCTCTGGGACAGTGAGGTCGTATCGGGCTGAAATTTTTATGACGTACTGAGGACGGTGGTCGCTTGGCGGTGTCAAAGTTTTAAGACTGTAGGTGAAGGCATCGAGGAGTTACGGACGTTTATGCAGCGTTTTTTGAAACACGACGAGCGCAGACGCGCCGCACCGCCTGGCCCAGTAAGCGTAGTTTGCTTTGATATAGGACCGTTTGGCGACGTAAAAAAATACTAGTTTCCACAGTGGAATGAAAGGAGAGTAACGGAAAGTGTTTAATATGTAATTACATGTGACGAAAAAGTAGCTTTTGCGCGAGTTTGTGTAATCCGTTTTTCTTTTCGGTTTGTATTTGCGTCTTTGAGTGCGTTTTTCTCTGGGACAGTGAGGTCGTATCGGGCTGAAATTTTTATGACGTACTGAGGACGGTGGTCGCTTGGCGGTGTCAAAGTTTTAAGACTGTAGGTGAAGGCATCGAGGAGTTACGGACGTTTATGCAGCGTTTTTTGAAACACGACGAGCGCAGACGCGCCGCACCGCCTGGCCCAGTAAGCGTAGTTTGCTTTGATATAGGACCGTTTGGCGACGTAAAAAAATACTAGTTTCCACAGTGGAATGAAAGGAGAGTAACGGAAAGTGTTTAATATGTAATTACATGTGACGAAAAAGTAGCTTTTGCGCGAGTTTGTGTAATCCGTTTTTCTTTTCGGTTTGTATTTGCGTCTTTGAGTGCGTTTTTCTCTGGGACAGTGAGGTCGTATCGGGCTGAAATTTTTATGACGTACTGAGGACGGTGGTCGCTTGGCGGTGTCAAAGTTTTAAGACTGTAGGTGAAGGCATCGAGGAGTTACGGACGTTTATGCAGCGTTTTTTGAAACACGACGAGCGCAGACGCGCCGCACCGCCTGGCCCAGTAAGCGTAGTTTGCTTTGATATAGGACCGTTTGGCGACGTAAAAAATACTAGTTTCCACAGTAGAATGACAGGAGAGTAACTGAAAGTGTTTAATTTATAACTACATGTGACGAAAAAGTAGCTTTTGCGTGAGTTTGTGTAACCCGTTTTTCTTTTCGGTTTGTATTTGCGTCTTTGAGTGCGTTTTTCTCTGGGACAGTGAGGTCGTATCGGGCTGAAATTTTTATGACGTACTGAGGACGGTGGTCGCTTGGCGGTGTCAAAGTTTTAAGACTGTAGGTGAAGGCATCGAGGAGTTACGGACGTTTATGCAGCGTTTTTTGAAACACGACGAGCGCAGACGCGCCGCACCGCCTGGCCCAGTAAGCGTAGTTTGCTTTGATATAGGACCGTTTGGCGACGTAAAAAAATACTAGTTTCCACAGTGGAATGAAAGGAGAGTAACGGAAAGTGTTTAATATGTAATTACATGTGACGAAAAAGTAGCTTTTGCGCGAGTTTGTGTAATCCGTTTTTCTTTTCGGTTTGTATTTGCGTCTTTGAGTGCGTTTTTCTCTGGGACAGTGAGGTCGTATCGGGCTGAAATTTTTATGACGTACTGAGGACGGTGGTCGCTTGGCGGTGTCAAAGTTTTAAGACTGTAGGTGAAGGCATCGAGGAGTTACGGACGTTTATGCAGCGTTTTTTGAAACACGACGAGCGCAGACGCGCCGCACCGCCTGGCCCAGTAAGCGTAGTTTGCTTTGATATAGGACCGTTTGGCGACGTAAAAAAATACTAGTTTCCACAGTGGAATGAAAGGAGAGTAACGGAAAGTGTTTAATATGTAATTACATGTGACGAAAAAGTAGCTTTTGCGCGAGTTTGTGTAATCCGTTTTTCTTTTCGGTTTGTATTTGCGTCTTTGAGTGCGTTTTTCTCTGGGACAGTGAGGTCGTATCGGGCTGAAATTTTTATGACGTACTGAGGACGGTGGTCGCTTGGCGGTGTCAAAGTTTTAAGACTGTAGGTGAAGGCATCGAGGAGTTACGGACGTTTATGCAGCGTTTTTTGAAACACGACGAGCGCAGACGCGCCGCACCGCCTGGCCCAGTAAGCGTAGTTTGCTTTGATATAGGACCGTTTGGCGACGTAAAAAATACTAGTTTCCACAGTAGAATGACAGGAGAGTAACTGAAAGTGTTTAATTTATAACTACATGTGACGAAAAAGTAGCTTTTGCGTGAGTTTGTGTAACCCGTTTTTCTTTTCGGTTTGTATTTGCGTCTTTGAGTGCGTTTTTCTCTGGGACAGTGAGGTCGTATCGGGCTGAAATTTTTATGACGTACTGAGGACGGTGGTCGCTTGGCGGTGTCAAAGTTTTAAGACTGTAGGTGAAGGCATCGAGGAGTTACGGACGTTTATGCAGCGTTTTTTGAAACACGACGAGCGCAGACGCGCCGCACCGCCTGGCCCAGTAAGCGTAGTTTGCTTTGATATAGGACCGTTTGGCGACGTAAAAAATACTAGTTTCCACAGTAGAATGACAGGAGAGTAACTGAAAGTGTTTAATTTATAACTACATGTGACGAAAAAGTAGCTTTTGCGTGAGTTTGTGTAACCCGTTTTTCTTTTCGGTTTGTATTTGCGTCTTTGAGTGCGTTTTTCTCTGGGACAGTGAGGTCGTATCGGGCTGAAATTTTTATGACGTACTGAGGACGGTGGTCGCTTGGCGGTGTCAAAGTTTTAAGACTGTAGGTGAAGGCATCGAGGAGTTACGGACGTTTATGCAGCGTTTTTTGAAACACGACGAGCGCAGACGCGCCGCACCGCCTGGCCCAGTAAGCGTAGTTTGCTTTGATATAGGACCGTTTGGCGACGTAAAAAATACTAGTTTCCACAGTAGAATGAAAGGAGAGTAACTGAAAGTGTTTAATTTATAACTACATGTGACGAAAAAGTAGCTTTTGCGTGAGTTTGTGTAACCCGTTTTTCTTTTCGGTTTGTATTTGCGTCTTTGAGTGCGTTTTTCTCTGGGACAGTGAGGTCGTATCGGGCTGAAATTTTTATGACGTACTGAGGACGGTGGTCGCTTGGCGGTGTCAAAGTTTTAAGACTGTAGGTGAAGGCATCGAGGAGTTACGGACGTTTATGCAGCGTTTTTTGAAACACGACGAGCGCAGACGCGCCGCACCGCCTGGCCCAGTAAGCGTAGTTTGCTTTGATATAGGACCGTTTGGCGACGTAAAAAAATACTAGTTTCCACAGTGGAATGAAAGGAGAGTAACGGAAAGTGTTTAATATGTAATTACATGTGACGAAAAAGTAGCTTTTGCGCGAGTTTGTGTAATCCGTTTTTCTTTTCGGTTTGTATTTGCGTCTTTGAGTGCGTTTTTCTCTGGGACAGTGAGGTCGTATCGGGCTGAAATTTTTATGACGTACTGAGGACGGTGGTCGCTTGGCGGTGTCAAAGTTTTAAGACTGTAGGTGAAGGCATCGAGGAGTTACGGACGTTTATGCAGCGTTTTTTGAAACACGACGAGCGCAGACGCGCCGCACCGCCTGGCCCAGTAAGCGTAGTTTGCTTTGATATAGGACCGTTTGGCGACGTAAAAAATACTAGTTTCCACAGTGGAATGAAAGGAGAGTAACGGAAAGTGTTTAATTTATAACTACATGTGACGAAAAAGTAGCTTTTGCGTGAGTTTGTGTAACCCGTTTTTCTTTTCGGTTTGTATTTGCGTCTTTGAGTGCGTTTTTCTCTGGGACAGTGAGGTCGTATCGGGCTGAAATTTTTATGACGTACTGAGGACGGTGGTCGCTTGGCGGTGTCAAAGTTTTAAGACTGTAGGTGAAGGCATCGAGGAGTTACGGACGTTTATGCAGCGTTTTTTGAAACACGACGAGCGCAGACGCGCCGCACCGCCTGGCCCAGTAAGCGTAGTTTGCTTTGATATAGGACCGTTTGGCGACGTAAAAAATACTAGTTTCCACAGTAGAATGAAAGGAGAGTAACTGAAAGTGTTTAATTTATAACTACATGTGACGAAAAAGTAGCTTTTGCGTGAGTTTGTGTAACCCGTTTTTCTTTTCGGTTTGTATTTGCGTCTTTGAGTGCGTTTTTCTCTGGGACAGTGAGGTCGTATCGGGCTGAAATTTTTATGACGTACTGAGGACGGTGGTCGCTTGGCGGTGTCAAAGTTTTAAGACTGTAGGTGAAGGCATCGAGGAGTTACGGACGTTTATGCAGCGTTTTTTGAAACACGACGAGCGCAGACGCGCCGCACCGCCTGGCCCAGTAAGCGTAGTTTGCTTTGATATAGGACCGTTTGGCGACGTAAAAAATACTAGTTTCCACAGTAGAATGACAGGAGAGTAACTGAAAGTGTTTAATTTATAACTACATGTGACGAAAAAGTAGCTTTTGCGTGAGTTTGTGTAACCCGTTTTTCTTTTCGGTTTGTATTTGCGTCTTTGAGTGCGTTTTTCTCTGGGACAGTGAGGTCGTATCGGGCTGAAATTTTTATGACGTACTGAGGACGGTGGTCGCTTGGCGGTGTCAAAGTTTTAAGACTGTAGGTGAAGGCATCGAGGAGTTACGGACGTTTATGCAGCGTTTTTTGAAACACGACGAGCGCAGACGCGCCGCACCGCCTGGCCCAGTAAGCGTAGTTTGCTTTGATATAGGACCGTTTGGCGACGTAAAAAATACTAGTTTCCACAGTAGAATGAAAGGAGAGTAACTGAAAGTGTTTAATTTATAACTACATGTGACGAAAAAGTAGCTTTTGCGTGAGTTTGTGTAACCCGTTTTTCTTTTCGGTTTGTATTTGCGTCTTTGAGTGCGTTTTTCTCTGGGACAGTGAGGTCGTATCGGGCTGAAATTTTTATGACGTACTGAGGACGGTGGTCGCTTGGCGGTGTCAAAGTTTTAAGACTGTAGGTGAAGGCATCGAGGAGTTACGGACGTTTATGCAGCGTTTTTTGAAACACGACGAGCGCAGACGCGCCGCACCGCCTGGCCCAGTAAGCGTAGTTTGCTTTGATATAGGACCGTTTGGCGACGTAAAAAAATACTAGTTTCCACAGTGGAATGAAAGGAGAGTAACGGAAAGTGTTTAATATGTAATTACATGTGACGAAAAAGTAGCTTTTGCGCGAGTTTGTGTAATCCGTTTTTCTTTTCGGTTTGTATTTGCGTCTTTGAGTGCGTTTTTCTCTGGGACAGTGAGGTCGTATCGGGCTGAAATTTTTATGACGTACTGAGGACGGTGGTCGCTTGGCGGTGTCAAAGTTTTAAGACTGTAGGTGAAGGCATCGAGGAGTTACGGACGTTTATGCAGCGTTTTTTGAAACACGACGAGCGCAGACGCGCCGCACCGCCTGGCCCAGTAAGCGTAGTTTGCTTTGATATAGGACCGTTTGGCGACGTAAAAAATACTAGTTTCCACAGTGGAATGAAAGGAGAGTAACGGAAAGTGTTTAATTTATAACTACATGTGACGAAAAAGTAGCTTTTGCGTGAGTTTGTGTAACCCGTTTTTCTTTTCGGTTTGTATTTGCGTCTTTGAGTGCGTTTTTCTCTGGGACAGTGAGGTCGTATCGGGCTGAAATTTTTATGACGTACTGAGGACGGTGGTCGCTTGGCGGTGTCAAAGTTTTAAGACTGTAGGTGAAGGCATCGAGGAGTTACGGACGTTTATGCAGCGTTTTTTGAAACACGACGAGCGCAGACGCGCCGCACCGCCTGGCCCAGTAAGCGTAGTTTGCTTTGATATAGGACCGTTTGGCGACGTAAAAAATACTAGTTTCCACAGTAGAATGAAAGGAGAGTAACTGAAAGTGTTTAATTTATAACTACATGTGACGAAAAAGTAGCTTTTGCGTGAGTTTGTGTAACCCGTTTTTCTTTTCGGTTTGTATTTGCGTCTTTGAGTGCGTTTTTCTCTGGGACAGTGAGGTCGTATCGGGCTGAAATTTTTATGACGTACTGAGGACGGTGGTCGCTTGGCGGTGTCAAAGTTTTAAGACTGTAGGTGAAGGCATCGAGGAGTTACGGACGTTTATGCAGCGTTTTTTGAAACACGACGAGCGCAGACGCGCCGCACCGCCTGGCCCAGTAAGCGTAGTTTGCTTTGATATAGGACCGTTTGGCGACGTAAAAAATACTAGTTTCCACAGTAGAATGAAAGGAGAGTAACTGAAAGTGTTTAATTTATAACTACATGTGACGAAAAAGTAGCTTTTGCGTGAGTTTGTGTAACCCGTTTTTCTTTTCGGTTTGTATTTGCGTCTTTGAGTGCGTTTTTCTCTGGGACAGTGAGGTCGTATCGGGCTGAAATTTTTATGACGTACTGAGGACGGTGGTCGCTTGGCGGTGTCAAAGTTTTAAGACTGTAGGTGAAGGCATCGAGGAGTTACGGACGTTTATGCAGCGTTTTTTGAAACACGACGAGCGCAGACGCGCCGCACCGCCTGGCCCAGTAAGCGTAGTTTGCTTTGATATAGGACCGTTTGGCGACGTAAAAAATACTAGTTTCCACAGTAGAATGAAAGGAGAGTAACTGAAAGTGTTTAATTTATAACTACATGTGACGAAAAAGTAGCTTTTGCGTGAGTTTGTGTAACCCGTTTTTCTTTTCGGTTTGTATTTGCGTCTTTGAGTGCGTTTTTCTCTGGGACAGTGAGGTCGTATCGGGCTGAAATTTTTATGACGTACTGAGGACGGTGGTCGCTTGGCGGTGTCAAAGTTTTAAGACTGTAGGTGAAGGCATCGAGGAGTTACGGACGTTTATGCAGCGTTTTTTGAAACACGACGAGCGCAGACGCGCCGCACCGCCTGGCCCAGTAAGCGTAGTTTGCTTTGATATAGGACCGTTTGGCGACGTAAAAAATACTAGTTTCCACAGTAGAATGAAAGGAGAGTAACTGAAAGTGTTTAATTTATAACTACATGTGACGAAAAAGTAGCTTTTGCGTGAGTTTGTGTAACCCGTTTTTCTTTTCGGTTTGTATTTGCGTCTTTGAGTGCGTTTTTCTCTGGGACAGTGAGGTCGTATCGGGCTGAAATTTTTATGACGTACTGAGGACGGTGGTCGCTTGGCGGTGTCAAAGTTTTAAGACTGTAGGTGAAGGCATCGAGGAGTTACGGACGTTTATGCAGCGTTTTTTGAAACACGACGAGCGCAGACGCGCCGCACCGCCTGGCCCAGTAAGCGTAGTTTGCTTTGATATAGGACCGTTTGGCGACGTAAAAAATACTAGTTTCCACAGTAGAATGAAAGGAGAGTAACTGAAAGTGTTTAATTTATAACTACATGTGACGAAAAAGTAGCTTTTGCGTGAGTTTGTGTAACCCGTTTTTCTTTTCGGTTTGTATTTGCGTCTTTGAGTGCGTTTTTCTCTGGGACAGTGAGGTCGTATCGGGCTGAAATTTTTATGACGTACTGAGGACGGTGGTCGCTTGGCGGTGTCAAAGTTTTAAGACTGTAGGTGAAGGCATCGAGGAGTTACGGACGTTTATGCAGCGTTTTTTGAAACACGACGAGCGCAGACGCGCCGCACCGCCTGGCCCAGTAAGCGTAGTTTGCTTTGATATAGGACCGTTTGGCGACGTAAAAAATACTAGTTTCCACAGTAGAATGAAAGGAGAGTAACTGAAAGTGTTTAATTTATAACTACATGTGACGAAAAAGTAGCTTTTGCGTGAGTTTGTGTAACCCGTTTTTCTTTTCGGTTTGTATTTACGTCTTTGAGTGCGTTTTTCTCTGGGACAGTGAGGTCGTATCGGGCTGAAATTTTTATGACGTACTGAGGACGGTGGTCGCTTGGCGGTGTCAAAGTTTTAAGACTGTAGGTGAAGGCATCGAGGAGTTACAGACGTTTATGCAGCGTTTTTTGAAACACGACGAGCGCAGACGCGCCGCACCGCCTGGCCCAGTAAGCGTAGTTTGCTTTGATATAGGACCGTTTGGCGACGTAAAAAATACTAGTTTCCACAGTAGAATGAAAGGAGAGTAACTGAAAGTGTTTAATTTATAACTACATGTGACGAAAAAGTAGCTTTTGCGTGAGTTTGTGTAACCCGTTTTTCTTTTCGGTTTGTATTTGCGTCTTTGAGTGCGTTTTTCTCTGGGACAGTGAGGTCGTATCGGGCTGAAATTTTTATGACGTACTGAGGACGGTGGTCGCTTGGCGGTGTCAAAGTTTTAAGACTGTAGGTGAAGGCATCGAGGAGTTACGGACGTTTATGCAGCGTTTTTTGAAACACGACGAGCGCAGACGCGCCGCACCGCCTGGCCCAGTAAGCGTAGTTTGCTTTGATATAGGACCGTTTGGCGACGTAAAAAATACTAGTTTCCACAGTAGAATGAAAGGAGAGTAACTGAAAGTGTTTAATTTATAACTACATGTGACGAAAAAGTAGCTTTTGCGTGAGTTTGTGTAACCCGTTTTTCTTTTCGGTTTGTATTTGCGTCTTTGAGTGCGTTTTTCTCTGGGACAGTGAGGTCGTATCGGGCTGAAATTTTTATGACGTACTGAGGACGGTGGTCGCTTGGCGGTGTCAAAGTTTTAAGACTGTAGGTGAAGGCATCGAGGAGTTACGGACGTTTATGCAGCGTTTTTTGAAACACGACGAGCGCAGACGCGCCGCACCGCCTGGCCCAGTAAGCGTAGTTTGCTTTGTTATAGGACCGTTTGGCGACGTAAAAAAATACTAGTTTCCACAGTGGAATGAAAGGAGAGTAACGGAAAGTGTTTAATTTATAACTACATGTGACGAAAAAGTAGCTTTTGCGTGAGTTTGTGTAACCCGTTTTTCTTTTCGGTTTGTATTTACGTCTTTGAGTGCGTTTTTCTCTGGGACAGTGAGGTCGTATCGGGCTGAAATTTTTATGACGTACTGAGGACGGTGGTCGCTTGGCGGTGTCAAAGTTTTAAGACTGTAGGTGAAGGCATCGAGGAGTTACGGACGTTTATGCAGCGTTTTTTGAAACACGACGAGCGCAGACGCGCCGCACCGCCTGGCCCAGTAAGCGTAGTTTGCTTTGATATAGGACCGTTTGGCGACGTAAAAAATACTAGTTTCCACAGTAGAATGAAAGGAGAGTAACTGAAAGTGTTTAATTTATAACTACATGTGACGAAAAAGTAGCTTTTGCGTGAGTTTGTGTAACCCGTTTTTCTTTTCGGTTTGTATTTACGTCTTTGAGTGCGTTTTTCTCTGGGACAGTGAGGTCGTATCGGGCTGAAATTTTTATGACGTACTGAGGACGGTGGTCGCTTGGCGGTGTCAAAGTTTTAAGACTGTAGGTGAAGGCATCGAGGAGTTACGGACGTTTATGCAGCGTTTTTTGAAACACGACGAGCGCAGACGCGCCGCACCGCCTGGCCCAGTAAGCGTAGTTTGCTTTGATATAGGACCGTTTGGCGACGTAAAAAATACTAGTTTCCACAGTAGAATGAAAGGAGAGTAACTGAAAGTGTTTAATTTATAACTACATGTGACGAAAAAGTAGCTTTTGCGTGAGTTTGTGTAACCCGTTTTTCTTTTCGGTTTGTATTTACGTCTTTGAGTGCGTTTTTCTCTGGGACAGTGAGGTCGTATCGGGCTGAAATTTTTATGACGTACTGAGGACGGTGGTCGCTTGGCGGTGTCAAAGTTTTAAGACTGTAGGTGAAGGCATCGAGGAGTTACGGACGTTTATGCAGCGTTTTTTGAAACACGACGAGCGCAGACGCGCCGCACCGCCTGGCCCAGTAAGCGTAGTTTGCTTTGATATAGGACCGTTTGGCGACGTAAAAAATACTAGTTTCCACAGTAGAATGAAAGGAGAGTAACTGAAAGTGTTTAATTTATAACTACATGTGACGAAAAAGTAGCTTTTGCGTGAGTTTGTGTAACCCGTTTTTCTTTTCGGTTTGTATTTACGTCTTTGAGTGCGTTTTTCTCTGGGACAGTGAGGTCGTATCGGGCTGAAATTTTTATGACGTACTGAGGACGGTGGTCGCTTGGCGGTGTCAAAGTTTTAAGACTGTAGGTGAAGGCATCGAGGAGTTACGGACGTTTATGCAGCGTTTTTTGAAACACGACGAGCGCAGACGCGCCGCACCGCCTGGCCCAGTAAGCGTAGTTTGCTTTGATATAGGACCGTTTGGCGACGTAAAAAATACTAGTTTCCACAGTAGAATGAAAGGAGAGTAACTGAAAGTGTTTAATTTATAACTACATGTGACGAAAAAGTAGCTTTTGCGTGAGTTTGTGTAACCCGTTTTTCTTTTCGGTTTGTATTTACGTCTTTGAGTGCGTTTTTCTCTGGGACAGTGAGGTCGTATCGGGCTGAAATTTTTATGACGTACTGAGGACGGTGGTCGCTTGGCGGTGTCAAAGTTTTAAGACTGTAGGTGAAGGCATCGAGGAGTTACGGACGTTTATGCAGCGTTTTTTGAAACACGACGAGCGCAGACGCGCCGCACCGCCTGGCCCAGTAAGCGTAGTTTGCTTTGATATAGGACCGTTTGGCGACGTAAAAAATACTAGTTTCCACAGTAGAATGAAAGGAGAGTAACTGAAAGTGTTTAATTTATAACTACATGTGACGAAAAAGTAGCTTTTGCGTGAGTTTGTGTAACCCGTTTTTCTTTTCGGTTTGTATTTACGTCTTTGAGTGCGTTTTTCTCTGGGACAGTGAGGTCGTATCGGGCTGAAATTTTTATGACGTACTGAGGACGGTGGTCGCTTGGCGGTGTCAAAGTTTTAAGACTGTAGGTGAAGGCATCGAGGAGTTACGGACGTTTATGCAGCGTTTTTTGAAACACGACGAGCGCAGACGCGCCGCACCGCCTGGCCCAGTAAGCGTAGTTTGCTTTGATATAGGACCGTTTGGCGACGTAAAAAATACTAGTTTCCACAGTAGAATGAAAGGAGAGTAACTGAAAGTGTTTAATTTATAACTACATGTGACGAAAAAGTAGCTTTTGCGTGAGTTTGTGTAACCCGTTTTTCTTTTCGGTTTGTATTTGCGTCTTTGAGTGCGTTTTTCTCTGGGACAGGGAGGTCGTATCGGGCTGAAATTTTTATGACGTACTGAGGACGGTGGTCGCTTGGCGGTGTCAAAGTTTTAAGACTGTAGGTGAAGGCATCGAGGAGTTACGGACGTTTATGCAGCGTTTTTTGAAACACGACGAGCGCAGACGCGCCGCACCGCCTGGCCCGGTAAGCGTAGTTTGCTTTGATATAGGACCGTTTGGCGACGTAAAAAATACTAGTTTCCACAGTAGAATGAAAGGAGAGTAACGGAAAGTGTTTAATATGTAATTACATGTGACGAAAAAGTAGCTTTTGCGCGAGTTTGTGTAATCCGTTTTTCTTTTCGGTTTGTATTTGCGTCTTTGAGTGCGTTTTTCTCTGGGACAGTGAGGTCGTATCGGGCTGAAATTTTTATGACGTACTGAGGACGGTGGTCGCTTGGCGGTGTCAAAGTTTTAAGACTGTAGGTGAAGGCATCGAGGAGTTACGGACGTTTATGCAGCGTTTTTTGAAACACGACGAGCGCAGACGCGCCGCACCGCCTGGCCCAGTAAGCGTAGTTTGCTTTGATATAGGACCGTTTGGCGACGTAAAAAATACTAGTTTCCACAGTAGAATGAAAGGAGAGTAACTGAAAGTGTTTAATTTATAACTACATGTGACGAAAAAGTAGCTTTTGCGTGAGTTTGTGTAACCCGTTTTTCTTTTCGGTTTGTATTTACGTCTTTGAGTGCGTTTTTCTCTGGGACAGTGAGGTCGTATCGGGCTGAAATTTTTATGACGTACTGAGGACGGTGGTCGCTTGGCGGTGTCAAAGTTTTAAGACTGTAGGTGAAGGCATCGAGGAGTTACGGACGTTTATGCAGCGTTTTTTGAAACACGACGAGCGCAGACGCGCCGCACCGCCTGGCCCAGTAAGCGTAGTTTGCTTTGATATAGGACCGTTTGGCGACGTAAAAAATACTAGTTTCCACAGTAGAATGAAAGGAGAGTAACTGAAAGTGTTTAATTTATAACTACATGTGACGAAAAAGTAGCTTTTGCGTGAGTTTGTGTAACCCGTTTTTCTTTTCGGTTTGTATTTACGTCTTTGAGTGCGTTTTTCTCTGGGACAGTGAGGTCGTATCGGGCTGAAATTTTTATGACGTACTGAGGACGGTGGTCGCTTGGCGGTGTCAAAGTTTTAAGACTGTAGGTGAAGGCATCGAGGAGTTACGGACGTTTATGCAGCGTTTTTTGAAACACGACGAGCGCAGACGCGCCGCACCGCCTGGCCCAGTAAGCGTAGTTTGCTTTGATATAGGACCGTTTGGCGACGTAAAAAATACTAGTTTCCACAGTAGTTTGAAAGGAGAGTAACTGAAAGTGTTTAATTTATAACTACATGTGACGAAAAAGTAGCTTTTGCGTGAGTTTGTGTAACCCGTTTTTCTTTTCGGTTTGTATTTGCGTCTTTGAGTGCGTTTTTCTCTGGGACAGTGAGGTCGTATCGGGCTGAAATTTTTATGACGTACTGAGGACGGTGGTCGCTTGGCGGTGTCAAAGTTTTAAGACTGTAGGTGAAGGCATCGAGGAGTTACGGACGTTTATGCAGCGTTTTTTGAAACACGACGAGCGCAGACGCGCCGCACCGCCTGGCCCAGTAAGCGTAGTTTGCTTTGATATAGGACCGTTTGGCGACGTAAAAAATACTAGTTTCCACAGTAGAATGAAAGGAGAGTAACGGAAAGTGTTTAATATGTAATTACATGTGACGAAAAAGTAGCTTTTGCGCGAGTTTGTGTAATCCGTTTTTCTTTTCGGTTTGTATTTGCGTCTTTGAGTGCGTTTTTCTCTGGGACAGTGAGGTCGTATCGGGCTGAAATTTTTATGACGTACTGAGGACGGTGGTCGCTTGGCGGTGTCAAAGTTTTAAGACTGTAGGTGAAGGCATCGAGGAGTTACGGACGTTTATGCAGCGTTTTTTGAAACACGACGAGCGCAGACGCGCCGCACCGCCTGGCCCAGTAAGCGTAGTTTGCTTTGATATAGGACCGTTTGGCGACGTAAAAAATACTAGTTTCCACAGTAGAATGAAAGGAGAGTAACTGAAAGTGTTTAATTTATAACTACATGTGACGAAAAAGTAGCTTTTGCGTGAGTTTGTGTAACCCGTTTTTCTTTTCGGTTTGTATTTGCGTCTTTGAGTGCGTTTTTCTCTGGGACAGTGAGGTCGTATCGGGCTGAAATTTTTATGACGTACTGAGGACGGTGGTCGCTTGGCGGTGTCAAAGTTTTAAGACTGTAGGTGAAGGCATCGAGGAGTTACGGACGTTTATGCAGCGTTTTTTGAAACACGACGAGCGCAGACGCGCCGCACCGCCTGGCCCAGTAAGCGTAGTTTGCTTTGATATAGGACCGTTTGGCGACGTAAAAAATACTAGTTTCCACAGTAGAATGAAAGGAGAGTAACGGAAAGTGTTTAATATGTAATTACATGTGACGAAAAAGTAGCTTTTGCGCGAGTTTGTGTAATCCGTTTTTCTTTTCGGTTTGTATTTGCGTCTTTGAGTGCGTTTTTCTCTGGGACAGTGAGGTCGTATCGGGCTGAAATTTTTATGACGTACTGAGGACGGTGGTCGCTTGGCGGTGTCAAAGTTTTAAGACTGTAGGTGAAGGCATCGAGGAGTTACGGACGTTTATGCAGCGTTTTTTGAAACACGACGAGCGCAGACGCGCCGCACCGCCTGGCCCAGTAAGCGTAGTTTGCTTTGATATAGGACCGTTTGGCGACGTAAAAAATACTAGTTTCCACAGTAGAATGAAAGGAGAGTAACTGAAAGTGTTTAATTTATAACTACATGTGACGAAAAAGTAGCTTTTGCGTGAGTTTGTGTAACCCGTTTTTCTTTTCGGTTTGTATTTGCGTCTTTGAGTGCGTTTTTCTCTGGGACAGTGAGGTCGTATCGGGCTGAAATTTTTATGACGTACTGAGGACGGTGGTCGCTTGGCGGTGTCAAAGTTTTAAGACTGTAGGTGAAGGCATCGAGGAGTTACGGACGTTTATGCAGCGTTTTTTGAAACACGACGAGCGCAGACGCGCCGCACCGCCTGGCCCAGTAAGCGTAGTTTGCTTTGATATAGGACCGTTTGGCGACGTAAAAAATACTAGTTTCCACAGTAGAATGAAAGGAGAGTAACTGAAAGTGTTTAATTTATAACTACATGTGACGAAAAAGTAGCTTTTGCGTGAGTTTGTGTAACCCGTTTTTCTTTTCGGTTTGTATTTGCGTCTTTGAGTGCGTTTTTCTCTGGGACAGTGAGGTCGTATCGGGCTGAAATTTTTATGACGTACTGAGGACGGTGGTCGCTTGGCGGTGTCAAAGTTTTAAGACTGTAGGTGAAGGCATCGAGGAGTTACGGACGTTTATGCAGCGTTTTTTGAAACACGACGAGCGCAGACGCGCCGCACCGCCTGGCCCAGTAAGCGTAGTTTGCTTTGATATAGGACCGTTTGGCGACGTAAAAAATACTAGTTTCCACAGTAGAATGAAAGGAGAGTAACTGAAAGTGTTTAATTTATAACTACATGTGACGAAAAAGTAGCTTTTGCGTGAGTTTGTGTAACCCGTTTTTCTTTTCGGTTTGTATTTGCGTCTTTGAGTGCGTTTTTCTCTGGGACAGTGAGGTCGTATCGGGCTGAAATTTTTATGACGTACTGAGGACGGTGGTCGCTTGGCGGTGTCAAAGTTTTAAGACTGTAGGTGAAGGCATCGAGGAGTTACGGACGTTTATGCAGCGTTTTTTGAAACACGACGAGCGCAGACGCGCCGCACCGCCTGGCCCAGTAAGCGTAGTTTGCTTTGATATAGGACCGTTTGGCGACGTAAAAAATACTAGTTTCCACAGTAGAATGAAAGGAGAGTAACTGAAAGTGTTTAATTTATAACTACATGTGACGAAAAAGTAGCTTTTGCGTGAGTTTGTGTAACCCGTTTTTCTTTTCGGTTTGTATTTGCGTCTTTGAGTGCGTTTTTCTCTGGGACAGTGAGGTCGTATCGGGCTGAAATTTTTATGACGTACTGAGGACGGTGGTCGCTTGGCGGTGTCAAAGTTTTAAGACTGTAGGTGAAGGCATCGAGGAGTTACGGACGTTTATGCAGCGTTTTTTGAAACACGACGAGCGCAGACGCGCCGCACCGCCTGGCCCAGTAAGCGTAGTTTGCTTTGATATAGGACCGTTTGGCGACGTAAAAAATACTAGTTTCCACAGTAGAATGAAAGGAGAGTAACTGAAAGTGTTTAATTTATAACTACATGTGACGAAAAAGTAGCTTTTGCGCGAGTTTGTGTAACCCGTTTTTCTTTTCGGTTTGTATTTGCGTCTTTGAGTGCGTTTTTCTCTGGGACAGTGAGGTCGTATCGGGCTGAAATTTTTATGACGTACTGAGGACGGTGGTCGCTTGGCGGTGTCAAAGTTTTAAGACTGTAGGTGAAGGCATCGAGGAGTTACGGACGTTTATGCAGCGTTTTTTGAAACACGACGAGCGCAGACGCGCCGCACCGCCTGGCCCAGTAAGCGTAGTTTGCTTTGATATAGGACCGTTTGGCGACGTAAAAAATACTAGTTTCCACAGTAGAATGACAGGAGAGTAACTGAAAGTGTTTAATTTATAACTACATGTGACGAAAAAGTAGCTTTTGCGTGAGTTTGTGTAACCCGTTTTTCTTTTCGGTTTGTATTTGCGTCTTTGTGTGCGTTTTTCTCTGGGACAGTGAGGTCGTATCGGGCTGAAATTTTTATGACGTACTGAGGACGGTGGTCGCTTGGCGGTGTCAAAGTTTTAAGACTGTAGGTGAAGGCATCGAGGAGTTACGGACGTTTATGCAGCGTTTTTTGAAACACGACGAGCGCAGACGCGCCGCACCGCCTGGCCCAGTAAGCGTAGTTTGCTTTGATATAGGACCGTTTGGCGACGTAAAAAATACTAGTTTCCACAGTAGAATGAAAGGAGAGTAACTGAAAGTGTTTAATTTATAACTACATGTGACGAAAAAGTAGCTTTTGCGTGAGTTTGTGTAACCCGTTTTTCTTTTCGGTTTGTATTTGCGTCTTTGAGTGCGTTTTTCTCTGGGACAGTGAGGTCGTATCGGGCTGAAATTTTTATGACGTACTGAGGACGGTGGTCGCTTGGCGGTGTCAAAGTTTTAAGACTGTAGGTGAAGGCATCGAGGAGTTACGGACGTTTATGCAGCGTTTTTTGAAACACGACGAGCGCAGACGCGCCGCACCGCCTGGCCCAGTAAGCGTAGTTTGCTTTGTTATAGGACCGTTTGGCGACGTAAAAAAATACTAGTTTCCACAGTGGAATGAAAGGAGAGTAACGGAAAGTGTTTAATATGTAATTACATGTGACGAAAAAGTAGCTTTTGCGCGAGTTTGTGTAATCCGTTTTTCTTTTCGGTTTGTATTTGCGTCTTTGAGTGCGTTTTTCTCTGGGACAGTGAGGTCGTATCGGGCTGAAATTTTTATGACGTACTGAGGACGGTGGTCGCTTGGCGGTGTCAAAGTTTTAAGACTGTAGGTGAAGGCATCGAGGAGTTACGGACGTTTATGCAGCGTTTTTTGAAACACGACGAGCGCAGACGCGCCGCACCGCCTGGCCCAGTAAGCGTAGTTTGCTTTGATATAGGACCGTTTGGCGACGTAAAAAATACTAGTTTCCACAGTAGAATGAAAGGAGAGTAACTGAAAGTGTTTAATTTATAACTACATGTGACGAAAAAGTAGCTTTTGCGTGAGTTTGTGTAACCCGTTTTTCTTTTCGGTTTGTATTTGCGTCTTTGTGTGCGTTTTTCTCTGGGACAGTGAGGTCGTATCGGGCTGAAATTTTTATGACGTACTGAGGACGGTGGTCGCTTGGCGGTGTCAAAGTTTTAAGACTGTAGGTGAAGGCATCGAGGAGTTACGGACGTTTATGCAGCGTTTTTTGAAACACGACGAGCGCAGACGCGCCGCACCGCCTGGCCCAGTAAGCGTAGTTTGCTTTGATATAGGACCGTTTGGCGACGTAAAAAAATACTAGTTTCCACAGTAGAATGAAAGGAGAGTAACTGAAAGTGTTTAATTTATAACTACATGTGACGAAAAAGTAGCTTTTGCGTGAGTTTGTGTAACCCGTTTTTCTTTTCGGTTTGTATTTGCGTCTTTGAGTGCGTTTTTCTCTGGGACAGTGAGGTCGTATCGGGCTGAAATTTTTATGACGTACTGAGGACGGTGGTCGCTTGGCGGTGTCAAAGTTTTAAGACTGTAGGTGAAGGCATCGAGGAGTTACGGACGTTTATGCAGCGTTTTTTGAAACACGACGAGCGCAGACGCGCCGCACCGCCTGGCCCAGTAAGCGTAGTTTGCTTTGATATAGGACCGTTTGGCGACGTAAAAAATACTAGTTTCCACAGTAGAATGAAAGGAGAGTAACTGAAAGTGTTTAATTTATAACTACATGTGACGAAAAAGTAGCTTTTGCGTGAGTTTGTGTAACCCGTTTTTCTTTTCGGTTTGTATTTGCGTCTTTGTGTGCGTTTTTCTCTGGGACAGTGAGGTCGTATCGGGCTGAAATTTTTATGACGTACTGAGGACGGTGGTCGCTTGGCGGTGTCAAAGTTTTAAGACTGTAGGTGAAGGCATCGAGGAGTTACGGACGTTTATGCAGCGTTTTTTGAAACACGACGAGCGCAGACGCGCCGCACCGCCTGGCCCAGTAAGCGTAGTTTGCTTTGATATAGGACCGTTTGGCGACGTAAAAAAATACTAGTTTCCACAGTAGAATGAAAGGAGAGTAACTGAAAGTGTTTAATTTATAACTACATGTGACGAAAAAGTAGCTTTTGCGTGAGTTTGTGTAACCCGTTTTTCTTTTCGGTTTGTATTTGCGTCTTTGAGTGCGTTTTTCTCTGGGACAGTGAGGTCGTATCGGGCTGAAATTTTTATGACGTACTGAGGACGGTGGTCGCTTGGCGGTGTCAAAGTTTTAAGACTGTAGGTGAAGGCATCGAGGAGTTACGGACGTTTATGCAGCGTTTTTTGAAACACGACGAGCGCAGACGCGCCGCACCGCCTGGCCCAGTAAGCGTAGTTTGCTTTGATATAGGACCGTTTGGCGACGTAAAAAATACTAGTTTCCACAGTAGAATGAAAGGAGAGTAACTGAAAGTGTTTAATTTATAACTACATGTGACGAAAAAGTAGCTTTTGCGTGAGTTTGTGTAACCCGTTTTTCTTTTCGGTTTGTATTTGCGTCTTTGTGTGCGTTTTTCTCTGGGACAGTGAGGTCGTATCGGGCTGAAATTTTTATGACGTACTGAGGACGGTGGTCGCTTGGCGGTGTCAAAGTTTTAAGACTGTAGGTGAAGGCATCGAGGAGTTACGGACGTTTATGCAGCGTTTTTTGAAACACGACGAGCGCAGACGCGCCGCACCGCCTGGCCCAGTAAGCGTAGTTTGCTTTGATATAGGACCGTTTGGCGACGTAAAAAATACTAGTTTCCACAGTAGAATGAAAGGAGAGTAACTGAAAGTGTTTAATTTATAACTACATGTGACGAAAAAGTAGCTTTTGCGTGAGTTTGTGTAACCCGTTTTTCTTTTCGGTTTGTATTTGCGTCTTTGAGTGCGTTTTTCTCTGGGACAGTGAGGTCGTATCGGGCTGAAATTTTTATGACGTACTGAGGACGGTGGTCGCTTGGCGGTGTCAAAGTTTTAAGACTGTAGGTGAAGGCATCGAGGAGTTACGGACGTTTATGCAGCGTTTTTTGAAACACGACGAGCGCAGACGCGCCGCACCGCCTGGCCCAGTAAGCGTAGTTTGCTTTGATATAGGACCGTTTGGCGACGTAAAAAATACTAGTTTCCACAGTAGAATGAAAGGAGAGTAACTGAAAGTGTTTAATTTATAACTACATGTGACGAAAAAGTAGCTTTTGCGTGAGTTTGTGTAACCCGTTTTTCTTTTCGGTTTGTATTTGCGTCTTTGTGTGCGTTTTTCTCTGGGACAGTGAGGTCGTATCGGGCTGAAATTTTTATGACGTACTGAGGACGGTGGTCGCTTGGCGGTGTCAAAGTTTTAAGACTGTAGGTGAAGGCATCGAGGAGTTACGGACGTTTATGCAGCGTTTTTTGAAACACGACGAGCGCAGACGCGCCGCACCGCCTGGCCCAGTAAGCGTAGTTTGCTTTGATATAGGACCGTTTGGCGACGTAAAAAATACTAGTTTCCACAGTAGAATGAAAGGAGAGTAACTGAAAGTGTTTAATTTATAACTACATGTGACGAAAAAGTAGCTTTTGCGTGAGTTTGTGTAACCCGTTTTTCTTTTCGGTTTGTATTTGCGTCTTTGAGTGCGTTTTTCTCTGGGACAGTGAGGTCGTATCGGGCTGAAATTTTTATGACGTACTGAGGACGGTGGTCGCTTGGCGGTGTCAAAGTTTTAAGACTGTAGGTGAAGGCATCGAGGAGTTACGGACGTTTATGCAGCGTTTTTTGAAACACGACGAGCGCAGACGCGCCGCACCGCCTGGCCCAGTAAGCGTAGTTTGCTTTGATATAGGACCGTTTGGCGACGTAAAAAATACTAGTTTCCACAGTAGAATGAAAGGAGAGTAACTGAAAGTGTTTAATTTATAACTACATGTGACGAAAAAGTAGCTTTTGCGTGAGTTTGTGTAACCCGTTTTTCTTTTCGGTTTGTATTTGCGTCTTTGTGTGCGTTTTTCTCTGGGACAGTGAGGTCGTATCGGGCTGAAATTTTTATGACGTACTGAGGACGGTGGTCGCTTGGCGGTGTCAAAGTTTTAAGACTGTAGGTGAAGGCATCGAGGAGTTACGGACGTTTATGCAGCGTTTTTTGAAACACGACGAGCGCAGACGCGCCGCACCGCCTGGCCCAGTAAGCGTAGTTTGCTTTGATATAGGACCGTTTGGCGACGTAAAAAATACTAGTTTCCACAGTAGAATGAAAGGAGAGTAACTGAAAGTGTTTAATTTATAACTACATGTGACGAAAAAGTAGCTTTTGCGTGAGTTTGTGTAACCCGTTTTTCTTTTCGGTTTGTATTTGCGTCTTTGTGTGCGTTTTTCTCTGGGACAGTGAGGTCGTATCGGGCTGAAATTTTTATGACGTACTGAGGACGGTGGTCGCTTGGCGGTGTCAAAGTTTTAAGACTGTAGGTGAAGGCATCGAGGAGTTACGGACGTTTATGCAGCGTTTTTTGAAACACGACGAGCGCAGACGCGCCGCACCGCCTGGCCCAGTAAGCGTAGTTTGCTTTGATATAGGACCGTTTGGCGACGTAAAAAAATACTAGTTTCCACAGTAGAATGAAAGGAGAGTAACTGAAAGTGTTTAATTTATAACTACATGTGACGAAAAAGTAGCTTTTGCGTGAGTTTGTGTAACCCGTTTTTCTTTTCGGTTTGTATTTGCGTCTTTGAGTGCGTTTTTCTCTGGGACAGTGAGGTCGTATCGGGCTGAAATTTTTATGACGTACTGAGGACGGTGGTCGCTTGGCGGTGTCAAAGTTTTAAGACTGTAGGTGAAGGCATCGAGGAGTTACGGACGTTTATGCAGCGTTTTTTGAAACACGACGAGCGCAGACGCGCCGCACCGCCTGGCCCAGTAAGCGTAGTTTGCTTTGATATAGGACCGTTTGGCGACGTAAAAAATACTAGTTTCCACAGTAGAATGAAAGGAGAGTAACTGAAAGTGTTTAATTTATAACTACATGTGACGAAAAAGTAGCTTTTGCGTGAGTTTGTGTAACCCGTTTTTCTTTTCGGTTTGTATTTGCGTCTTTGTGTGCGTTTTTCTCTGGGACAGTGAGGTCGTATCGGGCTGAAATTTTTATGACGTACTGAGGACGGTGGTCGCTTGGCGGTGTCAAAGTTTTAAGACTGTAGGTGAAGGCATCGAGGAGTTACGGACGTTTATGCAGCGTTTTTTGAAACACGACGAGCGCAGACGCGCCGCACCGCCTGGCCCAGTAAGCGTAGTTTGCTTTGATATAGGACCGTTTGGCGACGTAAAAAATACTAGTTTCCACAGTAGAATGAAAGGAGAGTAACTGAAAGTGTTTAATTTATAACTACATGTGACGAAAAAGTAGCTTTTGCGTGAGTTTGTGTAACCCGTTTTTCTTTTCGGTTTGTATTTGCGTCTTTGAGTGCGTTTTTCTCTGGGACAGTGAGGTCGTATCGGGCTGAAATTTTTATGACGTACTGAGGACGGTGGTCGCTTGGCGGTGTCAAAGTTTTAAGACTGTAGGTGAAGGCATCGAGGAGTTACGGACGTTTATGCAGCGTTTTTTGAAACACGACGAGCGCAGACGCGCCGCACCGCCTGGCCCAGTAAGCGTAGTTTGCTTTGTTATAGGACCGTTTGGCGACGTAAAAAAATACTAGTTTCCACAGTGGAATGAAAGGAGAGTAACGGAAAGTGTTTAATATGTAATTACATGTGACGAAAAAGTAGCTTTTGCGCGAGTTTGTGTAATCCGTTTTTCTTTTCGGTTTGTATTTGCGTCTTTGAGTGCGTTTTTCTCTGGGACAGTGAGGTCGTATCGGGCTGAAATTTTTATGACGTACTGAGGACGGTGGTCGCTTGGCGGTGTCAAAGTTTTAAGACTGTAGGTGAAGGCATCGAGGAGTTACGGACGTTTATGCAGCGTTTTTTGAAACACGACGAGCGCAGACGCGCCGCACCGCCTGGCCCAGTAAGCGTAGTTTGCTTTGTTATAGGACCGTTTGGCGACGTAAAAAATACTAGTTTCCACAGTAGAATGAAAGGAGAGTAACGGAAAGTGTTTAATATGTAATTACATGTGACGAAAAAGTAGCTTTTGCGTGAGTTTGTGTAACCCGTTTTTCTTTTCGGTTTGTATTTGCGTCTTTGAGTGCGTTTTTCTCTGGGACAGTGAGGTCGTATCGGGCTGAAATTTTTATGACGTACTGAGGACGGTGGTCGCTTGGCGGTGTCAAAGTTTTAAGACTGTAGGTGAAGGCATCGAGGAGTTACGGACGTTTATGCAGCGTTTTTTGAAACACGACGAGCGCAGACGCGCCGCACCGCCTGGCCCAGTAAGCGTAGTTTGCTTTGATATAGGACCGTTTGGCGACGTAAAAAATACTAGTTTCCACAGTAGAATGAAAGGAGAGTAACTGAAAGTGTTTAATTTATAACTACATGTGACGAAAAAGTAGCTTTTGCGTGAGTTTGTGTAACCCGTTTTTCTTTTCGGTTTGTATTTGCGTCTTTGAGTGCGTTTTTCTCTGGGACAGTGAGGTCGTATCGGGCTGAAATTTTTATGACGTACTGAGGACGGTGGTCGCTTGGCGGTGTCAAAGTTTTAAGACTGTAGGTGAAGGCATCGAGGAGTTACGGACGTTTATGCAGCGTTTTTTGAAACACGACGAGCGCAGACGCGCCGCACCGCCTGGCCCAGTAAGCGTAGTTTGCTTTGTTATAGGACCGTTTGGCGACGTAAAAAAATACTAGTTTCCACAGTGGAATGAAAGGAGAGTAACGGAAAGTGTTTAATATGTAATTACATGTGACGAAAAAGTAGCTTTTGCGCGAGTTTGTGTAATCCGTTTTTCTTTTCGGTTTGTATTTGCGTCTTTGAGTGCGTTTTTCTCTGGGACAGTGAGGTCGTATCGGGCTGAAATTTTTATGACGTACTGAGGACGGTGGTCGCTTGGCGGTGTCAAAGTTTTAAGACTGTAGGTGAAGGCATCGAGGAGTTACGGACGTTTATGCAGCGTTTTTTGAAACACGACGAGCGCAGACGCGCCGCACCGCCTGGCCCAGTAAGCGTAGTTTGCTTTGATATAGGACCGTTTGGCGACGTAAAAAATACTAGTTTCCACAGTAGAATGAAAGGAGAGTAACTGAAAGTGTTTAATTTATAACTACATGTGACGAAAAAGTAGCTTTTGCGTGAGTTTGTGTAACCCGTTTTTCTTTTCGGTTTGTATTTGCGTCTTTGTGTGCGTTTTTCTCTGGGACAGTGAGGTCGTATCGGGCTGAAATTTTTATGACGTACTGAGGACGGTGGTCGCTTGGCGGTGTCAAAGTTTTAAGACTGTAGGTGAAGGCATCGAGGAGTTACGGACGTTTATGCAGCGTTTTTTGAAACACGACGAGCGCAGACGCGCCGCACCGCCTGGCCCAGTAAGCGTAGTTTGCTTTGTTATAGGACCGTTTGGCGACGTAAAAAAATACTAGTTTCCACAGTGGAATGAAAGGAGAGTAACGGAAAGTGTTTAATATGTAATTACATGTGACGAAAAAGTAGCTTTTGCGCGAGTTTGTGTAATCCGTTTTTCTTTTCGGTTTGTATTTGCGTCTTTGAGTGCGTTTTTCTCTGGGACAGTGAGGTCGTATCGGGCTGAAATTTTTATGACGTACTGAGGACGGTGGTCGCTTGGCGGTGTCAAAGTTTTAAGACTGTAGGTGAAGGCATCGAGGAGTTACGGACGTTTATGCAGCGTTTTTTGAAACACGACGAGCGCAGACGCGCCGCACCGCCTGGCCCAGTAAGCGTAGTTTGCTTTGTTATAGGACCGTTTGGCGACGTAAAAAATACTAGTTTCCACAGTAGAATGAAAGGAGAGTAACGGAAAGTGTTTAATATGTAATTACATGTGACGAAAAAGTAGCTTTTGCGTGAGTTTGTGTAACCCGTTTTTCTTTTCGGTTTGTATTTGCGTCTTTGAGTGCGTTTTTCTCTGGGACAGTGAGGTCGTATCGGGCTGAAATTTTTATGACGTACTGAGGACGGTGGTCGCTTGGCGGTGTCAAAGTTTTAAGACTGTAGGTGAAGGCATCGAGGAGTTACGGACGTTTATGCAGCGTTTTTTGAAACACGACGAGCGCAGACGCGCCGCACCGCCTGGCCCAGTAAGCGTAGTTTGCTTTGATATAGGACCGTTTGGCGACGTAAAAAATACTAGTTTCCACAGTAGAATGAAAGGAGAGTAACTGAAAGTGTTTAATTTATAACTACATGTGACGAAAAAGTAGCTTTTGCGTGAGTTTGTGTAACCCGTTTTTCTTTTCGGTTTGTATTTGCGTCTTTGAGTGCGTTTTTCTCTGGGACAGTGAGGTCGTATCGGGCTGAAATTTTTATGACGTACTGAGGACGGTGGTCGCTTGGCGGTGTCAAAGTTTTAAGACTGTAGGTGAAGGCATCGAGGAGTTACGGACGTTTATGCAGCGTTTTTTGAAACACGACGAGCGCAGACGCGCCGCACCGCCTGGCCCAGTAAGCGTAGTTTGCTTTGTTATAGGACCGTTTGGCGACGTAAAAAAATACTAGTTTCCACAGTGGAATGAAAGGAGAGTAACGGAAAGTGTTTAATATGTAATTACATGTGACGAAAAAGTAGCTTTTGCGCGAGTTTGTGTAATCCGTTTTTCTTTTCGGTTTGTATTTGCGTCTTTGAGTGCGTTTTTCTCTGGGACAGTGAGGTCGTATCGGGCTGAAATTTTTATGACGTACTGAGGACGGTGGTCGCTTGGCGGTGTCAAAGTTTTAAGACTGTAGGTGAAGGCATCGAGGAGTTACGGACGTTTATGCAGCGTTTTTTGAAACACGACGAGCGCAGACGCGCCGCACCGCCTGGCCCAGTAAGCGTAGTTTGCTTTGATATAGGACCGTTTGGCGACGTAAAAAATACTAGTTTCCACAGTAGAATGAAAGGAGAGTAACTGAAAGTGTTTAATTTATAACTACATGTGACGAAAAAGTAGCTTTTGCGTGAGTTTGTGTAACCCGTTTTTCTTTTCGGTTTGTATTTGCGTCTTTGTGTGCGTTTTTCTCTGGGACAGTGAGGTCGTATCGGGCTGAAATTTTTATGACGTACTGAGGACGGTGGTCGCTTGGCGGTGTCAAAGTTTTAAGACTGTAGGTGAAGGCATCGAGGAGTTACGGACGTTTATGCAGCGTTTTTTGAAACACGACGAGCGCAGACGCGCCGCACCGCCTGGCCCAGTAAGCGTAGTTTGCTTTGATATAGGACCGTTTGGCGACGTAAAAAATACTAGTTTCCACAGTAGAATGAAAGGAGAGTAACTGAAAGTGTTTAATTTATAACTACATGTGACGAAAAAGTAGCTTTTGCGTGAGTTTGTGTAACCCGTTTTTCTTTTCGGTTTGTATTTGCGTCTTTGAGTGCGTTTTTCTCTGGGACAGTGAGGTCGTATCGGGCTGAAATTTTTATGACGTACTGAGGACGGTGGTCGCTTGGCGGTGTCAAAGTTTTAAGACTGTAGGTGAAGGCATCGAGGAGTTACGGACGTTTATGCAGCGTTTTTTGAAACACGACGAGCGCAGACGCGCCGCACCGCCTGGCCCAGTAAGCGTAGTTTGCTTTGTTATAGGACCGTTTGGCGACGTAAAAAAATACTAGTTTCCACAGTGGAATGAAAGGAGAGTAACGGAAAGTGTTTAATATGTAATTACATGTGACGAAAAAGTAGCTTTTGCGCGAGTTTGTGTAATCCGTTTTTCTTTTCGGTTTGTATTTGCGTCTTTGAGTGCGTTTTTCTCTGGGACAGTGAGGTCGTATCGGGCTGAAATTTTTATGACGTACTGAGGACGGTGGTCGCTTGGCGGTGTCAAAGTTTTAAGACTGTAGGTGAAGGCATCGAGGAGTTACGGACGTTTATGCAGCGTTTTTTGAAACACGACGAGCGCAGACGCGCCGCACCGCCTGGCCCAGTAAGCGTAGTTTGCTTTGTTATAGGACCGTTTGGCGACGTAAAAAATACTAGTTTCCACAGTAGAATGAAAGGAGAGTAACGGAAAGTGTTTAATATGTAATTACATGTGACGAAAAAGTAGCTTTTGCGTGAGTTTGTGTAACCCGTTTTTCTTTTCGGTTTGTATTTGCGTCTTTGAGTGCGTTTTTCTCTGGGACAGTGAGGTCGTATCGGGCTGAAATTTTTATGACGTACTGAGGACGGTGGTCGCTTGGCGGTGTCAAAGTTTTAAGACTGTAGGTGAAGGCATCGAGGAGTTACGGACGTTTATGCAGCGTTTTTTGAAACACGACGAGCGCAGACGCGCCGCACCGCCTGGCCCAGTAAGCGTAGTTTGCTTTGTTATAGGACCGTTTGGCGACGTAAAAAATACTAGTTTCCACAGTAGAATGAAAGGAGAGTAACGGAAAGTGTTTAATATGTAATTACATGTGACGAAAAAGTAGCTTTTGCGTGAGTTTGTGTAACCCGTTTTTCTTTTCGGTTTGTATTTGCGTCTTTGAGTGCGTTTTTCTCTGGGACAGTGAGGTCGTATCGGGCTGAAATTTTTATGACGTACTGAGGACGGTGGTCGCTTGGCGGTGTCAAAGTTTTAAGACTGTAGGTGAAGGCATCGAGGAGTTACGGACGTTTATGCAGCGTTTTTTGAAACACGACGAGCGCAGACGCGCCGCACCGCCTGGCCCAGTAAGCGTAGTTTGCTTTGTTATAGGACCGTTTGGCGACGTAAAAAATACTAGTTTCCACAGTAGAATGAAAGGAGAGTAACGGAAAGTGTTTAATATGTAATTACATGTGACGAAAAAGTAGCTTTTGCGTGAGTTTGTGTAACCCGTTTTTCTTTTCGGTTTGTATTTGCGTCTTTGAGTGCGTTTTTCTCTGGGACAGTGAGGTCGTATCGGGCTGAAATTTTTATGACGTACTGAGGACGGTGGTCGCTTGGCGGTGTCAAAGTTTTAAGACTGTAGGTGAAGGCATCGAGGAGTTACGGACGTTTATGCAGCGTTTTTTGAAACACGACGAGCGCAGACGCGCCGCACCGCCTGGCCCAGTAAGCGTAGTTTGCTTTGATATAGGACCGTTTGGCGACGTAAAAAATACTAGTTTCCACAGTAGAATGAAAGGAGAGTAACTGAAAGTGTTTAATTTATAACTACATGTGACGAAAAAGTAGCTTTTGCGTGAGTTTGTGTAACCCGTTTTTCTTTTCGGTTTGTATTTGCGTCTTTGAGTGCGTTTTTCTCTGGGACAGTGAGGTCGTATCGGGCTGAAATTTTTATGACGTACTGAGGACGGTGGTCGCTTGGCGGTGTCAAAGTTTTAAGACTGTAGGTGAAGGCATCGAGGAGTTACGGACGTTTATGCAGCGTTTTTTGAAACACGACGAGCGCAGACGCGCCGCACCGCCTGGCCCAGTAAGCGTAGTTTGCTTTGTTATAGGACCGTTTGGCGACGTAAAAAAATACTAGTTTCCACAGTGGAATGAAAGGAGAGTAACGGAAAGTGTTTAATATGTAATTACATGTGACGAAAAAGTAGCTTTTGCGCGAGTTTGTGTAATCCGTTTTTCTTTTCGGTTTGTATTTGCGTCTTTGAGTGCGTTTTTCTCTGGGACAGTGAGGTCGTATCGGGCTGAAATTTTTATGACGTACTGAGGACGGTGGTCGCTTGGCGGTGTCAAAGTTTTAAGACTGTAGGTGAAGGCATCGAGGAGTTACGGACGTTTATGCAGCGTTTTTTGAAACACGACGAGCGCAGACGCGCCGCACCGCCTGGCCCAGTAAGCGTAGTTTGCTTTGTTATAGGACCGTTTGGCGACGTAAAAAATACTAGTTTCCACAGTAGAATGAAAGGAGAGTAACGGAAAGTGTTTAATATGTAATTACATGTGACGAAAAAGTAGCTTTTGCGTGAGTTTGTGTAACCCGTTTTTCTTTTCGGTTTGTATTTGCGTCTTTGAGTGCGTTTTTCTCTGGGACAGTGAGGTCGTATCGGGCTGAAATTTTTATGACGTACTGAGGACGGTGGTCGCTTGGCGGTGTCAAAGTTTTAAGACTGTAGGTGAAGGCATCGAGGAGTTACGGACGTTTATGCAGCGTTTTTTGAAACACGACGAGCGCAGACGCGCCGCACCGCCTGGCCCAGTAAGCGTAGTTTGCTTTGATATAGGACCGTTTGGCGACGTAAAAAATACTAGTTTCCACAGTAGAATGAAAGGAGAGTAACTGAAAGTGTTTAATTTATAACTACATGTGACGAAAAAGTAGCTTTTGCGTGAGTTTGTGTAACCCGTTTTTCTTTTCGGTTTGTATTTGCGTCTTTGAGTGCGTTTTTCTCTGGGACAGTGAGGTCGTATCGGGCTGAAATTTTTATGACGTACTGAGGACGGTGGTCGCTTGGCGGTGTCAAAGTTTTAAGACTGTAGGTGAAGGCATCGAGGAGTTACGGACGTTTATGCAGCGTTTTTTGAAACACGACGAGCGCAGACGCGCCGCACCGCCTGGCCCAGTAAGCGTAGTTTGCTTTGATATAGGGCCGTTTGGCGACGTAAAAAATACTAGTTTCCACAGTAGAATGAAAGGAGAGTAACTGAAAGTGTTTAATTTATAACTACATGTGACGAAAAAGTAGCTTTTGCGTGAGTTTGTGTAACCCGTTTTTCTTTTCGGTTTGTATTTACGTCTTTGAGTGCGTTTTTCTCTGGGACAGTGAGGTCGTATCGGGCTGAAATTTTTATGACGTACTGAGGACGGTGGTCGCTTGGCGGTGTCAAAGTTTTAAGACTGTAGGTGAAGGCATCGAGGAGTTACGGACGTTTATGCAGCGTTTTTTGAAACACGACGAGCGCAGACGCGCCGCACCGCCTGGCCCAGTAAGCGTAGTTTGCTTTGTTATAGGACCGTTTGGCGACGTAAAAAAATACTAGTTTCCACAGTGGAATGAAAGGAGAGTAACGGAAAGTGTTTAATATGTAATTACATGTGACGAAAAAGTAGCTTTTGCGCGAGTTTGTGTAATCCGTTTTTCTTTTCGGTTTGTATTTGCGTCTTTGAGTGCGTTTTTCTCTGGGACAGTGAGGTCGTATCGGGCTGAAATTTTTATGACGTACTGAGGACGGTGGTCGCTTGGCGGTGTCAAAGTTTTAAGACTGTAGGTGAAGGCATCGAGGAGTTACGGACGTTTATGCAGCGTTTTTTGAAACACGACGAGCGCAGACGCGCCGCACCGCCTGGCCCAGTAAGCGTAGTTTGCTTTGATATAGGACCGTTTGGCGACGTAAAAAATACTAGTTTCCACAGTAGAATGAAAGGAGAGTAACTGAAAGTGTTTAATTTATAACTACATGTGACGAAAAAGTAGCTTTTGCGTGAGTTTGTGTAACCCGTTTTTCTTTTCGGTTTGTATTTGCGTCTTTGAGTGCGTTTTTCTCTGGGACAGTGAGGTCGTATCGGGCTGAAATTTTTATGACGTACTGAGGACGGTGGTCGCTTGGCGGTGTCAAAGTTTTAAGACTGTAGGTGAAGGCATCGAGGAGTTACGGACGTTTATGCAGCGTTTTTTGAAACACGACGAGCGCAGACGCGCCGCACCGCCTGGCCCAGTAAGCGTAGTTTGCTTTGATATAGGACCGTTTGGCGACGTAAAAAAATACTAGTTTCCACAGTGGAATGAAAGGAGAGTAACGGAAAGTGTTTAATATGTAATTACATGTGACGAAAAAGTAGCTTTTGCGCGAGTTTGTGTAATCCGTTTTTCTTTTCGGTTTGTATTTGCGTCTTTGAGTGCGTTTTTCTCTGGGACAGTGAGGTCGTATCGGGCTGAAATTTTTATGACGTACTGAGGACGGTGGTCGCTTGGCGGTGTCAAAGTTTTAAGACTGTAGGTGAAGGCATCGAGGAGTTACGGACGTTTATGCAGCGTTTTTTGAAACACGACGAGCGCAGACGCGCCGCACCGCCTGGCCCAGTAAGCGTAGTTTGCTTTGATATAGGACCGTTTGGCGACGTAAAAAATACTAGTTTCCACAGTAGAATGAAAGGAGAGTAACTGAAAGTGTTTAATTTATAACTACATGTGACGAAAAAGTAGCTTTTGCGTGAGTTTGTGTAACCCGTTTTTCTTTTCGGTTTGTATTTACGTCTTTGAGTGCGTTTTTCTCTGGGACAGTGAGGTCGTATCGGGCTGAAATTTTTATGACGTACTGAGGACGGTGGTCGCTTGGCGGTGTCAAAGTTTTAAGACTGTAGGTGAAGGCATCGAGGAGTTACGGACGTTTATGCAGCGTTTTTTGAAACACGACGAGCGCAGACGCGCCGCACCGCCTGGCCCAGTAAGCGTAGTTTGCTTTGATATAGGACCGTTTGGCGACGTAAAAAATACTAGTTTCCACAGTAGAATGAAAGGAGAGTAACTGAAAGTGTTTAATTTATAACTACATGTGACGAAAAAGTAGCTTTTGCGTGAGTTTGTGTAACCCGTTTTTCTTTTCGGTTTGTATTTGCGTCTTTGAGTGCGTTTTTCTCTGGGACAGTGAGGTCGTATCGGGCTGAAATTTTTATGACGTACTGAGGACGGTGGTCGCTTGGCGGTGTCAAAGTTTTAAGACTGTAGGTGAAGGCATCGAGGAGTTACGGACGTTTATGCAGCGTTTTTTGAAACACGACGAGCGCAGACGCGCCGCACCGCCTGGCCCAGTAAGCGTAGTTTGCTTTGATATAGGACCGTTTGGCGACGTAAAAAATACTAGTTTCCACAGTAGAATGAAAGGAGAGTAACTGAAAGTGTTTAATTTATAACTACATGTGACGAAAAAGTAGCTTTTGCGTGAGTTTGTGTAACCCGTTTTTCTTTTCGGTTTGTATTTGCGTCTTTGAGTGCGTTTTTCTCTGGGACAGTGAGGTCGTATCGGGCTGAAATTTTTATGACGTACTGAGGACGGTGGTCGCTTGGCGGTGTCAAAGTTTTAAGACTGTAGGTGAAGGCATCGAGGAGTTACGGACGTTTATGCAGCGTTTTTTGAAACACGACGAGCGCAGACGCGCCGCACCGCCTGGCCCAGTAAGCGTAGTTTGCTTTGATATAGGACCGTTTGGCGACGTAAAAAAATACTAGTTTCCACAGTGGAATGAAAGGAGAGTAACGGAAAGTGTTTAATATGTAATTACATGTGACGAAAAAGTAGCTTTTGCGCGAGTTTGTGTAATCCGTTTTTCTTTTCGGTTTGTATTTGCGTCTTTGAGTGCGTTTTTCTCTGGGACAGTGAGGTCGTATCGGGCTGAAATTTTTATGACGTACTGAGGACGGTGGTCGCTTGGCGGTGTCAAAGTTTTAAGACTGTAGGTGAAGGCATCGAGGAGTTACGGACGTTTATGCAGCGTTTTTTGAAACACGACGAGCGCAGACGCGCCGCACCGCCTGGCCCAGTAAGCGTAGTTTGCTTTGATATAGGACCGTTTGGCGACGTAAAAAATACTAGTTTCCACAGTAGAATGAAAGGAGAGTAACTGAAAGTGTTTAATTTATAACTACATGTGACGAAAAAGTAGCTTTTGCGTGAGTTTGTGTAACCCGTTTTTCTTTTCGGTTTGTATTTGCGTCTTTGAGTGCGTTTTTCTCTGGGACAGTGAGGTCGTATCGGGCTGAAATTTTTATGACGTACTGAGGACGGTGGTCGCTTGGCGGTGTCAAAGTTTTAAGAGTGTAGGTGAAGGCATCGAGGAGTTACGGACGTTTATGCAGCGTTTTTTGAAACACGACGAGCGCAGACGCGCCGCACCGCCTGGCCCAGTAAGCGTAGTTTGCTTTGATATAGGACCGTTTGGCGACGTAAAAAATACTAGTTTCCACAGTAGAATGAAAGGAGAGTAACTGAAAGTGTTTAATTTATAACTACATGTGACGAAAAAGTAGCTTTTGCGTGAGTTTGTGTAACCCGTTTTTCTTTTCGGTTTGTATTTGCGTCTTTGAGTGCGTTTTTCTCTGGGACAGTGAGGTCGTATCGGGCTGAAATTTTTATGACGTACTGAGGACGGTGGTCGCTTGGCGGTGTCAAAGTTTTAAGACTGTAGGTGAAGGCATCGAGGAGTTACGGACGTTTATGCAGCGTTTTTTGAAACACGACGAGCGCAGACGCGCCGCACCGCCTGGCCCAGTAAGCGTAGTTTGCTTTGATATAGGACCGTTTGGCGACGTAAAAAAATACTAGTTTCCACAGTGGAATGAAAGGAGAGTAACGGAAAGTGTTTAATATGTAATTACATGTGACGAAAAAGTAGCTTTTGCGCGAGTTTGTGTAATCCGTTTTTCTTTTCGGTTTGTATTTGCGTCTTTGAGTGCGTTTTTCTCTGGGACAGTGAGGTCGTATCGGGCTGAAATTTTTATGACGTACTGAGGACGGTGGTCGCTTGGCGGTGTCAAAGTTTTAAGACTGTAGGTGAAGGCATCGAGGAGTTACGGACGTTTATGCAGCGTTTTTTGAAACACGACGAGCGCAGACGCGCCGCACCGCCTGGCCCAGTAAGCGTAGTTTGCTTTGATATAGGACCGTTTGGCGACGTAAAAAATACTAGTTTCCACAGTAGAATGAAAGGAGAGTAACTGAAAGTGTTTAATTTATAACTACATGTGACGAAAAAGTAGCTTTTGCGTGAGTTTGTGTAACCCGTTTTTCTTTTCGGTTTGTATTTGCGTCTTTGAGTGCGTTTTTCTCTGGGACAGTGAGGTCGTATCGGGCTGAAATTTTTATGACGTACTGAGGACGGTGGTCGCTTGGCGGTGTCAAAGTTTTAAGACTGTAGGTGAAGGCATCGAGGAGTTACGGACGTTTATGCAGCGTTTTCTGAAACACGACGAGCGCAGACGCGCCGCACCGCCTGGCCCAATAAGCGTAGTTTGCTTTGATATAGGACCGTTTGGCGACGTAAAAAAATACTAGTTTCCACAGTGGAATGAAAGGAGAGTAACGGAAAGTGTTTAATATGTAATTACATGTGACGAAAAAGTAGCTTTTGCGCGAGTTTGTGTAATCCGTTTTTCTTTTCGGTTTGTATTTGCGTCTTTGAGTGCGTTTTTCTCTGGGACAGTGAGGTCGTATCGGGCTGAAATTTTTATGACGTACTGAGGACGGTGGTCGCTTGGCGGTGTCAAAGTTTTAAGACTGTAGGTGAAGGCATCGAGGAGTTACGGACGTTTATGCAGCGTTTTTTGAAACACGACGAGCGCAGACGCGCCGCACCGCCTGGCCCAGTAAGCGTAGTTTGCTTTGATATAGGACCGTTTGGCGACGTAAAAAAATACTAGTTTCCACAGTGGAATGAAAGGAGAGTAACGGAAAGTGTTTAATATGTAATTACATGTGACGAAAAAGTAGCTTTTGCGTGAGTTTGTGTAACCCGTTTTTCTTTTCGGTTTGTATTTGCGTCTTTGAGTGCGTTTTTCTCTGGGACAGTGAGGTCGTATCGGGCTGAAATTTTTATGACGTACTGAGGACGGTGGTCGCTTGGCGGTGTCAAAGTTTTAAGACTGTAGGTGAAGGCATCGAGGAGTTACGGACGTTTATGCAGCGTTTTTTGAAACACGACGAGCGCAGACGCGCCGCACCGCCTGGCCCAGTAAGCGTAGTTTGCTTTGATATAGGACCGTTTGGCGACGTAAAAAAATACTAGTTTCCACAGTGGAATGAAAGGAGAGTAACTGAAAGTGTTTAATTTATAACTACATGTGACGAAAAAGTAGCTTTTGCGTGAGTTTGTGTAACCCGTTTTTCTTTTCGGTTTGTATTTGCGTCTTTGAGTGCGTTTTTCTCTGGGACAGTGAGGTCGTATCGGGCTGAAATTTTTATGACGTACTGAGGACGGTGGTCGCTTGGCGGTGTCAAAGTTTTAAGACTGTAGGTGAAGGCATCGAGGAGTTACGGACGTTTATGCAGCGTTTTTTGAAACACGACGAGCGCAGACGCGCCGCACCGCCTGGCCCAGTAAGCGTAGTTTGCTTTGATATAGGACCGTTTGGCGACGTAAAAAATACTAGTTTCCACAGTGGAATGAAAGGAGAGTAACGGAAAGTGTTTAATTTATAACTACATGTGACGAAAAAGTAGCTTTTGCGTGAGTTTGTGTAACCCGTTTTTCTTTTCGGTTTGTATTTGCGTCTTTGAGTGCGTTTTTCTCTGGGACAGTGAGGTCGTATCGGGCTGAAATTTTTATGACGTACTGAGGACGGTGGTCGCTTGGCGGTGTCAAAGTTTTAAGACTGTAGGTGAAGGCATCGAGGAGTTACGGACGTTTATGCAGCGTTTTTTGAAACACGACGAGCGCAGACGCGCCGCACCGCCTGGCCCAGTAAGCGTAGTTTGCTTTGATATAGGACCGTTTGGCGACGTAAAAAATACTAGTTTCCACAGTAGAATGAAAGGAGAGTAACTGAAAGTGTTTAATTTATAACTACATGTGACGAAAAAGTAGCTTTTGCGTGAGTTTGTGTAACCCGTTTTTCTTTTCGGTTTGTATTTGCGTCTTTGAGTGCGTTTTTCTCTGGGACAGTGAGGTCGTATCGGGCTGAAATTTTTATGACGTACTGAGGACGGTGGTCGCTTGGCGGTGTCAAAGTTTTAAGACTGTAGGTGAAGGCATCGAGGAGTTACGGACGTTTATGCAGCGTTTTTTGAAACACGACGAGCGCAGACGCGCCGCACCGCCTGGCCCAGTAAGCGTAGTTTGCTTTGATATAGGACCGTTTGGCGACGTAAAAAAATACTAGTTTCCACAGTGGAATGAAAGGAGAGTAACGGAAAGTGTTTAATATGTAATTACATGTGACGAAAAAGTAGCTTTTGCGCGAGTTTGTGTAATCCGTTTTTCTTTTCGGTTTGTATTTGCGTCTTTGAGTGCGTTTTTCTCTGGGACAGTGAGGTCGTATCGGGCTGAAATTTTTATGACGTACTGAGGACGGTGGTCGCTTGGCGGTGTCAAAGTTTTAAGACTGTAGGTGAAGGCATCGAGGAGTTACGGACGTTTATGCAGCGTTTTTTGAAACACGACGAGCGCAGACGCGCCGCACCGCCTGGCCCAGTAAGCGTAGTTTGCTTTGATATAGGACCGTTTGGCGACGTAAAAAATACTAGTTTCCACAGTAGAATGAAAGGAGAGTAACTGAAAGTGTTTAATTTATAACTACATGTGACGAAAAAGTAGCTTTTGCGTGAGTTTGTGTAACCCGTTTTTCTTTTCGGTTTGTATTTGCGTCTTTGAGTGCGTTTTTCTCTGGGACAGTGAGGTCGTATCGGGCTGAAATTTTTATGACGTACTGAGGACGGTGGTCGCTTGGCGGTGTCAAAGTTTTAAGACTGTAGGTGAAGGCATCGAGGAGTTACGGACGTTTATGCAGCGTTTTTTGAAACACGACGAGCGCAGACGCGCCGCACCGCCTGGCCCAGTAAGCGTAGTTTGCTTTGTTATAGGACCGTTTGGCGACGTAAAAAAATACTAGTTTCCACAGTGGAATGAAAGGAGAGTAACGGAAAGTGTTTAATATGTAATTACATGTGACGAAAAAGTAGCTTTTGCGCGAGTTTGTGTAATCCGTTTTTCTTTTCGGTTTGTATTTGCGTCTTTGAGTGCGTTTTTCTCTGGGACAGTGAGGTCGTATCGGGCTGAAATTTTTATGACGTACTGAGGACGGTGGTCGCTTGGCGGTGTCAAAGTTTTAAGACTGTAGGTGAAGGCATCGAGGAGTTACGGACGTTTATGCAGCGTTTTTTGAAACACGACGAGCGCAGACGCGCCGCACCGCCTGGCCCAGTAAGCGTAGTTTGCTTTGTTATAGGACCGTTTGGCGACGTAAAAAATACTAGTTTCCACAGTAGAATGAAAGGAGAGTAACGGAAAGTGTTTAATATGTAATTACATGTGACGAAAAAGTAGCTTTTGCGTGAGTTTGTGTAACCCGTTTTTCTTTTCGGTTTGTATTTGCGTCTTTGAGTGCGTTTTTCTCTGGGACAGTGAGGTCGTATCGGGCTGAAATTTTTATGACGTACTGAGGACGGTGGTCGCTTGGCGGTGTCAAAGTTTTAAGACTGTAGGTGAAGGCATCGAGGAGTTACGGACGTTTATGCAGCGTTTTTTGAAACACGACGAGCGCAGACGCGCCGCACCGCCTGGCCCAGTAAGCGTAGTTTGCTTTGATATAGGACCGTTTGGCGACGTAAAAAATACTAGTTTCCACAGTGGAATGAAAGGAGAGTAACGGAAAGTGTTTAATTTATAACTACATGTGACGAAAAAGTAGCTTTTGCGTGAGTTTGTGTAACCCGTTTTTCTTTTCGGTTTGTATTTGCGTCTTTGAGTGCGTTTTTCTCTGGGACAGTGAGGTCGTATCGGGCTGAAATTTTTATGACGTACTGAGGACGGTGGTCGCTTGGCGGTGTCAAAGTTTTAAGACTGTAGGTGAAGGCATCGAGGAGTTACGGACGTTTATGCAGCGTTTTTTGAAACACGACGAGCGCAGACGCGCCGCACCGCCTGGCCCAGTAAGCGTAGTTTGCTTTGATATAGGGCCGTTTGGCGACGTAAAAAATACTAGTTTCCACAGTAGAATGAAAGGAGAGTAACTGAAAGTGTTTAATTTATAACTACATGTGACGAAAAAGTAGCTTTTGCGTGAGTTTGTGTAACCCGTTTTTCTTTTCGGTTTGTATTTACGTCTTTGAGTGCGTTTTTCTCTGGGACAGTGAGGTCGTATCGGGCTGAAATTTTTATGACGTACTGAGGACGGTGGTCGCTTGGCGGTGTCAAAGTTTTAAGACTGTAGGTGAAGGCATCGAGGAGTTACGGACGTTTATGCAGCGTTTTTTGAAACACGACGAGCGCAGACGCGCCGCACCGCCTGGCCCAGTAAGCGTAGTTTGCTTTGTTATAGGACCGTTTGGCGACGTAAAAAAATACTAGTTTCCACAGTGGAATGAAAGGAGAGTAACGGAAAGTGTTTAATATGTAATTACATGTGACGAAAAAGTAGCTTTTGCGCGAGTTTGTGTAATCCGTTTTTCTTTTCGGTTTGTATTTGCGTCTTTGAGTGCGTTTTTCTCTGGGACAGTGAGGTCGTATCGGGCTGAAATTTTTATGACGTACTGAGGACGGTGGTCGCTTGGCGGTGTCAAAGTTTTAAGACTGTAGGTGAAGGCATCGAGGAGTTACGGACGTTTATGCAGCGTTTTTTGAAACACGACGAGCGCAGACGCGCCGCACCGCCTGGCCCAGTAAGCGTAGTTTGCTTTGATATAGGACCGTTTGGCGACGTAAAAAATACTAGTTTCCACAGTAGAATGAAAGGAGAGTAACTGAAAGTGTTTAATTTATAACTACATGTGACGAAAAAGTAGCTTTTGCGTGAGTTTGTGTAACCCGTTTTTCTTTTCGGTTTGTATTTGCGTCTTTGAGTGCGTTTTTCTCTGGGACAGTGAGGTCGTATCGGGCTGAAATTTTTATGACGTACTGAGGACGGTGGTCGCTTGGCGGTGTCAAAGTTTTAAGACTGTAGGTGAAGGCATCGAGGAGTTACGGACGTTTATGCAGCGTTTTTTGAAACACGACGAGCGCAGACGCGCCGCACCGCCTGGCCCAGTAAGCGTAGTTTGCTTTGATATAGGACCGTTTGGCGACGTAAAAAAATACTAGTTTCCACAGTGGAATGAAAGGAGAGTAACGGAAAGTGTTTAATATGTAATTACATGTGACGAAAAAGTAGCTTTTGCGCGAGTTTGTGTAATCCGTTTTTCTTTTCGGTTTGTATTTGCGTCTTTGAGTGCGTTTTTCTCTGGGACAGTGAGGTCGTATCGGGCTGAAATTTTTATGACGTACTGAGGACGGTGGTCGCTTGGCGGTGTCAAAGTTTTAAGACTGTAGGTGAAGGCATCGAGGAGTTACGGACGTTTATGCAGCGTTTTTTGAAACACGACGAGCGCAGACGCGCCGCACCGCCTGGCCCAGTAAGCGTAGTTTGCTTTGATATAGGACCGTTTGGCGACGTAAAAAATACTAGTTTCCACAGTAGAATGAAAGGAGAGTAACTGAAAGTGTTTAATTTATAACTACATGTGACGAAAAAGTAGCTTTTGCGTGAGTTTGTGTAACCCGTTTTTCTTTTCGGTTTGTATTTACGTCTTTGAGTGCGTTTTTCTCTGGGACAGTGAGGTCGTATCGGGCTGAAATTTTTATGACGTACTGAGGACGGTGGTCGCTTGGCGGTGTCAAAGTTTTAAGACTGTAGGTGAAGGCATCGAGGAGTTACGGACGTTTATGCAGCGTTTTTTGAAACACGACGAGCGCAGACGCGCCGCACCGCCTGGCCCAGTAAGCGTAGTTTGCTTTGATATAGGACCGTTTGGCGACGTAAAAAAATACTAGTTTCCACAGTGGAATGAAAGGAGAGTAACGGAAAGTGTTTAATATGTAATTACATGTGACGAAAAAGTAGCTTTTGCGCGAGTTTGTGTAATCCGTTTTTCTTTTCGGTTTGTATTTGCGTCTTTGAGTGCGTTTTTCTCTGGGACAGTGAGGTCGTATCGGGCTGAAATTTTTATGACGTACTGAGGACGGTGGTCGCTTGGCGGTGTCAAAGTTTTAAGACTGTAGGTGAAGGCATCGAGGAGTTACGGACGTTTATGCAGCGTTTTTTGAAACACGACGAGCGCAGACGCGCCGCACCGCCTGGCCCAGTAAGCGTAGTTTGCTTTGATATAGGACCGTTTGGCGACGTAAAAAATGCTAGTTTCCACAGTAGAATGAAAGGAGAGTAACTGAAAGTGTTTAATTTATAACTACATGTGACGAAAAAGTAGCTTTTGCGTGAGTTTGTGTAACCCGTTTTTCTTTTCGGTTTGTATTTGCGTCTTTGAGTGCGTTTTTCTCTGGGACAGTGAGGTCGTATCGGGCTGAAATTTTTATGACGTACTGAGGACGGTGGTCGCTTGGCGGTGTCAAAGTTTTAAGACTGTAGGTGAAGGCATCGAGGAGTTACGGACGTTTATGCAGCGTTTTTTGAAACACGACGAGCGCAGACGCGCCGCACCGCCTGGCCCAGTAAGCGTAGTTTGCTTTGATATAGGACCGTTTGGCGACGTAAAAAATACTAGTTTCCACAGTAGAATGAAAGGAGAGTAACTGAAAGTGTTTAATTTATAACTACATGTGACGAAAAAGTAGCTTTTGCGCGAGTTTGTGTAATCCGTTTTTCTTTTCGGTTTGTATTTGCGTCTTTGAGTGCGTTTTTCTCTGGGACAGTGAGGTCGTATCGGGCTGAAATTTTTATGACGTACTGAGGACGGTGGTCGCTTGGCGGTGTCAAAGTTTTAAGACTGTAGGTGAAGGCATCGAGGAGTTACGGACGTTTATGCAGCGTTTTTTGAAACACGACGAGCGCAGACGCGCCGCACCGCCTGGCCCAGTAAGCGTAGTTTGCTTTGATATAGGACCGTTTGGCGACGTAAAAAATACTAGTTTCCACAGTAGAATGAAAGGAGAGTAACTGAAAGTGTTTAATTTATAACTACATGTGACGAAAAAGTAGCTTTTGCGTGAGTTTGTGTAACCCGTTTTTCTTTTCGGTTTGTATTTACGTCTTTGAGTGCGTTTTTCTCTGGGACAGTGAGGTCGTATCGGGCTGAAATTTTTATGACGTACTGAGGACGGTGGTCGCTTGGCGGTGTCAAAGTTTTAAGACTGTAGGTGAAGGCATCGAGGAGTTACGGACGTTTATGCAGCGTTTTTTGAAACACGACGAGCGCAGACGCGCCGCACCGCCTGGCCCAGTAAGCGTAGTTTGCTTTGATATAGGACCGTTTGGCGACGTAAAAAAATACTAGTTTCCACAGTGGAATGAAAGGAGAGTAACGGAAAGTGTTTAATATGTAATTACATGTGACGAAAAAGTAGCTTTTGCGCGAGTTTGTGTAATCCGTTTTTCTTTTCGGTTTGTATTTGCGTCTTTGAGTGCGTTTTTCTCTGGGACAGTGAGGTCGTATCGGGCTGAAATTTTTATGACGTACTGAGGACGGTGGTCGCTTGGCGGTGTCAAAGTTTTAAGACTGTAGGTGAAGGCATCGAGGAGTTACGGACGTTTATGCAGCGTTTTTTGAAACACGACGAGCGCAGACGCGCCGCACCGCCTGGCCCAGTAAGCGTAGTTTGCTTTGATATAGGACCGTTTGGCGACGTAAAAAATGCTAGTTTCCACAGTAGAATGAAAGGAGAGTAACTGAAAGTGTTTAATTTATAACTACATGTGACGAAAAAGTAGCTTTTGCGTGAGTTTGTGTAACCCGTTTTTCTTTTCGGTTTGTATTTGCGTCTTTGAGTGCGTTTTTCTCTGGGACAGTGAGGTCGTATCGGGCTGAAATTTTTATGACGTACTGAGGACGGTGGTCGCTTGGCGGTGTCAAAGTTTTAAGACTGTAGGTGAAGGCATCGAGGAGTTACGGACGTTTATGCAGCGTTTTTTGAAACACGACGAGCGCAGACGCGCCGCACCGCCTGGCCCAGTAAGCGTAGTTTGCTTTGATATAGGACCGTTTGGCGACGTAAAAAATACTAGTTTCCACAGTAGAATGAAAGGAGAGTAACTGAAAGTGTTTAATTTATAACTACATGTGACGAAAAAGTAGCTTTTGCGTGAGTTTGTGTAACCCGTTTTTCTTTTCGGTTTGTATTTACGTCTTTGAGTGCGTTTTTCTCTGGGACAGTGAGGTCGTATCGGGCTGAAATTTTTATGACGTACTGAGGACGGTGGTCGCTTGGCGGTGTCAAAGTTTTAAGACTGTAGGTGAAGGCATCGAGGAGTTACGGACGTTTATGCAGCGTTTTTTGAAACACGACGAGCGCAGACGCGCCGCACCGCCTGGCCCAGTAAGCGTAGTTTGCTTTGATATAGGACCGTTTGGCGACGTAAAAAATACTAGTTTCCACAGTAGAATGAAAGGAGCTTAACTGAAAGTGTTTAATTTATAACTACATGTGACGAAAAAGTAGCTTTTGCGTGAGTTTGTGTAACCCGTTTTTCTTTTCGGTTTGTATTTGCGTCTTTGAGTGCGTTTTTCTCTGGGACAGTGAGGTCGTATCGGGCTGAAATTTTTATGACGTACTGAGGACGGTGGTCGCTTGGCGGTGTCAAAGTTTTAAGACTGTAGGTGAAGGCATCGAGGAGTTACGGACGTTTATGCAGCGTTTTTTGAAACACGACGAGCGCAGACGCGCCGCACCGCCTGGCCCAGTAAGCGTAGTTTGCTTTGATATAGGACCGTTTGGCGACGTAAAAAATACTAGTTTCCACAGTAGAATGAAAGGAGAGTAACTGAAAGTGTTTAATTTATAACTACATGTGACGAAAAAGTAGCTTTTGCGTGAGTTTGTGTAACCCGTTTTTCTTTTCGGTTTGTATTTACGTCTTTGAGTGCGTTTTTCTCTGGGACAGTGAGGTCGTATCGGGCTGATATTTTTATGACGTACTGAGGACGGTGGTCGCTTGGCGGTGTCAAAGTTTTAAGACTGTAGGTGAAGGCATCGAGGAGTTACGGACGTTTATGCAGCGTTTTTTGAAACACGACGAGCGCAGACGCGCCGCACCGCCTGGCCCAGTAAGCGTAGTTTGCTTTGATATAGGACCGTTTGGCGACGTAAAAAATACTAGTTTCCACAGTAGAATGAAAGGAGAGTAACTGAAAGTGTTTAATTTATAACTACATGTGACGAAAAAGTAGCTTTTGCGTGAGTTTGTGTAACCCGTTTTTCTTTTCGGTTTGTATTTACGTCTTTGAGTGCGTTTTTCTCTGGGACAGTGAGGTCGTATCGGGCTGAAATTTTTATGACGTACTGAGGACGGTGGTCGCTTGGCGGTGTCAAAGTTATAAGACTGTAGGTGAAGGCATCGAGGAGTTACGGACGTTTATGCAGCGTTTTTTGAAACACGACGAGCGCAGACGCGCCGCACCGCCTGGCCCAGTAAGCGTAGTTTGCTTTGATATAGGACCGTTTGGCGACGTAAAAAATACTAGTTTCCACAGTAGAATGAAAGGAGAGTAACTGAAAGTGTTTAATTTATAACTACATGTGACGAAAAAGTAGCTTTTGCGTGAGTTTGTGTAACCCGTTTTTCTTTTCGGTTTGTATTTGCGTCTTTGAGTGCGTTTTTCTCTGGGACAGTGAGGTCGTATCGGGCTGAAATTTTTATGACGTACTGAGGACGGTGGTCGCTTGGCGGTGTCAAAGTTTTAAGACTGTAGGTGAAGGCATCGAGGAGTTACGGACGTTTATGCAGCGTTTTTTGAAACACGACGAGCGCAGACGCGCCGCACCGCCTGGCCCAGTAAGCGTAGTTTGCTTTGATATAGGACCGTTTGGCGACGTAAAAAAATACTAGTTTCCACAGTGGAATGAAAGGAGAGTAACGGAAAGTGTTTAATATGTAATTACATGTGACGAAAAAGTAGCTTTTGCGCGAGTTTGTGTAATCCGTTTTTCTTTTCGGTTTGTATTTGCGTCTTTGAGTGCGTTTTTCTCTGGGACAGTGAGGTCGTATCGGGCTGAAATTTTTATGACGTACTGAGGACGGTGGTCGCTTGGCGGTGTCAAAGTTTTAAGACTGTAGGTGAAGGCATCGAGGAGTTACGGACGTTTATGCAGCGTTTTTTGAAACACGACGAGCGCAGACGCGCCGCACCGCCTGGCCCAGTAAGCGTAGTTTGCTTTGATATAGGACCGTTTGGCGACGTAAAAAATACTAGTTTCCACAGTAGAATGAAAGGAGAGTAACTGAAAGTGTTTAATTTATAACTACATGTGACGAAAAAGTAGCTTTTGCGTGAGTTTGTGTAACCCGTTTTTCTTTTCGGTTTGTATTTGCGTCTTTGAGTGCGTTTTTCTCTGGGACAGTGAGGTCGTATCGGGCTGAAATTTTTATGACGTACTGAGGACGGTGGTCGCTTGGCGGTGTCAAAGTTTTAAGAGTGTAGGTGAAGGCATCGAGGAGTTACGGACGTTTATGCAGCGTTTTTTGAAACACGACGAGCGCAGACGCGCCGCACCGCCTGGCCCAGTAAGCGTAGTTTGCTTTGATATAGGACCGTTTGGCGACGTAAAAAATACTAGTTTCCACAGTAGAATGAAAGGAGAGTAACTGAAAGTGTTTAATTTATAACTACATGTGACGAAAAAGTAGCTTTTGCGTGAGTTTGTGTAACCCGTTTTTCTTTTCGGTTTGTATTTGCGTCTTTGAGTGCGTTTTTCTCTGGGACAGTGAGGTCGTATCGGGCTGAAATTTTTATGACGTACTGAGGACGGTGGTCGCTTGGCGGTGTCAAAGTTTTAAGACTGTAGGTGAAGGCATCGAGGAGTTACGGACGTTTATGCAGCGTTTTTTGAAACACGACGAGCGCAGACGCGCCGCACCGCCTGGCCCAGTAAGCGTAGTTTGCTTTGATATAGGACCGTTTGGCGACGTAAAAAAATACTAGTTTCCACAGTGGAATGAAAGGAGAGTAACGGAAAGTGTTTAATATGTAATTACATGTGACGAAAAAGTAGCTTTTGCGTGAGTTTGTGTAACCCGTTTTTCTTTTCGGTTTGTATTTGCGTCTTTGAGTGCGTTTTTCTCTGGGACAGTGAGGTCGTATCGGGCTGAAATTTTTATGACGTACTGAGGACGGTGGTCGCTTGGCGGTGTCAAAGTTTTAAGACTGTAGGTGAAGGCATCGAGGAGTTACGGACGTTTATGCAGCGTTTTTTGAAACACGACGAGCGCAGACGCGCCGCACCGCCTGGCCCAGTAAGCGTAGTTTGCTTTGATATAGGACCGTTTGGCGACGTAAAAAAATACTAGTTTCCACAGTGGAATGAAAGGAGAGTAACTGAAAGTGTTTAATTTATAACTACATGTGACGAAAAAGTAGCTTTTGCGTGAGTTTGTGTAACCCGTTTTTCTTTTCGGTTTGTATTTGCGTCTTTGAGTGCGTTTTTCTCTGGGACAGTGAGGTCGTATCGGGCTGAAATTTTTATGACGTACTGAGGACGGTGGTCGCTTGGCGGTGTCAAAGTTTTAAGACTGTAGGTGAAGGCATCGAGGAGTTACGGACGTTTATGCAGCGTTTTTTGAAACACGACGAGCGCAGACGCGCCGCACCGCCTGGCCCAGTAAGCGTAGTTTGCTTTGATATAGGACCGTTTGGCGACGTAAAAAATACTAGTTTCCACAGTGGAATGAAAGGAGAGTAACGGAAAGTGTTTAATTTATAACTACATGTGACGAAAAAGTAGCTTTTGCGTGAGTTTGTGTAACCCGTTTTTCTTTTCGGTTTGTATTTGCGTCTTTGAGTGCGTTTTTCTCTGGGACAGTGAGGTCGTATCGGGCTGAAATTTTTATGACGTACTGAGGACGGTGGTCGCTTGGCGGTGTCAAAGTTTTAAGACTGTAGGTGAAGGCATCGAGGAGTTACGGACGTTTATGCAGCGTTTTTTGAAACACGACGAGCGCAGACGCGCCGCACCGCCTGGCCCAGTAAGCGTAGTTTGCTTTGATATAGGACCGTTTGGCGACGTAAAAAAATACTAGTTTCCACAGTGGAATGAAAGGAGAGTAACGGAAAGTGTTTAATATGTAATTACATGTGACGAAAAAGTAGCTTTTGCGCGAGTTTGTGTAATCCGTTTTTCTTTTCGGTTTGTATTTGCGTCTTTGAGTGCGTTTTTCTCTGGGACAGTGAGGTCGTATCGGGCTGAAATTTTTATGACGTACTGAGGACGGTGGTCGCTTGGCGGTGTCAAAGTTTTAAGACTGTAGGTGAAGGCATCGAGGAGTTACGGACGTTTATGCAGCGTTTTTTGAAACACGACGAGCGCAGACGCGCCGCACCGCCTGGCCCAGTAAGCGTAGTTTGCTTTGATATAGGACCGTTTGGCGACGTAAAAAAATACTAGTTTCCACAGTGGAATGAAAGGAGAGTAACGGAAAGTGTTTAATATGTAATTACATGTGACGAAAAAGTAGCTTTTGCGCGAGTTTGTGTAATCCGTTTTTCTTTTCGGTTTGTATTTGCGTCTTTGAGTGCGTTTTTCTCTGGGACAGTGAGGTCGTATCGGGCTGAAATTTTTATGACGTACTGAGGACGGTGGTCGCTTGGCGGTGTCAAAGTTTTAAGACTGTAGGTGAAGGCATCGAGGAGTTACGGACGTTTATGCAGCGTTTTTTGAAACACGACGAGCGCAGACGCGCCGCACCGCCTGGCCCAGTAAGCGTAGTTTGCTTTGATATAGGACCGTTTGGCGACGTAAAAAATACTAGTTTCCACAGTGGAATGAAAGGAGAGTAACGGAAAGTGTTTAATTTATAACTACATGTGACGAAAAAGTAGCTTTTGCGTGAGTTTGTGTAACCCGTTTTTCTTTTCGGTTTGTATTTGCGTCTTTGAGTGCGTTTTTCTCTGGGACAGTGAGGTCGTATCGGGCTGAAATTTTTATGACGTACTGAGGACGGTGGTCGCTTGGCGGTGTCAAAGTTTTAAGACTGTAGGTGAAGGCATCGAGGAGTTACGGACGTTTATGCAGCGTTTTTTGAAACACGACGAGCGCAGACGCGCCGCACCGCCTGGCCCAGTAAGCGTAGTTTGCTTTGATATAGGACCGTTTGGCGACGTAAAAAAATACTAGTTTCCACAGTGGAATGAAAGGAGAGTAACGGAAAGTGTTTAATATGTAATTACATGTGACGAAAAAGTAGCTTTTGCGCGAGTTTGTGTAATCCGTTTTTCTTTTCGGTTTGTATTTGCGTCTTTGAGTGCGTTTTTCTCTGGGACAGTGAGGTCGTATCGGGCTGAAATTTTTATGACGTACTGAGGACGGTGGTCGCTTGGCGGTGTCAAAGTTTTAAGACTGTAGGTGAAGGCATCGAGGAGTTACGGACGTTTATGCAGCGTTTTTTGAAACACGACGAGCGCAGACGCGCCGCACCGCCTGGCCCAGTAAGCGTAGTTTGCTTTGATATAGGACCGTTTGGCGACGTAAAAAATACTAGTTTCCACAGTGGAATGAAAGGAGAGTAACGGAAAGTGTTTAATTTATAACTACATGTGACGAAAAAGTAGCTTTTGCGTGAGTTTGTGTAACCCGTTTTTCTTTTCGGTTTGTATTTGCGTCTTTGAGTGCGTTTTTCTCTGGGACAGTGAGGTCGTATCGGGCTGAAATTTTTATGACGTACTGAGGACGGTGGTCGCTTGGCGGTGTCAAAGTTTTAAGACTGTAGGTGAAGGCATCGAGGAGTTACGGACGTTTATGCAGCGTTTTTTGAAACACGACGAGCGCAGACGCGCCGCACCGCCTGGCCCAGTAAGCGTAGTTTGCTTTGATATAGGACCGTTTGGCGACGTAAAAAAATACTAGTTTCCACAGTGGAATGAAAGGAGAGTAACGGAAAGTGTTTAATATGTAATTACATGTGACGAAAAAGTAGCTTTTGCGCGAGTTTGTGTAATCCGTTTTTCTTTTCGGTTTGTATTTGCGTCTTTGAGTGCGTTTTTCTCTGGGACAGTGAGGTCGTATCGGGCTGAAATTTTTATGACGTACTGAGGACGGTGGTCGCTTGGCGGTGTCAAAGTTTTAAGACTGTAGGTGAAGGCATCGAGGAGTTACGGACGTTTATGCAGCGTTTTTTGAAACACGACGAGCGCAGACGCGCCGCACCGCCTGGCCCAGTAAGCGTAGTTTGCTTTGATATAGGACCGTTTGGCGACGTAAAAAATACTAGTTTCCACAGTAGAATGAAAGGAGAGTAACTGAAAGTGTTTAATTTATAACTACATGTGACGAAAAAGTAGCTTTTGCGTGAGTTTGTGTAACCCGTTTTTCTTTTCGGTTTGTATTTGCGTCTTTGAGTGCGTTTTTCTCTGGGACAGTGAGGTCGTATCGGGCTGAAATTTTTATGACGTACTGAGGACGGTGGTCGCTTGGCGGTGTCAAAGTTTTAAGACTGTAGGTGAAGGCATCGAGGAGTTACGGACGTTTATGCAGCGTTTTTTGAAACACGACGAGCGCAGACGCGCCGCACCGCCTGGCCCAGTAAGCGTAGTTTGCTTTGATATAGGACCGTTTGGCGACGTAAAAAAATACTAGTTTCCACAGTGGAATGAAAGGAGAGTAACGGAAAGTGTTTAATATGTAATTACATGTGACGAAAAAGTAGCTTTTGCGTGAGTTTGTGTAACCCGTTTTTCTTTTCGGTTTGTATTTGCGTCTTTGAGTGCGTTTTTCTCTGGGACAGTGAGGTCGTATCGGGCTGAAATTTTTATGACGTACTGAGGACGGTGGTCGCTTGGCGGTGTCAAAGTTTTAAGACTGTAGGTGAAGGCATCGAGGAGTTACGGACGTTTATGCAGCGTTTTTTGAAACACGACGAGCGCAGACGCGCCGCACCGCCTGGCCCAGTAAGCGTAGTTTGCTTTGATATAGGACCGTTTGGCGACGTAAAAAATACTAGTTTCCACAGTAGAATGAAAGGAGAGTAACTGAAAGTGTTTAATTTATAACTACATGTGACGAAAAAGTAGCTTTTGCGTGAGTTTGTGTAACCCGTTTTTCTTTTCGGTTTGTATTTGCGTCTTTGAGTGCGTTTTTCTCTGGGACAGTGAGGTCGTATCGGGCTGAAATTTTTATGACGTACTGAGGACGGTGGTCGCTTGGCGGTGTCAAAGTTTTAAGACTGTAGGTGAAGGCATCGAGGAGTTACGGACGTTTATGCAGCGTTTTTTGAAACACGACGAGCGCAGACGCGCCGCACCGCCTGGCCCAGTAAGCGTAGTTTGCTTTGATATAGGGCCGTTTGGCGACGTAAAAAATACTAGTTTCCACAGTAGAATGAAAGGAGAGTAACTGAAAGTGTTTAATTTATAACTACATGTGACGAAAAAGTAGCTTTTGCGTGAGTTTGTGTAACCCGTTTTTCTTTTCGGTTTGTATTTGCGTCTTTGAGTGCGTTTTTCTCTGGGACAGTGAGGTCGTATCGGGCTGAAATTTTTATGACGTACTGAGGACGGTGGTCGCTTGGCGGTGTCAAAGTTTTAAGACTGTAGGTGAAGGCATCGAGGAGTTACGGACGTTTATGCAGCGTTTTTTGAAACACGACGAGCGCAGACGCGCCGCACCGCCTGGCCCAGTAAGCGTAGTTTGCTTTGATATAGGACCGTTTGGCGACGTAAAAAATACTAGTTTCCACAGTAGAATGAAAGGAGAGTAACTGAAAGTGTTTAATTTATAACTACATGTGACGAAAAAGTAGCTTTTGCGTGAGTTTGTGTAACCCGTTTTTCTTTTCGGTTTGTATTTGCGTCTTTGAGTGCGTTTTTCTCTGGGACAGTGAGGTCGTATCGGGCTGAAATTTTTATGACGTACTGAGGACGGTGGTCGCTTGGCGGTGTCAAAGTTTTAAGACTGTAGGTGAAGGCATCGAGGAGTTACGGACGTTTATGCAGCGTTTTTTGAAACACGACGAGCGCAGACGCGCCGCACCGCCTGGCCCAGTAAGCGTAGTTTGCTTTGATATAGGACCGTTTGGCGACGTAAAAAAATACTAGTTTCCACAGTGGAATGAAAGGAGAGTAACTGAAAGTGTTTAATTTATAACTACATGTGACGAAAAAGTAGCTTTTGCGTGAGTTTGTGTAACCCGTTTTTCTTTTCGGTTTGTATTTGCGTCTTTGAGTGCGTTTTTCTCTGGGACAGTGAGGTCGTATCGGGCTGAAATTTTTATGACGTACTGAGGACGGTGGTCGCTTGGCGGTGTCAAAGTTTTAAGACTGTAGGTGAAGGCATCGAGGAGTTACGGACGTTTATGCAGCGTTTTTTGAAACACGACGAGCGCAGACGCGCCGCACCGCCTGGCCCAGTAAGCGTAGTTTGCTTTGATATAGGACCGTTTGGCGACGTAAAAAATACTAGTTTCCACAGTAGAATGAAAGGAGAGTAACTGAAAGTGTTTAATTTATAACTACATGTGACGAAAAAGTAGCTTTTGCGCGAGTTTGTGTAATCCGTTTTTCTTTTCGGTTTGTATTTGCGTCTTTGAGTGCGTTTTTCTCTGGGACAGTGAGGTCGTATCGGGCTGTAATTTTTATGACGTACTGAGGACGGTGGTCGCTTGGCGGTGTCAAAGTTTTAAGACTGTAGGTGAAGGCATCGAGGAGTTACGGACGTTTATGCAGCGTTTTTTGAAACACGACGAGCGCAGACGCGCCGCACCGCCTGGCCCAGTAAGCGTAGTTTGCTTTGATATAGGACCGTTTGGCGACGTAAAAAAATACTAGTTTCCACAGTGGAATGAAAGGAGAGTAACGGAAAGTGTTTAATATGTAATTACATGTGACGAAAAAGTAGCTTTTGCGTGAGTTTGTGTAACCCGTTTTTCTTTTCGGTTTGTATTTGCGTCTTTGAGTGCGTTTTTCTCTGGGACAGTGAGGTCGTATCGGGCTGAAATTTTTATGACGTACTGAGGACGGTGGTCGCTTGGCGGTGTCAAAGTTTTAAGACTGTAGGTGAAGGCATCGAGGAGTTACGGACGTTTATGCAGCGTTTTTTGAAACACGACGAGCGCAGACGCGCCGCACCGCCTGGCCCAGTAAGCGTAGTTTGCTTTGATATAGGACCGTTTGGCGACGTAAAAAATACTAGTTTCCACAGTAGAATGAAAGGAGAGTAACTGAAAGTGTTTAATTTATAACTACATGTGACGAAAAAGTAGCTTTTGCGTGAGTTTGTGTAACCCGTTTTTCTTTTCGGTTTGTATTTGCGTCTTTGAGTGCGTTTTTCTCTGGGACAGTGAGGTCGTATCGGGCTGAAATTTTTATGACGTACTGAGGACGGTGGTCGCTTGGCGGTGTCAAAGTTTTAAGACTGTAGGTGAAGGCATCGAGGAGTTACGGACGTTTATGCAGCGTTTTTTGAAACACGACGAGCGCAGACGCGCCGCACCGCCTGGCCCAGTAAGCGTAGTTTGCTTTGATATAGGGCCGTTTGGCGACGTAAAAAATACTAGTTTCCACAGTAGAATGAAAGGAGAGTAACTGAAAGTGTTTAATTTATAACTACATGTGACGAAAAAGTAGCTTTTGCGTGAGTTTGTGTAACCCGTTTTTCTTTTCGGTTTGTATTTGCGTCTTTGAGTGCGTTTTTCTCTGGGACAGTGAGGTCGTATCGGGCTGAAATTTTTATGACGTACTGAGGACGGTGGTCGCTTGGCGGTGTCAAAGTTTTAAGACTGTAGGTGAAGGCATCGAGGAGTTACGGACGTTTATGCAGCGTTTTTTGAAACACGACGAGCGCAGACGCGCCGCACCGCCTGGCCCAGTAAGCGTAGTTTGCTTTGATATAGGACCGTTTGGCGACGTAAAAAATACTAGTTTCCACAGTAGAATGAAAGGAGAGTAACTGAAAGTGTTTAATTTATAACTACATGTGACGAAAAAGTAGCTTTTGCGTGAGTTTGTGTAACCCGTTTTTCTTTTCGGTTTGTATTTGCGTCTTTGAGTGCGTTTTTCTCTGGGACAGTGAGGTCGTATCGGGCTGAAATTTTTATGACGTACTGAGGACGGTGGTCGCTTGGCGGTGTCAAAGTTTTAAGACTGTAGGTGAAGGCATCGAGGAGTTACGGACGTTTATGCAGCGTTTTTTGAAACACGACGAGCGCAGACGCGCCGCACCGCCTGGCCCAGTAAGCGTAGTTTGCTTTGATATAGGACCGTTTGGCGACGTAAAAAAATACTAGTTTCCACAGTGGAATGAAAGGAGAGTAACTGAAAGTGTTTAATTTATAACTACATGTGACGAAAAAGTAGCTTTTGCGTGAGTTTGTGTAACCCGTTTTTCTTTTCGGTTTGTATTTGCGTCTTTGAGTGCGTTTTTCTCTGGGACAGTGAGGTCGTATCGGGCTGAAATTTTTATGACGTACTGAGGACGGTGGTCGCTTGGCGGTGTCAAAGTTTTAAGACTGTAGGTGAAGGCATCGAGGAGTTACGGACGTTTATGCAGCGTTTTTTGAAACACGACGAGCGCAGACGCGCCGCACCGCCTGGCCCAGTAAGCGTAGTTTGCTTTGATATAGGACCGTTTGGCGACGTAAAAAATACTAGTTTCCACAGTAGAATGAAAGGAGAGTAACTGAAAGTGTTTAATTTATAACTACATGTGACGAAAAAGTAGCTTTTGCGTGAGTTTGTGTAACCCGTTTTTCTTTTCGGTTTGTATTTACGTCTTTGAGTGCGTTTTTCTCTGGGACAGTGAGGTCGTATCGGGCTGAAATTTTTATGACGTACTGAGGACGGTGGTCGCTTGGCGGTGTCAAAGTTTTAAGACTGTAGGTGAAGGCATCGAGGAGTTACGGACGTTTATGCAGCGTTTTTTGAAACACGACGAGCGCAGACGCGCCGCACCGCCTGGCCCAGTAAGCGTAGTTTGCTTTGATATAGGACCGTTTGGCGACGTAAAAAATACTAGTTTCCACAGTAGAATGAAAGGAGAGTAACTGAAAGTGTTTAATTTATAACTACATGTGACGAAAAAGTAGCTTTTGCGTGAGTTTGTGTAACCCGTTTTTCTTTTCGGTTTGTATTTGCGTCTTTGAGTGCGTTTTTCTCTGGGACAGTGAGGTCGTATCGGGCTGAAATTTTTATGACGTACTGAGGACGGTGGTCGCTTGGCGGTGTCAAAGTTTTAAGACTGTAGGTGAAGGCATCGAGGAGTTACGGACGTTTATGCAGCGTTTTTTGAAACACGACGAGCGCAGACGCGCCGCACCGCCTGGCCCAGTAAGCGTAGTTTGCTTTGATATAGGACCGTTTGGCGACGTAAAAAAATACTAGTTTCCACAGTGGAATGAAAGGAGAGTAACGGAAAGTGTTTAATATGTAATTACATGTGACGAAAAAGTAGCTTTTGCGCGAGTTTGTGTAATCCGTTTTTCTTTTCGGTTTGTATTTGCGTCTTTGAGTGCGTTTTTCTCTGGGACAGTGAGGTCGTATCGGGCTGAAATTTTTATGACGTACTGAGGACGGTGGTCGCTTGGCGGTGTCAAAGTTTTAAGACTGTAGGTGAAGGCATCGAGGAGTTACGGACGTTTATGCAGCGTTTTTTGAAACACGACGAGCGCAGACGCGCCGCACCGCCTGGCCCAGTAAGCGTAGTTTGCTTTGATATAGGACCGTTTGGCGACGTAAAAAATACTAGTTTCCACAGTAGAATGAAAGGAGAGTAACTGAAAGTGTTTAATTTATAACTACATGTGACGAAAAAGTAGCTTTTGCGTGAGTTTGTGTAACCCGTTTTTCTTTTCGGTTTGTATTTACGTCTTTGAGTGCGTTTTTCTCTGGGACAGTGAGGTCGTATCGGGCTGAAATTTTTATGACGTACTGAGGACGGTGGTCGCTTGGCGGTGTCAAAGTTTTAAGACTGTAGGTGAAGGCATCGAGGAGTTACGGACGTTTATGCAGCGTTTTTTGAAACACGACGAGCGCAGACGCGCCGCACCGCCTGGCCCAGTAAGCGTAGTTTGCTTTGATATAGGACCGTTTGGCGACGTAAAAAATACTAGTTTCCACAGTAGAATGAAAGGAGAGTAACTGAAAGTGTTTAATTTATAACTACATGTGACGAAAAAGTAGCTTTTGCGTGAGTTTGTGTAACCCGTTTTTCTTTTCGGTTTGTATTTGCGTCTTTGAGTGCGTTTTTCTCTGGGACAGTGAGGTCGTATCGGGCTGAAATTTTTATGACGTACTGAGGACGGTGGTCGCTTGGCGGTGTCAAAGTTTTAAGACTGTAGGTGAAGGCATCGAGGAGTTACGGACGTTTATGCAGCGTTTTTTGAAACACGACGAGCGCAGACGCGCCGCACCGCCTGGCCCAGTAAGCGTAGTTTGCTTTGATATAGGACCGTTTGGCGACGTAAAAAAATACTAGTTTCCACAGTGGAATGAAAGGAGAGTAACGGAAAGTGTTTAATATGTAATTACATGTGACGAAAAAGTAGCTTTTGCGCGAGTTTGTGTAATCCGTTTTTCTTTTCGGTTTGTATTTGCGTCTTTGAGTGCGTTTTTCTCTGGGACAGTGAGGTCGTATCGGGCTGAAATTTTTATGACGTACTGAGGACGGTGGTCGCTTGGCGGTGTCAAAGTTTTAAGACTGTAGGTGAAGGCATCGAGGAGTTACGGACGTTTATGCAGCGTTTTTTGAAACACGACGAGCGCAGACGCGCCGCACCGCCTGGCCCAGTAAGCGTAGTTTGCTTTGATATAGGACCGTTTGGCGACGTAAAAAAATACTAGTTTCCACAGTGGAATGAAAGGAGAGTAACGGAAAGTGTTTAATATGTAATTACATGTGACGAAAAAGTAGCTTTTGCGCGAGTTTGTGTAATCCGTTTTTCTTTTCGGTTTGTATTTGCGTCTTTGAGTGCGTTTTTCTCTGGGACAGTGAGGTCGTATCGGGCTGAAATTTTTATGACGTACTGAGGACGGTGGTCGCTTGGCGGTGTCAAAGTTTTAAGACTGTAGGTGAAGGCATCGAGGAGTTACGGACGTTTATGCAGCGTTTTTTGAAACACGACGAGCGCAGACGCGCCGCACCGCCTGGCCCAGTAAGCGTAGTTTGCTTTGATATAGGACCGTTTGGCGACGTAAAAAATACTAGTTTCCACAGTAGAATGAAAGGAGAGTAACTGAAAGTGTTTAATTTATAACTACATGTGACGAAAAAGTAGCTTTTGCGTGAGTTTGTGTAACCCGTTTTTCTTTTCGGTTTGTATTTGCGTCTTTGAGTGCGTTTTTCTCTGGGACAGTGAGGTCGTATCGGGCTGAAATTTTTATGACGTACTGAGGACGGTGGTCGCTTGGCGGTGTCAAAGTTTTAAGACTGTAGGTGAAGGCATCGAGGAGTTACGGACGTTTATGCAGCGTTTTTTGAAACACGACGAGCGCAGACGCGCCGCACCGCCTGGCCCAGTAAGCGTAGTTTGCTTTGATATAGGACCGTTTGGCGACGTAAAAAAATACTAGTTTCCACAGTGGAATGAAAGGAGAGTAACGGAAAGTGTTTAATATGTAATTACATGTGACGAAAAAGTAGCTTTTGCGCGAGTTTGTGTAATCCGTTTTTCTTTTCGGTTTGTATTTGCGTCTTTGAGTGCGTTTTTCTCTGGGACAGTGAGGTCGTATCGGGCTGTAATTTTTATGACGTACTGAGGACGGTGGTCGCTTGGCGGTGTCAAAGTTTTAAGACTGTAGGTGAAGGCATCGAGGAGTTACGGACGTTTATGCAGCGTTTTTTGAAACACGACGAGCGCAGACGCGCCGCACCGCCTGGCCCAGTAAGCGTAGTTTGCTTTGATATAGGACCGTTTGGCGACGTAAAAAATACTAGTTTCCACAGTAGAATGAAAGGAGAGTAACTGAAAGTGTTTAATTTATAACTACATGTGACGAAAAAGTAGCTTTTGCGTGAGTTTGTGTAACCCGTTTTTCTTTTCGGTTTGTATTTGCGTCTTTGAGTGCGTTTTTCTCTGGGACAGTGAGGTCGTATCGGGCTGAAATTTTTATGACGTACTGAGGACGGTGGTCGCTTGGCGGTGTCAAAGTTTTAAGACTGTAGGTGAAGGCATCGAGGAGTTACGGACGTTTATGCAGCGTTTTTTGAAACACGACGAGCGCAGACGCGCCGCACCGCCTGGCCCAGTAAGCGTAGTTTGCTTTGATATAGGACCGTTTGGCGACGTAAAAAAATACTAGTTTCCACAGTGGAATGAAAGGAGAGTAACGGAAAGTGTTTAATATGTAATTACATGTGACGAAAAAGTAGCTTTTGCGCGAGTTTGTGTAATCCGTTTTTCTTTTCGGTTTGTATTTGCGTCTTTGAGTGCGTTTTTCTCTGGGACAGTGAGGTCGTATCGGGCTGTAATTTTTATGACGTACTGAGGACGGTGGTCGCTTGGCGGTGTCAAAGTTTTAAGACTGTAGGTGAAGGTATCGAGGAGTTACGGACGTTTATGCAGCGTTTTTTGAAACACGACGAGCGCAGACGCGCCGCACCGCCTGGCCCAGTAAGCGTAGTTTGCTTTGATATAGGACCGTTTGGCGACGTAAAAAATACTAGTTTCCACAGTAGAATGAAAGGAGAGTAACTGAAAGTGTTTAATTTATAACTACATGTGACGAAAAAGTAGCTTTTGCGTGAGTTTGTGTAACCCGTTTTTCTTTTCGGTTTGTATTTGCGTCTTTGAGTGCGTTTTTCTCTGGGACAGTGAGGTCGTATCGGGCTGAAATTTTTATGACGTACTGAGGACGGTGGTCGCTTGGCGGTGTCAAAGTTTTAAGACTGTAGGTGAAGGCATCGAGGAGTTACGGACGTTTATGCAGCGTTTTTTGAAACACGACGAGCGCAGACGCGCCGCACCGCCTGGCCCAGTAAGCGTAGTTTGCTTTGATATAGGACCGTTTGGCGACGTAAAAAATACTAGTTTCCACAGTAGAATGAAAGGAGAGTAACTGAAAGTGTTTAATTTATAACTACATGTGACGAAAAAGTAGCTTTTGCGTGAGTTTGTGTAACCCGTTTTTCTTTTCGGTTTGTATTTGCGTCTTTGAGTGCGTTTTTCTCTGGGACAGTGAGGTCGTATCGGGCTGAAATTTTTATGACGTACTGAGGACGGTGGTCGCTTGGCGGTGTCAAAGTTTTAAGACTGTAGGTGAAGGCATCGAGGAGTTACGGACGTTTATGCAGCGTTTTTTGAAACACGACGAGCGCAGACGCGCCGCACCGCCTGGCCCAGTAAGCGTAGTTTGCTTTGATATAGGACCGTTTGGCGACGTAAAAAAATACTAGTTTCCACAGTGGAATGAAAGGAGAGTAACGGAAAGTGTTTAATATGTAATTACATGTGACGAAAAAGTAGCTTTTGCGCGAGTTTGTGTAATCCGTTTTTCTTTTCGGTTTGTATTTGCGTCTTTGAGTGCGTTTTTCTCTGGGACAGTGAGGTCGTATCGGGCTGTAATTTTTATGACGTACTGAGGACGGTGGTCGCTTGGCGGTGTCAAAGTTTTAAGACTGTAGGTGAAGGCATCGAGGAGTTACGGACGTTTATGCAGCGTTTTTTGAAACACGACGAGCGCAGACGCGCCGCACCGCCTGGCCCAGTAAGCGTAGTTTGCTTTGATATAGGACCGTTTGGCGACGTAAAAAAATACTAGTTTCCACAGTGGAATGAAAGGAGAGTAACGGAAAGTGTTTAATTTATAACTACATGTGACGAAAAAGTAGCTTTTGCGTGAGTTTGTGTAACCCGTTTTTCTTTTCGGTTTGTATTTGCGTCTTTGAGTGCGTTTTTCTCTGGGACAGTGAGGTCGTATCGGGCTGAAATTTTTATGACGTACTGAGGACGGTGGTCGCTTGGCGGTGTCAAAGTTTTAAGACTGTAGGTGAAGGCATCGAGGAGTTACGGACGTTTATGCAGCGTTTTTTGAAACACGACGAGCGCAGACGCGCCGCACCGCCTGGCCCAGTAAGCGTAGTTTGCTTTGATATAGGACCGTTTGGCGACGTAAAAAATACTAGTTTCCACAGTAGAATGAAAGGAGAGTAACTGAAAGTGTTTAATTTATAACTACATGTGACGAAAAAGTAGCTTTTGCGTGAGTTTGTGTAACCCGTTTTTCTTTTCGGTTTGTATTTGCGTCTTTGAGTGCGTTTTTCTCTGGGACAGTGAGGTCGTATCGGGCTGAAATTTTTATGACGTACTGAGGACGGTGGTCGCTTGGCGGTGTCAAAGTTTTAAGACTGTAGGTGAAGGCATCGAGGAGTTACGGACGTTTATGCAGCGTTTTTTGAAACACGACGAGCGCAGACGCGCCGCACCGCCTGGCCCAGTAAGCGTAGTTTGCTTTGATATAGGACCGTTTGGCGACGTAAAAAAATACTAGTTTCCACAGTGGAATGAAAGGAGAGTAACGGAAAGTGTTTAATATGTAATTACATGTGACGAAAAAGTAGCTTTTGCGCGAGTTTGTGTAATCCGTTTTTCTTTTCGGTTTGTATTTGCGTCTTTGAGTGCATTTTTCTCTGGGACAGTGAGGTCGTATCGGGCTGAAATTTTTATGACGTACTGAGGACGGTGGTCGCTTGGCGGTGTCAAAGTTTTAAGACTGTAGGTGAAGGCATCGAGGAGTTACGGACGTTTATGCAGCGTTTTTTGAAACACGACGAGCGCAGACGCGCCGCACCGCCTGGCCCAGTAAGCGTAGTTTGCTTTGATATAGGACCGTTTGGCGACGTAAAAAATACTAGTTTCCACAGTAGAATGAAAGGAGAGTAACTGAAAGTGTTTAATTTATAACTACATGTGACGAAAAAGTAGCTTTTGCGTGAGTTTGTGTAACCCGTTTTTCTTTTCGGTTTGTATTTGCGTCTTTGAGTGCGTTTTTCTCTGGGACAGTGAGGTCGTATCGGGCTGAAATTTTTATGACGTACTGAGGACGGTGGTCGCTTGGCGGTGTCAAAGTTTTAAGACTGTAGGTGAAGGCATCGAGGAGTTACGGACGTTTATGCAGCGTTTTTTGAAACACGACGAGCGCAGACGCGCCGCACCGCCTGGCCCAGTAAGCGTAGTTTGCTTTGATATAGGACCGTTTGGCGACGTAAAAAAATACTAGTTTCCACAGTGGAATGAAAGGAGAGTAACGGAAAGTGTTTAATATGTAATTACATGTGACGAAAAAGTAGCTTTTGCGCGAGTTTGTGTAATCCGTTTTTCTTTTCGGTTTGTATTTGCGTCTTTGAGTGCGTTTTTCTCTGGGACAGTGAGGTCGTATCGGGCTGTAATTTTTATGACGTACTGAGGACGGTGGTCGCTTGGCGGTGTCAAAGTTTTAAGACTGTAGGTGAAGGCATCGAGGAGTTACGGACGTTTATGCAGCGTTTTTTGAAACACGACGAGCGCAGACGCGCCGCACCGCCTGGCCCAGTAAGCGTAGTTTGCTTTGTTATAGGGCCGTTTGGCGACGTAAAAAATACTAGTTTCCACAGTAGAATGAAAGGAGAGTAACTGAAAGTGTTTAATTTATAACTACATGTGACGAAAAAGTAGCTTTTGCGTGAGTTTGTGTAACCCGTTTTTCTTTTCGGTTTGTATTTGCGTCTTTGAGTGCGTTTTTCTCTGGGACAGTGAGGTCGTATCGGGCTGAAATTTTTATGACGTACTGAGGACGGTGGTCGCTTGGCGGTGTCAAAGTTTTAAGACTGTAGGTGAAGGCATCGAGGAGTTACGGACGTTTATGCAGCGTTTTTTGAAACACGACGAGCGCAGACGCGCCGCACCGCCTGGCCCAGTAAGCGTAGTTTGCTTTGATATAGGACCGTTTGGCGACGTAAAAAAATACTAGTTTCCACAGTGGAATGAAAGGAGAGTAACGGAAAGTGTTTAATATGTAATTACATGTGACGAAAAAGTAGCTTTTGCGCGAGTTTGTGTAATCCGTTTTTCTTTTCGGTTTGTATTTGCGTCTTTGAGTGCGTTTTTCTCTGGGACAGTGAGGTCGTATCGGGCTGTAATTTTTATGACGTACTGAGGACGGTGGTCGCTTGGCGGTGTCAAAGTTTTAAGACTGTAGGTGAAGGCATCGAGGAGTTACGGACGTTTATGCAGCGTTTTTTGAAACACGACGAGCGCAGACGCGCCGCACCGCCTGGCCCAGTAAGCGTAGTTTGCTTTGTTATAGGGCCGTTTGGCGACGTAAAAAATACTAGTTTCCACAGTAGAATGAAAGGAGAGTAACTGAAAGTGTTTAATTTATAACTACATGTGACGAAAAAGTAGCTTTTGCGTGAGTTTGTGTAACCCGTTTTTCTTTTCGGTTTGTATTTGCGTCTTTGAGTGCGTTTTTCTCTGGGACAGTGAGGTCGTATCGGGCTGAAATTTTTATGACGTACTGAGGACGGTGGTCGCTTGGCGGTGTCAAAGTTTTAAGACTGTAGGTGAAGGCATCGAGGAGTTACGGACGTTTATGCAGCGTTTTTTGAAACACGACGAGCGCAGACGCGCCGCACCGCCTGGCCCAGTAAGCGTAGTTTGCTTTGATATAGGACCGTTTGGCGACGTAAAAAAATACTAGTTTCCACAGTGGAATGAAAGGAGAGTAACGGAAAGTGTTTAATATGTAACTACATGTGACGAAAAAGTAGCTTTTGCGCGAGTTTGTGTAATCCGTTTTTCTTTTCGGTTTGTATTTGCGTCTTTGAGTGCGTTTTTCTCTGGGACAGTGAGGTCGTATCGGGCTGAAATTTTTATGACGTACTGAGGACGGTGGTCGCTTGGCGGTGTCAAAGTTTTAAGACTGTAGGTGAAGGCATCGAGGAGTTACGGACGTTTATGCAGCGTTTTTTGAAACACGACGAGCGCAGACGCGCCGCACCGCCTGGCCCAGTAAGCGTAGTTTGCTTTGATATAGGACCGTTTGGCGACGTAAAAAATACTAGTTTCCACAGTAGAATGAAAGGAGAGTAACTGAAAGTGTTTAATTTATAACTACATGTGACGAAAAAGTAGCTTTTGCGTGAGTTTGTGTAACCCGTTTTTCTTTTCGGTTTGTATTTGCGTCTTTGAGTGCGTTTTTCTCTGGGACAGTGAGGTCGTATCGGGCTGAAATTTTTATGACGTACTGAGGACGGTGGTCGCTTGGCGGTGTCAAAGTTTTAAGACTGTAGGTGAAGGCATCGAGGAGTTACGGACGTTTATGCAGCGTTTTTTGAAACACGACGAGCGCAGACGCGCCGCACCGCCTGGCCCAGTAAGCGTAGTTTGCTTTGATATAGGACCGTTTGGCGACGTAAAAAAATACTAGTTTCCACAGTGGAATGAAAGGAGAGTAACGGAAAGTGTTTAATATGTAATTACATGTGACGAAAAAGTAGCTTTTGCGCGAGTTTGTGTAATCCGTTTTTCTTTTCGGTTTGTATTTGCGTCTTTGAGTGCGTTTTTCTCTGGGACAGTGAGGTCGTATCGGGCTGAAATTTTTATGACGTACTGAGGACGGTGGTCGCTTGGCGGTGTCAAAGTTTTAAGACTGTAGGTGAAGGCATCGAGGAGTTACGGACGTTTATGCAGCGTTTTTTGAAACACGACGAGCGCAGACGCGCCGCACCGCCTGGCCCAGTAAGCGTAGTTTGCTTTGATATAGGACCGTTTGGCGACGTAAAAAAATACTAGTTTCCACAGTGGAATGAAAGGAGAGTAACGGAAAGTGTTTAATATGTAATTACATGTGACGAAAAAGTAGCTTTTGCGCGAGTTTGTGTAACCCGTTTTTCTTTTCGGTTTGTATTTGCGTCTTTGAGTGCGTTTTTCTCTGGGACAGTGAGGTCGTATCGGGCTGAAATTTTTATGACGTACTGAGGACGGTGGTCGCTTGGCGGTGTCAAAGTTTTAAGACTGTAGGTGAAGGCATCGAGGAGTTACGGACGTTTATGCAGCGTTTTTTGAAACACGACGAGCGCAGACGCGCCGCACCGCCTGGCCCAGTAAGCGTAGTTTGCTTTGATATGTGACCGTTTGGCGACGTAAAAAATACTAGTTTCCACAGTAGAATGAAAGGAGAGTAACTGAAAGTGTTTAATTTATAACTACATGTGACGAAAAAGTAGCTTTTGCGTGAGTTTGTGTAACCCGTTTTTCTTTTCGGTTTGTATTTGCGTCTTTGAGTGCGTTTTTCTCTGGGACAGTGAGGTCGTATCGGGCTGAAATTTTTATGACGTACTGAGGACGGTGGTCGCTTGGCGGTGTCAAAGTTTTAAGACTGTAGGTGAAGGCATCGAGGAGTTACGGACGTTTATGCAGCGTTTTTTGAAACACGACGAGCGCAGACGCGCCGCACCGCCTGGCCCAGTAAGCGTAGTTTGCTTTGATATAGGACCGTTTGGCGACGTAAAAAATACTAGTTTCCACAGTAGAATGAAAGGAGAGTAACTGAAAGTGTTTAATTTATAACTACATGTGACGAAAAAGTAGCTTTTGCGTGAGTTTGTGTAACCCGTTTTTCTTTTCGGTTTGTATTTGCGTCTTTGAGTGCGTTTTTCTCTGGGACAGTGAGGTCGTATCGGGCTGAAATTTTTATGACGTACTGAGGACGGTGGTCGCTTGGCGGTGTCAAAGTTTTAAGACTGTAGGTGAAGGCATCGAGGAGTTACGGACGTTTATGCAGCGTTTTTTGAAACACGACGAGCGCAGACGCGCCGCACCGCCTGGCCCAGTAAGCGTAGTTTGCTTTGATATAGGACCGTTTGGCGACGTAAAAAATACTAGTTTCCACAGTGGAATGAAAGGAGAGTAACGGAAAGTGTTTAATATGTAATTACATGTGACGAAAAAGTAGCTTTTGCGTGAGTTTGTGTAACCCGTTTTTCTTTTCGGTTTGTATTTGCGTCTTTGAGTGCGTTTTTCTCTGGGACAGTGAGGTCGTATCGGGCTGAAATTTTTATGACGTACTGAGGACGGTGGTCGCTTGGCGGTGTCAAAGTTTTAAGACTGTAGGTGAAGGCATCGAGGAGTTACGGACGTTTATGCAGCGTTTTTTGAAACACGACGAGCGCAGACGCGCCGCACCGCCTGGCCCAGTAAGCGTAGTTTGCTTTGATATGTGACCGTTTGGCGACGTAAAAAATACTAGTTTCCACAGTAGAATGAAAGGAGAGTAACTGAAAGTGTTTAATTTATAACTACATGTGACGAAAAAGTAGCTTTTGCGTGAGTTTGTGTAACCCGTTTTTCTTTTCGGTTTGTATTTGCGTCTTTGAGTGCGTTTTTCTCTGGGACAGTGAGGTCGTATCGGGCTGAAATTTTTATGACGTACTGAGGACGGTGGTCGCTTGGCGGTGTCAAAGTTTTAAGACTGTAGGTGAAGGCATCGAGGAGTTACGGACGTTTATGCAGCGTTTTTTGAAACACGACGAGCGCAGACGCGCCGCACCGCCTGGCCCAGTAAGCGTAGTTTGCTTTGATATAGGACCGTTTGGCGACGTAAAAAAATACTAGTTTCCACAGTGGAATGAAAGGAGAGTAACGGAAAGTGTTTAATATGTAATTACATGTGACGAAAAAGTAGCTTTTGCGCGAGTTTGTGTAATCCGTTTTTCTTTTCGGTTTGTATTTGCGTCTTTGAGTGCGTTTTTCTCTGGGACAGTGAGGTCGTATCGGGCTGAAATTTTTATGACGTACTGAGGACGGTGGTCGCTTGGCGGTGTCAAAGTTTTAAGACTGTAGGTGAAGGCATCGAGGAGTTACGGACGTTTATGCAGCGTTTTTTGAAACACGACGAGCGCAGACGCGCCGCACCGCCTGGCCCAGTAAGCGTAGTTTGCTTTGATATAGGACCGTTTGGCGACGTAAAAAAATACTAGTTTCCACAGTGGAATGAAAGGAGAGTAACGGAAAGTGTTTAATATGTAATTACATGTGACGAAAAAGTAGCTTTTGCGCGAGTTTGTGTAATCCGTTTTTCTTTTCGGTTTGTATTTGCGTCTTTGAGTGCGTTTTTCTCTGGGACAGTGAGGTCGTATCGGGCTGAAATTTTTATGACGTACTGAGGACGGTGGTCGCTTGGCGGTGTCAAAGTTTTAAGACTGTAGGTGAAGGCATCGAGGAGTTACGGACGTTTATGCAGCGTTTTTTGAAACACGACGAGCGCAGACGCGCCGCACCGCCTGGCCCAGTAAGCGTAGTTTGCTTTGATATAGGACCGTTTGGCGACGTAAAAAAATACTAGTTTCCACAGTGGAATGAAAGGAGAGTAACGGAAAGTGTTTAATATGTAATTACATGTGACGAAAAAGTAGCTTTTGCGCGAGTTTGTGTAATCCGTTTTTCTTTTCGGTTTGTATTTGCGTCTTTGAGTGCGTTTTTCTCTGGGACAGTGAGGTCGTATCGGGCTGAAATTTTTATGACGTACTGAGGACGGTGGTCGCTTGGCGGTGTCAAAGTTTTAAGACTGTAGGTGAAGGCATCGAGGAGTTACGGACGTTTATGCAGCGTTTTTTGAAACACGACGAGCGCAGACGCGCCGCACCGCCTGGCCCAGTAAGCGTAGTTTGCTTTGATATAGGACCGTTTGGCGACGTAAAAAAATACTAGTTTCCACAGTGGAATGAAAGGAGAGTAACGGAAAGTGTTTAATATGTAATTACATGTGACGAAAAAGTAGCTTTTGCGCGAGTTTGTGTAATCCGTTTTTCTTTTCGGTTTGTATTTGCGTCTTTGAGTGCGTTTTTCTCTGGGACAGTGAGGTCGTATCGGGCTGAAATTTTTATGACGTACTGAGGACGGTGGTCGCTTGGCGGTGTCAAAGTTTTAAGACTGTAGGTGAAGGCATCGAGGAGTTACGGACGTTTATGCAGCGTTTTTTGAAACACGACGAGCGCAGACGCGCCGCACCGCCTGGCCCAGTAAGCGTAGTTTGCTTTGATATAGGACCGTTTGGCGACGTAAAAAAATACTAGTTTCCACAGTGGAATGAAAGGAGAGTAACGGAAAGTGTTTAATATGTAATTACATGTGACGAAAAAGTAGCTTTTGCGCGAGTTTGTGTAATCCGTTTTTCTTTTCGGTTTGTATTTGCGTCTTTGAGTGCGTTTTTCTCTGGGACAGTGAGGTCGTATCGGGCTGAAATTTTTATGACGTACTGAGGACGGTGGTCGCTTGGCGGTGTCAAAGTTTTAAGACTGTAGGTGAAGGCATCGAGGAGTTACGGACGTTTATGCAGCGTTTTTTGAAACACGACGAGCGCAGACGCGCCGCACCGCCTGGCCCAGTAAGCGTAGTTTGCTTTGATATAGGACCGTTTGGCGACGTAAAAAAATACTAGTTTCCACAGTGGAATGAAAGGAGAGTAACGGAAAGTGTTTAATATGTAATTACATGTGACGAAAAAGTAGCTTTTGCGCGAGTTTGTGTAATCCGTTTTTCTTTTCGGTTTGTATTTGCGTCTTTGAGTGCGTTTTTCTCTGGGACAGTGAGGTCGTATCGGGCTGAAATTTTTATGACGTACTGAGGACGGTGGTCGCTTGGCGGTGTCAAAGTTTTAAGACTGTAGGTGAAGGCATCGAGGAGTTACGGACGTTTATGCAGCGTTTTTTGAAACACGACGAGCGCAGACGCGCCGCACCGCCTGGCCCAGTAAGCGTAGTTTGCTTTGATATAGGACCGTTTGGCGACGTAAAAAAATACTAGTTTCCACAGTGGAATGAAAGGAGAGTAACGGAAAGTGTTTAATATGTAATTACATGTGACGAAAAAGTAGCTTTTGCGCGAGTTTGTGTAATCCGTTTTTCTTTTCGGTTTGTATTTGCGTCTTTGAGTGCGTTTTTCTCTGGGACAGTGAGGTCGTATCGGGCTGAAATTTTTATGACGTACTGAGGACGGTGGTCGCTTGGCGGTGTCAAAGTTTTAAGACTGTAGGTGAAGGCATCGAGGAGTTACGGACGTTTATGCAGCGTTTTTTGAAACACGACGAGCGCAGACGCGCCGCACCGCCTGGCCCAGTAAGCGTAGTTTGCTTTGATATAGGACCGTTTGGCGACGTAAAAAAATACTAGTTTCCACAGTGGAATGAAAGGAGAGTAACGGAAAGTGTTTAATATGTAATTACATGTGACGAAAAAGTAGCTTTTGCGCGAGTTTGTGTAATCCGTTTTTCTTTTCGGTTTGTATTTGCGTCTTTGAGTGCGTTTTTCTCTGGGACAGTGAGGTCGTATCGGGCTGAAATTTTTATGACGTACTGAGGACGGTGGTCGCTTGGCGGTGTCAAAGTTTTAAGACTGTAGGTGAAGGCATCGAGGAGTTACGGACGTTTATGCAGCGTTTTTTGAAACACGACGAGCGCAGACGCGCCGCACCGCCTGGCCCAGTAAGCGTAGTTTGCTTTGATATAGGACCGTTTGGCGACGTAAAAAAATACTAGTTTCCACAGTGGAATGAAAGGAGAGTAACGGAAAGTGTTTAATATGTAATTACATGTGACGAAAAAGTAGCTTTTGCGCGAGTTTGTGTAATCCGTTTTTCTTTTCGGTTTGTATTTGCGTCTTTGAGTGCGTTTTTCTCTGGGACAGTGAGGTCGTATCGGGCTGAAATTTTTATGACGTACTGAGGACGGTGGTCGCTTGGCGGTGTCAAAGTTTTAAGACTGTAGGTGAAGGCATCGAGGAGTTACGGACGTTTATGCAGCGTTTTTTGAAACACGACGAGCGCAGACGCGCCGCACCGCCTGGCCCAGTAAGCGTAGTTTGCTTTGATATAGGACCGTTTGGCGACGTAAAAAATACTAGTTTCCACAGTGGAATGAAAGGAGAGTAACGGAAAGTGTTTAATATGTAATTACATGTGACGAAAAAGTAGCTTTTGCGCGAGTTTGTGTAATCCGTTTTTCTTTTCGGTTTGTATTTGCGTCTTTGAGTGCGTTTTTCTCTGGGACAGTGAGGTCGTATCGGGCTGAAATTTTTATGACGTACTGAGGACGGTGGTCGCTTGGCGGTGTCAAAGTTTTAAGACTGTAGGTGAAGGCATCGAGGAGTTACGGACGTTTATGCAGCGTTTTTTGAAACACGACGAGCGCAGACGCGCCGCACCGCCTGGCCCAGTAAGCGTAGTTTGCTTTGATATAGGACCGTTTGGCGACGTAAAAAAATACTAGTTTCCACAGTGGAATGAAAGGAGAGTAACGGAAAGTGTTTAATATGTAATTACATGTGACGAAAAAGTAGCTTTTGCGCGAGTTTGTGTAATCCGTTTTTCTTTTCGGTTTGTATTTGCGTCTTTGAGTGCGTTTTTCTCTGGGACAGTGAGGTCGTATCGGGCTGAAATTTTTATGACGTACTGAGGACGGTGGTCGCTTGGCGGTGTCAAAGTTTTAAGACTGTAGGTGAAGGCATCGAGGAGTTACGGACGTTTATGCAGCGTTTTTTGAAACACGACGAGCGCAGACGCGCCGCACCGCCTGGCCCAGTAAGCGTAGTTTGCTTTGATATAGGACCGTTTGGCGACGTAAAAAATACTAGTTTCCACAGTGGAATGAAAGGAGAGTAACGGAAAGTGTTTAATATGTAATTACATGTGACGAAAAAGTAGCTTTTGCGCGAGTTTGTGTAATCCGTTTTTCTTTTCGGTTTGTATTTGCGTCTTTGAGTGCGTTTTTCTCTGGGACAGTGAGGTCGTATCGGGCTGAAATTTTTATGACGTACTGAGGACGGTGGTCGCTTGGCGGTGTCAAAGTTTTAAGACTGTAGGTGAAGGCATCGAGGAGTTACGGACGTTTATGCAGCGTTTTTTGAAACACGACGAGCGCAGACGCGCCGCACCGCCTGGCCCAGTAAGCGTAGTTTGCTTTGATATAGGACCGTTTGGCGACGTAAAAAAATACTAGTTTCCACAGTGGAATGAAAGGAGAGTAACGGAAAGTGTTTAATATGTAATTACATGTGACGAAAAAGTAGCTTTTGCGCGAGTTTGTGTAATCCGTTTTTCTTTTCGGTTTGTATTTGCGTCTTTGAGTGCGTTTTTCTCTGGGACAGTGAGGTCGTATCGGGCTGAAATTTTTATGACGTACTGAGGACGGTGGTCGCTTGGCGGTGTCAAAGTTTTAAGACTGTAGGTGAAGGCATCGAGGAGTTACGGACGTTTATGCAGCGTTTTTTGAAACACGACGAGCGCAGACGCGCCGCACCGCCTGGCCCAGTAAGCGTAGTTTGCTTTGATATAGGACCGTTTGGCGACGTAAAAAATACTAGTTTCCACAGTGGAATGAAAGGAGAGTAACGGAAAGTGTTTAATATGTAATTACATGTGACGAAAAAGTAGCTTTTGCGCGAGTTTGTGTAATCCGTTTTTCTTTTCGGTTTGTATTTGCGTCTTTGAGTGCGTTTTTCTCTGGGACAGTGAGGTCGTATCGGGCTGAAATTTTTATGACGTACTGAGGACGGTGGTCGCTTGGCGGTGTCAAAGTTTTAAGACTGTAGGTGAAGGCATCGAGGAGTTACGGACGTTTATGCAGCGTTTTTTGAAACACGACGAGCGCAGACGCGCCGCACCGCCTGGCCCAGTAAGCGTAGTTTGCCTTGATATAGGACCGTTTGGCGACGTAAAAAAATACTAGTTTCCACAGTGGAATGAAAGGAGAGTAACGGAAAGTGTTTAATATGTAATTACATGTGACGAAAAAGTAGCTTTTGCGCGAGTTTGTGTAATCCGTTTTTCTTTTCGGTTTGTATTTGCGTCTTTGAGTGCGTTTTTCTCTGGGACAGTGAGGTCGTATCGGGCTGAAATTTTTATGACGTACTGAGGACGGTGGTCGCTTGGCGGTGTCAAAGTTTTAAGACTGTAGGTGAAGGCATCGAGGAGTTACGGACGTTTATGCAGCGTTTTTTGAAACACGACGAGCGCAGACGCGCCGCACCGCCTGGCCCAGTAAGCGTAGTTTGCTTTGATATAGGACCGTTTGGCGACGTAAAAAAATACTAGTTTCCACAGTGGAATGAAAGGAGAGTAACGGAAAGTGTTTAATATGTAATTACATGTGACGAAAAAGTAGCTTTTGCGCGAGTTTGTGTAATCCGTTTTTCTTTTCGGTTTGTATTTGCGTCTTTGAGTGCGTTTTTCTCTGGGACAGTGAGGTCGTATCGGGCTGAAATTTTTATGACGTACTGAGGACGGTGGTCGCTTGGCGGTGTCAAAGTTTTAAGACTGTAGGTGAAGGCATCGAGGAGTTACGGACGTTTATGCAGCGTTTTTTGAAACACGACGAGCGCAGACGCGCCGCACCGCCTGGCCCAGTAAGCGTAGTTTGCTTTGATATAGGACCGTTTGGCGACGTAAAAAAATACTAGTTTCCACAGTGGAATGAAAGGAGAGTAACGGAAAGTGTTTAATATGTAATTACATGTGACGAAAAAGTAGCTTTTGCGCGAGTTTGTGTAATCCGTTTTTCTTTTCGGTTTGTATTTGCGTCTTTGAGTGCGTTTTTCTCTGGGACAGTGAGGTCGTATCGGGCTGAAATTTTTATGACGTACTGAGGACGGTGGTCGCTTGGCGGTGTCAAAGTTTTAAGACTGTAGGTGAAGGCATCGAGGAGTTACGGACGTTTATGCAGCGTTTTTTGAAACACGACGAGCGCAGACGCGCCGCACCGCCTGGCCCAGTAAGCGTAGTTTGCTTTGATATAGGACCGTTTGGCGACGTAAAAAAATACTAGTTTCCACAGTGGAATGAAAGGAGAGTAACGGAAAGTGTTTAATATGTAATTACATGTGACGAAAAAGTAGCTTTTGCGCGAGTTTGTGTAATCCGTTTTTCTTTTCGGTTTGTATTTGCGTCTTTGAGTGCGTTTTTCTCTGGGACAGTGAGGTCGTATCGGGCTGAAATTTTTATGACGTACTGAGGACGGTGGTCGCTTGGCGGTGTCAAAGTTTTAAGACTGTAGGTGAAGGCATCGAGGAGTTACGGACGTTTATGCAGCGTTTTTTGAAACACGACGAGCGCAGACGCGCCGCACCGCCTGGCCCAGTAAGCGTAGTTTGCTTTGATATAGGACCGTTTGGCGACGTAAAAAAATACTAGTTTCCACAGTGGAATGAAAGGAGAGTAACGGAAAGTGTTTAATATGTAATTACATGTGACGAAAAAGTAGCTTTTGCGCGAGTTTGTGTAATCCGTTTTTCTTTTCGGTTTGTATTTGCGTCTTTGAGTGCGTTTTTCTCTGGGACAGTGAGGTCGTATCGGGCTGAAATTTTTATGACGTACTGAGGACGGTGGTCGCTTGGCGGTGTCAAAGTTTTAAGACTGTAGGTGAAGGCATCGAGGAGTTACGGACGTTTATGCAGCGTTTTTTGAAACACGACGAGCGCAGACGCGCCGCACCGCCTGGCCCAGTAAGCGTAGTTTGCTTTGATATAGGACCGTTTGGCGACGTAAAAAAATACTAGTTTCCACAGTGGAATGAAAGGAGAGTAACGGAAAGTGTTTAATATGTAATTACATGTGACGAAAAAGTAGCTTTTGCGCGAGTTTGTGTAATCCGTTTTTCTTTTCGGTTTGTATTTGCGTCTTTGAGTGCGTTTTTCTCTGGGACAGTGAGGTCGTATCGGGCTGAAATTTTTATGACGTACTGAGGACGGTGGTCGCTTGGCGGTGTCAAAGTTTTAAGACTGTAGGTGAAGGCATCGAGGAGTTACGGACGTTTATGCAGCGTTTTTTGAAACACGACGAGCGCAGACGCGCCGCACCGCCTGGCCCAGTAAGCGTAGTTTGCTTTGATATAGGACCGTTTGGCGACGTAAAAAAATACTAGTTTCCACAGTGGAATGAAAGGAGAGTAACGGAAAGTGTTTAATATGTAATTACATGTGACGAAAAAGTAGCTTTTGCGCGAGTTTGTGTAATCCGTTTTTCTTTTCGGTTTGTATTTGCGTCTTTGAGTGCGTTTTTCTCTGGGACAGTGAGGTCGTATCGGGCTGAAATTTTTATGACGTACTGAGGACGGTGGTCGCTTGGCGGTGTCAAAGTTTTAAGACTGTAGGTGAAGGCATCGAGGAGTTACGGACGTTTATGCAGCGTTTTTTGAAACACGACGAGCGCAGACGCGCCGCACCGCCTGGCCCAGTAAGCGTAGTTTGCTTTGATATAGGACCGTTTGGCGACGTAAAAAAATACTAGTTTCCACAGTGGAATGAAAGGAGAGTAACGGAAAGTGTTTAATATGTAATTACATGTGACGAAAAAGTAGCTTTTGCGCGAGTTTGTGTAATCCGTTTTTCTTTTCGGTTTGTATTTGCGTCTTTGAGTGCGTTTTTCTCTGGGACAGTGAGGTCGTATCGGGCTGAAATTTTTATGACGTACTGAGGACGGTGGTCGCTTGGCGGTGTCAAAGTTTTAAGACTGTAGGTGAAGGCATCGAGGAGTTACGGACGTTTATGCAGCGTTTTTTGAAACACGACGAGCGCAGACGCGCCGCACCGCCTGGCCCAGTAAGCGTAGTTTGCTTTGATATAGGACCGTTTGGCGACGTAAAAAAATACTAGTTTCCACAGTGGAATGAAAGGAGAGTAACGGAAAGTGTTTAATATGTAATTACATGTGACGAAAAAGTAGCTTTTGCGCGAGTTTGTGTAATCCGTTTTTCTTTTCGGTTTGTATTTGCGTCTTTGAGTGCGTTTTTCTCTGGGACAGTGAGGTCGTATCGGGCTGAAATTTTTATGACGTACTGAGGACGGTGGTCGCTTGGCGGTGTCAAAGTTTTAAGACTGTAGGTGAAGGCATCGAGGAGTTACGGACGTTTATGCAGCGTTTTTTGAAACACGACGAGCGCAGACGCGCCGCACCGCCTGGCCCAGTAAGCGTAGTTTGCTTTGATATAGGACCGTTTGGCGACGTAAAAAAATACTAGTTTCCACAGTGGAATGAAAGGAGAGTAACGGAAAGTGTTTAATATGTAATTACATGTGACGAAAAAGTAGCTTTTGCGCGAGTTTGTGTAATCCGTTTTTCTTTTCGGTTTGTATTTGCGTCTTTGAGTGCGTTTTTCTCTGGGACAGTGAGGTCGTATCGGGCTGAAATTTTTATGACGTACTGAGGACGGTGGTCGCTTGGCGGTGTCAAAGTTTTAAGACTGTAGGTGAAGGCATCGAGGAGTTACGGACGTTTATGCAGCGTTTTTTGAAACACGACGAGCGCAGACGCGCCGCACCGCCTGGCCCAGTAAGCGTAGTTTGCTTTGATATAGGACCGTTTGGCGACGTAAAAAATACTAGTTTCCACAGTGGAATGAAAGGAGAGTAACGGAAAGTGTTTAATATGTAATTACATGTGACGAAAAAGTAGCTTTTGCGCGAGTTTGTGTAATCCGTTTTTCTTTTCGGTTTGTATTTGCGTCTTTGAGTGCGTTTTTCTCTGGGACAGTGAGGTCGTATCGGGCTGAAATTTTTATGACGTACTGAGGACGGTGGTCGCTTGGCGGTGTCAAAGTTTTAAGACTGTAGGTGAAGGCATCGAGGAGTTACGGACGTTTATGCAGCGTTTTTTGAAACACGACGAGCGCAGACGCGCCGCACCGCCTGGCCCAGTAAGCGTAGTTTGCCTTGATATAGGACCGTTTGGCGACGTAAAAAAATACTAGTTTCCACAGTGGAATGAAAGGAGAGTAACGGAAAGTGTTTAATATGTAATTACATGTGACGAAAAAGTAGCTTTTGCGCGAGTTTGTGTAATCCGTTTTTCTTTTCGGTTTGTATTTGCGTCTTTGAGTGCGTTTTTCTCTGGGACAGTGAGGTCGTATCGGGCTGAAATTTTTATGACGTACTGAGGACGGTGGTCGCTTGGCGGTGTCAAAGTTTTAAGACTGTAGGTGAAGGCATCGAGGAGTTACGGACGTTTATGCAGCGTTTTTTGAAACACGACGAGCGCAGACGCGCCGCACCGCCTGGCCCAGTAAGCGTAGTTTGCTTTGATATAGGACCGTTTGGCGACGTAAAAAAATACTAGTTTCCACAGTGGAATGAAAGGAGAGTAACGGAAAGTGTTTAATATGTAATTACATGTGACGAAAAAGTAGCTTTTGCGCGAGTTTGTGTAATCCGTTTTTCTTTTCGGTTTGTATTTGCGTCTTTGAGTGCGTTTTTCTCTGGGACAGTGAGGTCGTATCGGGCTGAAATTTTTATGACGTACTGAGGACGGTGGTCGCTTGGCGGTGTCAAAGTTTTAAGACTGTAGGTGAAGGCATCGAGGAGTTACGGACGTTTATGCAGCGTTTTTTGAAACACGACGAGCGCAGACGCGCCGCACCGCCTGGCCCAGTAAGCGTAGTTTGCTTTGATATAGGACCGTTTGGCGACGTAAAAAAATACTAGTTTCCACAGTGGAATGAAAGGAGAGTAACGGAAAGTGTTTAATATGTAATTACATGTGACGAAAAAGTAGCTTTTGCGCGAGTTTGTGTAATCCGTTTTTCTTTTCGGTTTGTATTTGCGTCTTTGAGTGCGTTTTTCTCTGGGACAGTGAGGTCGTATCGGGCTGAAATTTTTATGACGTACTGAGGACGGTGGTCGCTTGGCGGTGTCAAAGTTTTAAGACTGTAGGTGAAGGCATCGAGGAGTTACGGACGTTTATGCAGCGTTTTTTGAAACACGACGAGCGCAGACGCGCCGCACCGCCTGGCCCAGTAAGCGTAGTTTGCTTTGATATAGGACCGTTTGGCGACGTAAAAAATACTAGTTTCCACAGTGGAATGAAAGGAGAGTAACGGAAAGTGTTTAATATGTAATTACATGTGACGAAAAAGTAGCTTTTGCGCGAGTTTGTGTAATCCGTTTTTCTTTTCGGTTTGTATTTGCGTCTTTGAGTGCGTTTTTCTCTGGGACAGTGAGGTCGTATCGGGCTGAAATTTTTATGACGTACTGAGGACGGTGGTCGCTTGGCGGTGTCAAAGTTTTAAGACTGTAGGTGAAGGCATCGAGGAGTTACGGACGTTTATGCAGCGTTTTTTGAAACACGACGAGCGCAGACGCGCCGCACCGCCTGGCCCAGTAAGCGTAGTTTGCTTTGATATAGGACCGTTTGGCGACGTAAAAAAATACTAGTTTCCACAGTGGAATGAAAGGAGAGTAACGGAAAGTGTTTAATATGTAATTACATGTGACGAAAAAGTAGCTTTTGCGCGAGTTTGTGTAATCCGTTTTTCTTTTCGGTTTGTATTTGCGTCTTTGAGTGCGTTTTTCTCTGGGACAGTGAGGTCGTATCGGGCTGAAATTTTTATGACGTACTGAGGACGGTGGTCGCTTGGCGGTGTCAAAGTTTTAAGACTGTAGGTGAAGGCATCGAGGAGTTACGGACGTTTATGCAGCGTTTTTTGAAACACGACGAGCGCAGACGCGCCGCACCGCCTGGCCCAGTAAGCGTAGTTTGCTTTGATATAGGACCGTTTGGCGACGTAAAAAATACTAGTTTCCACAGTGGAATGAAAGGAGAGTAACGGAAAGTGTTTAATATGTAATTACATGTGACGAAAAAGTAGCTTTTGCGCGAGTTTGTGTAATCCGTTTTTCTTTTCGGTTTGTATTTGCGTCTTTGAGTGCGTTTTTCTCTGGGACAGTGAGGTCGTATCGGGCTGAAATTTTTATGACGTACTGAGGACGGTGGTCGCTTGGCGGTGTCAAAGTTTTAAGACTGTAGGTGAAGGCATCGAGGAGTTACGGACGTTTATGCAGCGTTTTTTGAAACACGACGAGCGCAGACGCGCCGCACCGCCTGGCCCAGTAAGCGTAGTTTGCTTTGATATAGGACCGTTTGGCGACGTAAAAAAATACTAGTTTCCACAGTGGAATGAAAGGAGAGTAACGGAAAGTGTTTAATATGTAATTACATGTGACGAAAAAGTAGCTTTTGCGCGAGTTTGTGTAATCCGTTTTTCTTTTCGGTTTGTATTTGCGTCTTTGAGTGCGTTTTTCTCTGGGACAGTGAGGTCGTATCGGGCTGAAATTTTTATGACGTACTGAGGACGGTGGTCGCTTGGCGGTGTCAAAGTTTTAAGACTGTAGGTGAAGGCATCGAGGAGTTACGGACGTTTATGCAGCGTTTTTTGAAACACGACGAGCGCAGACGCGCCGCACCGCCTGGCCCAGTAAGCGTAGTTTGCTTTGATATAGGACCGTTTGGCGACGTAAAAAAATACTAGTTTCCACAGTGGAATGAAAGGAGAGTAACGGAAAGTGTTTAATATGTAATTACATGTGACGAAAAAGTAGCTTTTGCGCGAGTTTGTGTAATCCGTTTTTCTTTTCGGTTTGTATTTGCGTCTTTGAGTGCGTTTTTCTCTGGGACAGTGAGGTCGTATCGGGCTGAAATTTTTATGACGTACTGAGGACGGTGGTCGCTTGGCGGTGTCAAAGTTTTAAGACTGTAGGTGAAGGCATCGAGGAGTTACGGACGTTTATGCAGCGTTTTTTGAAACACGACGAGCGCAGACGCGCCGCACCGCCTGGCCCAGTAAGCGTAGTTTGCTTTGATATAGGACCGTTTGGCGACGTAAAAAAATACTAGTTTCCACAGTGGAATGAAAGGAGAGTAACGGAAAGTGTTTAATATGTAATTACATGTGACGAAAAAGTAGCTTTTGCGCGAGTTTGTGTAATCCGTTTTTCTTTTCGGTTTGTATTTGCGTCTTTGAGTGCGTTTTTCTCTGGGACAGTGAGGTCGTATCGGGCTGAAATTTTTATGACGTACTGAGGACGGTGGTCGCTTGGCGGTGTCAAAGTTTTAAGACTGTAGGTGAAGGCATCGAGGAGTTACGGACGTTTATGCAGCGTTTTTTGAAACACGACGAGCGCAGACGCGCCGCACCGCCTGGCCCAGTAAGCGTAGTTTGCTTTGATATAGGACCGTTTGGCGACGTAAAAAATACTAGTTTCCACAGTGGAATGAAAGGAGAGTAACGGAAAGTGTTTAATATGTAATTACATGTGACGAAAAAGTAGCTTTTGCGCGAGTTTGTGTAATCCGTTTTTCTTTTCGGTTTGTATTTGCGTCTTTGAGTGCGTTTTTCTCTGGGACAGTGAGGTCGTATCGGGCTGAAATTTTTATGACGTACTGAGGACGGTGGTCGCTTGGCGGTGTCAAAGTTTTAAGACTGTAGGTGAAGGCATCGAGGAGTTACGGACGTTTATGCAGCGTTTTTTGAAACACGACGAGCGCAGACGCGCCGCACCGCCTGGCCCAGTAAGCGTAGTTTGCTTTGATATAGGACCGTTTGGCGACGTAAAAAATACTAGTTTCCACAGTGGAATGAAAGGAGAGTAACGGAAAGTGTTTAATATGTAATTACATGTGACGAAAAAGTAGCTTTTGCGCGAGTTTGTGTAATCTGTTTTTCTTTTCGGTTTGTATTTGCGTCTTTGAGTGCGTTTTTCTCTGGGACAGTGAGGTCGTATCGGGCTGAAATTTTTATGACGTACTGAGGACGGTGGTCGCTTGGCGGTGTCAAAGTTTTAAGACTGTAGGTGAAGGCATCGAGGAGTTACGGACGTTTATGCAGCGTTTTTTGAAACACGACGAGCGCAGACGCGCCGCACCGCCTGGCCCAGTAAGCGTAGTTTGCTTTGATATAGGACCGTTTGGCGACGTAAAAAAATACTAGTTTCCACAGTGGAATGAAAGGAGAGTAACGGAAAGTGTTTAATATGTAATTACATGTGACGAAAAAGTAGCTTTTGCGCGAGTTTGTGTAATCCGTTTTTCTTTTCGGTTTGTATTTGCGTCTTTGAGTGCGTTTTTCTCTGGGACAGTGAGGTCGTATCGGGCTGAAATTTTTTTGACGTACTGAGGACGGTGGTCGCTTGGCGGTGTCAAAGTTTTAAGACTGTAGGTGAAGGCATCGAGGAGTTACGGACGTTTATGCAGCGTTTTTTGAAACACGACGAGCGCAGACGCGCCGCACCGCCTGGCCCAGTAAGCGTAGTTTGCTTTGATATAGGACCGTTTGGCGACGTAAAAAAATACTAGTTTCCACAGTGGAATGAAAGGAGAGTAACGGAAAGTGTTTAATATGTAATTACATGTGACGAAAAAGTAGCTTTTGCGCGAGTTTGTGTAATCCGTTTTTCTTTTCGGTTTGTATTTGCGTCTTTGAGTGCGTTTTTCTCTGGGACAGTGAGGTCGTATCGGGCTGAAATTTTTATGACGTACTGAGGACGGTGGTCGCTTGGCGGTGTCAAAGTTTTAAGAGTGTAGGTGAAGGCATCGAGGAGTTACGGACGTTTATGCAGCGTTTTTTGAAACACGACGAGCGCAGACGCGCCGCACCGCCTGGCCCAGTAAGCGTAGTTTGCTTTGATATAGGACCGTTTGGCGACGTAAAAAATACTAGTTTCCACAGTGGAATGAAAGGAGAGTAACGGAAAGTGTTTAATATGTAATTACATGTGACGAAAAAGTAGCTTTTGCGCGAGTTTGTGTAATCCGTTTTTCTTTTCGGTTTGTATTTGCGTCTTTGAGTGCGTTTTTCTCTGGGACAGTGAGGTCGTATCGGGCTGAAATTTTTATGACGTACTGAGGACGGTGGTCGCTTGGCGGTGTCAAAGTTTTAAGACTGTAGGTGAAGGCATCGAGGAGTTACGGACGTTTATGCAGCGTTTTTTGAAACACGACGAGCGCAGACGCGCCGCACCGCCTGGCCCAGTAAGCGTAGTTTGCTTTGATATAGGACCGTTTGGCGACGTAAAAAATACTAGTTTCCACAGTAGAATGAAAGGAGAGTAACTGAAAGTGTTTAATTTATAACTACATGTGACGAAAAAGTAGCTTTTGCGCGAGTTTGTGTAATCCGTTTTTCTTTTCGGTTTGTATTTGCGTCTTTGAGTGCGTTTTTCTCTGGGACAGTGAGGTCGTATCGGGCTGAAATTTTTATGACGTACTGAGGACGGTGGTCGCTTGGCGGTGTCAAAGTTTTAAGACTGTAGGTGAAGGCATCGAGGAGTTACGGACGTTTATGCAGCGTTTTTTGAAACACGACGAGCGCAGACGCGCCGCACCGCCTGGCCCAGTAAGCGTAGTTTGCTTTGATATAGGACCGTTTGGCGACGTAAAAAAATACTAGTTTCCACAGTGGAATGAAAGGAGAGTAACGGAAAGTGTTTAATATGTAATTACATGTGACGAAAAAGTAGCTTTTGCGCGAGTTTGTGTAATCCGTTTTTCTTTTCGGATTGTATTTGCGTCTTTGAGTGCGTTTTTCTCTTGGACAGTGAGGTCGTATCGGGCTGAAATTTTTATGACGTACTGAGGACGGTGGTCGCTTGGCGGTGTCAAAGTTTTAAGACTGTAGGTGAAGGCATCGAGGAGTTACGGACGTTTATGCAGCGTTTTTTGAAACACGACGAGCGCAGACGCGCCGCACCGCCTGGCCCAGTAAGCGTAGTTTGCTTTGATATAGGACCGTTTGGCGACGTAAAAAAATACTAGTTTCCACAGTGGAATGAAAGGAGAGTAACGGAAAGTGTTTAATATGTAATTACATGTGACGAAAAAGTAGCTTTTGCGCGAGTTTGTGTAATCCGTTTTTCTTTTCGGTTTGTATTTGCGTCTTTGAGTGCGTTTTTCTCTGGGACAGTGAGGTCGTATCGGGCTGAAATTTTTATGACGTACTGAGGACGGTGGTCGCTTGGCGGTGTCAAAGTTTTAAGACTGTAGGTGAAGGCATCAAGGAGTTACGGACGTTTATGCAGCGTTTTTTGAAACACGACGAGCGCAGACGCGCCGCACCGCCTGGCCCAGTAAGCGTAGTTTGCTTTGATATAGGACCGTTTGGCGACGTAAAAAATACTAGTTTCCACAGTAGAATGAAAGGAGAGTAACTGAAAGTGTTTAATTTATAACTACATGTGACGAAAAAGTAGCTTTTGCGCGAGTTTGTGTAATCCGTTTTTCTTTTCGGTTTGTATTTGCGTCTTTGAGTGCGTTTTTCTCTGGGACAGTGAGGTCGTATCGGGCTGAAATTTTTATGACGTACTGAGGACGGTGGTCGCTTGGCGGTGTCAAAGTTTTAAGAGTGTAGGTGAAGGCATCGAGGAGTTACGGACGTTTATGCAGCGTTTTTTGAAACACGACGAGCGCAGACGCGCCGCACCGCCTGGACCAGTAAGCGTAGTTTGCTTTGATATAGGACCGTTTGGCGACGTAAAAAAATACTAGTTTCCACAGTGGAATGAAAGGAGAGTAACGGAAAGTGTTTAATATGTAATTACATGTGACGAAAAAGTAGCTTTTGCGCGAGTTTGTGTAATCCGTTTTTCTTTTCGGTTTGTATTTGCGTCTTTGAGTGCGTTTTTCTCTGGGACAGTGAGGTCGTATCGGGCTGAAATTTTTATGACGTACTGAGGACGGTGGTCGCTTGGCGGTGTCAAAGTTTTAAGACTGTAGGTGAAGGCATCGAGGAGTTACGGACGTTTATGCAGCGTTTTTTGAAACACGACGAGCGCAGACGCGCCGCACCGCCTGGCCCAGTAAGCGTAGTTTGCTTTGATATAGGACCGTTTGGCGACGTAAAAAAATACTAGTTTCCACAGTGGAATGAAAGGAGAGTAACGGAAAGTGTTTAATATGTAATTACATGTGACGAAAAAGTAGCTTTTGCGCGAGTTTGTGTAATCCGTTTTTCTTTTCGGTTTGTATTTGCGTCTTTGAGTGCGTTTTTCTCTGGGACAGTGAGGTCGTATCGGGCTGAAATTTTTATGACGTACTGAGGACGGTGGTCGCTTGGCGGTGTCAAAGTTTTAAGAGTGTAGGTGAAGGCATCGAGGAGTTACGGACGTTTATGCAGCGTTTTTTGAAACACGACGAGCGCAGACGCGCCGCACCGCCTGGACCAGTAAGCGTAGTTTGCTTTGATATAGGACCGTTTGGCGACGTAAAAAAATACTAGTTTCCACAGTGGAATGAAAGGAGAGTAACGGAAAGTGTTTAATATGTAATTACATGTGACGAAAAAGTAGCTTTTGCGCGAGTTTGTGTAATCCGTTTTTCTTTTCGGTTTGTATTTGCGTCTTTGAGTGCGTTTTTCTCTGGGACAGTGAGGTCGTATCGGGCTGAAATTTTTATGACGTACTGAGGACGGTGGTCGCTTGGCGGTGTCAAAGTTTTAAGACTGTAGGTGAAGGCATCGAGGAGTTACGGACGTTTATGCAGCGTTTTTTGAAACACGACGAGCGCAGACGCGCCGCACCGCCTGGCCCAGTAAGCGTAGTTTGCTTTGATATAGGACCGTTTGGCGACGTAAAAAATACTAGTTTCCACAGTGGAATGAAAGGAGAGTAACGGAAAGTGTTTAATATGTAATTACATGTGACGAAAAAGTAGCTTTTGCGCGAGTTTGTGTAATCCGTTTTTCTTTTCGGTTTGTATTTGCGTCTTTGAGTGCGTTTTTCTCTGGGACAGTGAGGTCGTATCGGGCTGAAATTTTTATGACGTACTGAGGACGGTGGTCGCTTGGCGGTGTCAAAGTTTTAAGACTGTAGGTGAAGGCATCGAGGAGTTACGGACGTTTATGCAGCGTTTTTTGAAACACGACGAGCGCAGACGCGCCGCACCGCCTGGCCCAGTAAGCGTAGTTTGCTTTGATATAGGACCGTTTGGCGACGTAAAAAAATACTAGTTTCCACAGTGGAATGAAAGGAGAGTAACGGAAAGTGTTTAATATGTAATTACATGTGACGAAAAAGTAGCTTTTGCGCGAGTTTGTGTAATCCGTTTTTCTTTTCGGTTTGTATTTGCGTCTTTGAGTGCGTTTTTCTCTGGGACAGTGAGGTCGTATCGGGCTGAAATTTTTATGACGTACTGAGGACGGTGGTCGCTTGGCGGTGTCAAAGTTTTAAGACTGTAGGTGAAGGCATCGAGGAGTTACGGACGTTTATGCAGCGTTTTTTGAAACACGACGAGCGCAGACGCGCCGCACCGCCTGGCCCAGTAAGCGTAGTTTGCTTTGATATAGGACCGTTTGGCGACGTAAAAAAATACTAGTTTCCACAGTGGAATGAAAGGAGAGTAACGGAAAGTGTTTAATATGTAATTACATGTGACGAAAAAGTAGCTTTTGCGCGAGTTTGTGTAATCCGTTTTTCTTTTCGGTTTGTATTTGCGTCTTTGAGTGCGTTTTTCTCTGGGACAGTGAGGTCGTATCGGGCTGAAATTTTTATGACGTACTGAGGACGGTGGTCGCTTGGCGGTGTCAAAGTTTTAAGACTGTAGGTGAAGGCATCGAGGAGTTACGGACGTTTATGCAGCGTTTTTTGAAACACGACGAGCGCAGACGCGCCGCACCGCGTGGCCCAGTAAGCGTAGTTTGCTTTGATATAGGACCGTTTGGCGACGTAAAAAAATACTAGTTTCCACAGTGGAATGAAAGGAGAGTAACGGAAAGTGTTTAATATGTAATTACATGTGACGAAAAAGTAGCTTTTGCGCGAGTTTGTGTAATCCGTTTTTCTTTTCGGTTTGTATTTGCGTCTTTGAGTGCGTTTTTCTCTGGGACAGTGAGGTCGTATCGGGCTGAAATTTTTATGACGTACTGAGGACGGTGGTCGCTTGGCGGTGTCAAAGTTTTAAGACTGTAGGTGAAGGCATCGAGGAGTTACGGACGTTTATGCAGCGTTTTTTGAAACACGACGAGCGCAGACGCGCCGCACCGCCTGGCCCAGTAAGCGTAGTTTGCTTTGATATAGGA